>NC_056734.1:914376212-914463712 GCF_019279795.1 Protopterus annectens
GCATCAATAAGTGAATTTTTCACTAAAATCAACATTCAACAAGGAAATACATTCTCATGCACTTTTTTGTGAACTTTCTCAGTAATTTTCATTGATACATGTGTTGGACACATACAGTTAGAACAAGATTAACAGCTGATTCTTTCTTGTTTCACAGAACCAGTAGCTGTCACCAGCCTAAATGTCACCTCTGCTACAACCTCTTCGATCTCCTTATCATGGGCTGCAGTACAAGGCAGCCAGATTACATACAGACTACAGGCTGTGGGACCATCTAATTCATCCACTACAGTATCAACAACAAGTACCACTTTATTAGGACTTGTTTCTGGCTCCAAGTACAACATCAGCATCACAGCAGTCGCTGCAGATAACGTAACCTCATCAGATGCTGCTTCTGCTACTGGATATACAAGTACGTAATTACAGAGCAGCTGCTGGGTGTATTATAAAGTGGGTTATTAAGTACATGCCTGGAGTGCAGTACCCCAAGTTAGAATTCCTGCTTTGGGTTGGGGATTACCAAAGGAATTTAACCTTCAAGGGACAGAGTAATTCATACCATGTCTCTCACAGAAGCAGGTGGCATGAAGCTTACACATGCTCATTGCACATTTTCTCTTAACATGTTTTGGGATGCCCCAGTGTATAATCAGTAGGATTTAAACAGAGACTCTCATTCCTTTAACAGGCTGTCACCATTTCATCAAATTGCCTCGCTGTGAAAACCAAATAGGTTAAAATGTTTACCTCTGGTTAAAATGAACAGGCTATTTGCATGAAAGTACAGTATAGTGATGGCCACTGAGGAATCAGGAAACTTAAAACACATGATAAGCTGTAGTGTAACTCAAAGCAGTAGAAAAAAAGTTGTATCCAGTTAATTGAAAAATTCCTGTCAACAGTTGATGTGGGAAAAGTAAAAGTCAGCAGAATCTGATCAAAGCATAACAAGGCGTCAATGAACACATACATTTATATTTATCTAAGCAAAAGTAGAAGAAGGAACAGATAATATCAGTTCTATTACATCATTCTTTGATGTTGATGGAGGTAAATTAGTGATTCTTGTTCAGCAAATGGGCACATTCACTGCATTCATTTGTGTCATGAAAACACATATAGCTACATATCAGATTGCCATTGCTGATACAAAGCAGATAAATTACAACAGTACTTGTGAATCAAGAAAGTAAACAACGTTGAACATGGTAATATGAAAATATTTGATCAGAAGACCCATGTTGTATGACTTTTTTTTCTTATACAAAATAATTATCATTATAATGTTTAACTAAGGTGGAAGACCACCATTTAAAATCTCATCAACACTAACTAATACTTGTATCTTTTTCAATAGTCAAAGCCCAGGTCCAAATACCTAGTGGCAATCAGGCACTAACATTCCTTCCTAGCAGAAGATAGCCTAGCTACCCACAGGTTTTCCACATAATTCAAGCTATTCCAGTCTGTTGGTAGACCAATCCATATTTTGGGGATTGTCAGTATTTTGATTTGTAGGACTGAAGCATGTAAGGGGGAGATGGCTGTGGCAGATCAGATGCACTTTGTCATAGTGGTAAATGTGTTTTTGATGCCAGCTGTGTGTGTTTGCAGCATTCACATTTGACAAATTCCTTAGAACCACAAAGCAAGATATCCAGGAGACAAGTAGCCACCATCCAGACACAATAAAAAAGAAGAATATATCTATATATGTATGTATGATCAGGCTTAAGGTGAAGTTCCAATAACCATTTATTTTATATATACAAACTGTCCCATCTCTGTCACTTTTGCTGTCATCTTTAAGGAGTATGATTGAAAAATACAACAGTGGTGTAAACAGTAAATGCATCAGTTAAAGCAACTAAAACAGATAAAATATAGTCATTAATATAATAATTAGGCATTTAAATAAAAACAGTAATGCAGAGTCTATATCCTGTACATAAGGTCTTGTTGAGCATTGCACTTTAAAATCTAACTTATATTGTGAATAATTCCTAGCATCAAATTCAATGCTGTTATTTATTTCAACATGTTCAAGAACAGTGCCTTGCTTAAATACAGAATTTCTGGCAAAGAGGAAAATGTTGGGTATATACCTTTCCAGTTTTGTTTTATTAATGTCTTATGTTCTTGTAGATTGGTCTTAATGTTATTCAGTATCAAACTAGTATCACCCAGGTTAAATGATAACTTTTAGTCACAAATTACAATTTTAGAATTCTATAACTTGATATTTCTATCATTAAGCTATGGACATACGAGAGAGAGACACCATGCAGAAAATACAAAGGAAATCGGGTATGTTGTTTAAAACTAAAGACACATACCTGATTTCCCTTGTATTTCCTCAATTCTGTCTCTCTCCTACCCTAAACTTCCAGAACATTTTTTTAAAACTTTTAATTAAAAAAGAGGAAAAGCGGAGCAACGGAGATCTTCTTTTCTCCATTGCTTACTTTTCCGAGCACTGATGTACTGGGTATGTGTGGAAATGCAAGTCCCATATGCATGCACAGTACATCAACACAAGGAAGCAGTATACCACCACCAGCAGAAGAACAGTAATGCGCCATTATACAAGACATTATTTAAGAAAAGTAATAGCAATAACCGACTCTGTGGTTGTGGTATATTGACATTTATCTACGGTTGGCTTTATTTAGTCACTCAGGCTTTTGCCCTTGTGATTAAACCACACCAACCATGGGTAAATCTTCAGTATACCACACTAATGTTGTCAGTTATTGCTATAATAAAGCCTGCTTCACAATATGACACTTATAAAACTAGAGAATAACAGATTTAGCCACTAAAAAAAAAAAAATCAAACTACAGCTATGGATAACTTCACATAATTCAGAATAAGGAAGAAATTCCCAGTGATGGATGATAGTAAATAATATGACCATCTGTAAGCTGGAGATACCTTTCTCAGCACATTTTCACCTAGGAAGAGCCACTACTCTTTCACTTTTATGCACAGCAATAAAAATAACTACAAGGTGATTCTGTAATCAGTACTAGCACTTACACAGCCATAAATGACCATGACAGCCAAATAATAGTTGGCCTTTTATGTGTCCAGAAGTTTGATATCCTACAACCTTAGGAACTCATCTGAGTTGCTGCAGTTAAATGCATAAATCAAATAACGAGGCCAACAGTAGGCATTTCTGTTTTGTGTCTCTTTGGACTGGAATTGGGAATGACATTGATCAGCTTATTTTAATACTCACCTTGATAGAAAATACAGAAATTAGTTAAGATTTGGAAAAAATGTCCGTTAGATAAGGAAACAGATGTTGGCTAACATTTCATGTAAGTAGGACCTGCTTGTTGTATGAAATTCATTTGCAAGTGTGTTATAAGATTTATAGTGTAGATAACAAAATTATTTATTAATTTTATTTATTTATTTATTTTTGAAAGGTGGAAGAATTCAATGATGATGTTTTAAAGAAAGTCATTAAAATCTATAAGGCAGTTTCTGACTTGTGAGCATGATCAATTACAAACAATACTGCAGGACATCAGTTACAACATTAATGCTGACATGCTGTTTATTCTATGATGTGAGGCATAATTTGTTGGTCATACATTAAAATTTGATTTATAAAGAAAGAGCTTTTGGAAATTTGAGAAGATTCTAAACCTTTTAAATTATAGTTTTTAACCATGAGTTTAGTAATTGAGGCAATATGTAATTATAGCTACTTTTTAAAAAGAAACATAACCAGAAAAGGTGGTTTTACAATAGGAAACAGCACGCAGACTTGTGTTACTAATGTAAATGTCATATTGCTTTCTTCTAGGAACAACTAAAGTTGGACTTATAAGTTGTAGTATTCATATTTTGCAGTTTATGAAAGCGTGAAAAGCAACTTACATAATTTTACAGCAATTGCAGGGAAGCAAAATGTAACATTATACTTCTAAGTAAAAGAAGCAGTATAAACACAGTTAGACAAAGGGGCAACAATTTAAATAAATTTTATTTGATATAAAATTAATCTCATCCTGTTCTTCCCTGATGATGGTGGAATATAACTCTTAAGAAGAACAAACTGAAAATATAGTAGGATTGTCTCTGAATATGGAAATGTTATAACAAGACATTTCCAGAACTTGATTAGAAGTAATAGAAATGTCCCAATATTTTCTTTTATTCAAAACCTCTAAATGGGACATGCAACTGCATTATAAAATTTGTGTATGTTGGAGGATTCACTCCCAAATACATTTTACTAACTTTATTCATTTTTTGAATGCCTCATCAAGTAACATATTCTTTCATCTTTACTTTTTTATAATCTGACACACTAAACCCCTATAAACATTAAGAAAATATTTCCAACTAAAATTATTTCCTATGTCTTTTAATGTAAGTTATATTAATATTTCCTCTCAAAATGGTGATACTCAAAGTATTAAGTTGATTCAATGGTTTGCAATAAAGACTTACTGGCAAAACAAAAGGGAAATGTTAAAGAACTTTAAGTGAAAATATTATTAAAACCTAATAAGAATATTTGAAAAGTGTTTAATATTAAAATTGCATCTAATAGGGAGACTGCCCCATGAGTATTTGCATTTTTGTTTTTAAGTTGAATTTATCATTAGGAAAAAATGGACTTTTCTCAGTGACAGATGATGGTTAAAAAATTATGGTATAAAAATGATTTTGCTGTGGAAGGACAAAACATGGATGACATATTTAGGAAAAAAAATCACATTTCATGGTACAAAGAAAATACGTGTAGTCATTAAAATGCAATTTTTAAAGTTTGCATGAAGAATTATGTGCACATTCAAACTATATAATATTACTTTCATTTAGAGGAAGAAGATAAAATTAAGCAATAGCACAATCATGCAAAGATAAGCTTATTTATTTTCTGTGTTAAAAACTAAATTTGAGGACTCTGTAAAGTGAGAGAACAAAGACAGCAGTAATGTCATTAAAGGTAGTCTTGCAATCCATGAATAGATTTACAAGGAGATGTTTCTTCTTTTACAGGACCGGCACCGGTAACTAACTTTGTTGTTGTCAATGCTACATCCTCAACAATATACTTATCATGGACTGCAGTACCAGGTGACCAAATTAGTTACAAGATACAGACTGCAGGGCCTTCTAGTTCAAATATCACAACATCTGCAACACGTATCAGCATGACAGGACTTGTTTCTGCATCACAGTACAACTTCAGCATTTTAGCTGTTGCTGCAGACAATTCAACAGTTTCAGATGTAACATTTGTCACTGGATACACATGTAAGTATTACACTTCATACAATTATCTTAGGAAACAGGCAGCCAACTATTTGAAAATAAAGGCATTATTATATTGTATTCCTTCAGTAAATGCATACAGTATGTTGCATTTTTATTAATGTCATTTATATACTGAGTCATCTAATCTGACATTTATGTACTTGGTCATTCTCAGGGCATGCATTTTTGTGTATATATTAAGCAATTGCTTTTATTTAAGATAACATATTTTCAAAAGCAAATTTCCTTATTTTATGAAAGAATGTAGAGATAGTAGGAACATAGTGTATCGAAAGAAATTAACATCATCTAGGGGGCATACACTTATTAAAATTGTCTTATTGCATGCGCCTAGATGTTCAAATTAATTATTGCTGCTGAAGTTTGAATTTCTGTTGAGTGGATACTAATTATAATTTCACATTGACAACTTAATGTCTTAGAGAGTTGGTTCTTATCCTCTATTCAGCAGTTGGATTATTAAGCCCAGACATCATAGCTACTACACTATGAAAACAGCAGTTAACTTGGAAATGTCATCATATCTAATAACTACAAACCGTATGCTTGCATGGGAGTAAATTCAGCCAACTAAATGCAAAACACACCATTGTACAGCAACAAACTACATAGTGTGTATATTAGAATTATTCAGAAGAAACAAGACATTTAAACACACATACATGTAGACATATGATCCATCATGTCATGTACAACATGAATAAATTAACATAAAGAACTTTTTAAGAACATCATAAAATATAATAAATGCTATAAAGGACATTATAACTGATCATTTAAAGGCTTTAAAAATCAAAACATTAAAATAAATTTACTCTGTTTTACCTGTTTTTTTCTCCTTCAAAAAGCATTAAAAATTGATAGTGTACTTTACACCAGGATGCATCTCAGCCTGTAATAAAATCTGCCATATAGTTGCCGTAATTTCTAATTTACAGTTAAAGGTTCCATCCATATAATCACAGGGTACATGCACAATTTTATAAATAAATGATTGTTGGCCTCCTCCAAGAGACACTGACACTTGAGTTCCCTCTGATAATGTTCCAGTTATTCAAAATTATCCTTTTGATCCTGAAATTGTCCAAAGATATGTCCAAACTAAAATAATCAATGTACAGATCATTACCTGTGCTAACATTTTTATTCATTCAAAATAGGCAAAATTGTACACATCTTTTGGCTTATATTTCCCACCAAAAATGTTAATAATATGCTGGATCTTATCATTGCTTAATGGTGATGCCCAGATCATTTTGCCCTCTAGGGATATTATATTTTATAAATGTGGGATGGTTGCTCCTAAGATGTGACTGTTCACAAAGGGAAAAAAAGTGTTTCTGTTTAACTCATGAATAAGAACATTGCATTCATCAGCCAAACTATTCAAGATAAAAAGTAAATTGTCCACAGATCTTTTAGAAAAAAAAAAAAAACTTTAGAAATCAAGGGCACGTGTTTCAATAGAAAAAATCCCACTGTCTTAATACAAAATTAGAAAAAGACAGGACCGCAGTGGCCCCCATTTCTACAAATCTTACCTGCTTGTAGGGCTTAATATTAAACACAAAAAACACATTTTATCAATAAATCAAATACACTTTTTGTACCAATGAAAGAAGTAGAGCAGAAAATTCATAACCTTCATCTATGTGACCACTAGTGAAAAGGGATCTAATGTGTAGTGTAAGCATACTTTTTTCATTACTTGTAAACTAATAACTTTGCACTTTATTCAAAAAAAATCCCCAAAAGCCTTAAGGCAGCTGTCAAGTTGTTGAACTATTAAATTAAGTGTTCTATCTAATAAAACGTGAAATAGCCCATGCCTTATTTTACCAGATGCTGGTGCTATTGGCCTGAAGGGTGGTGGAATTTCTTATTTATGGACCTTGAGTATGACCAAGAAAATATCAAGCCTTGGGTGTTCCAGGTACATAAAATCAAATATTTCAGAAACAGAAGTCCTAAGTGAGTAAGTTATACAAAATATATTCAATGTATGTCTCTTCATTCATTAGCAGTTTGTATGTATTCAGTCTGGAAAACCATTTAGAAGCCTAGTTAAAATTCTCAATTGCCCCAAGGCACTGTCTGGCTAAGTGACTTGCTCATGGTCACACAGGGGGAGGGTTGAGGGAGACAAACTCTATATGAAAGGAAGCAGCTTAACAGCTCATCACCTTAAACCTCTATGTCAACGTTAATTGTACATTTCATAAAACTGCATGATTCAATATTAGTGTTGGATAATATAGCTTCCATGGCTTTAATCTGCTTTTCTTGTAACATGATTACAAACCCCTGACCTCTGTTGGATTTCATAAATCTGAGTTTCCTACTATTTAAATAAATCAATTCCTTTTTTTATCTTTAGAACTAAAATAAAAAATCTCCTAGTGACTTTTTCATTACAGACATTAAAAGTCTTTCTAACAAACATCATGGATTGTTTTCAAAGCTGATAATATAGGGGGACTGAAATTGAATGGTTTACTTAAATCATAGTGTTCACCTTCAATACAAAAAAACAGGATTAGTTTCTTAATAAAAAATATTTACTAGGTTTGACGTTTTGCTGTGAATGAATGAAAAAACAGACTTGAATGAAACAGTTTTGTCCTTAGAAAAAGGTTTATTATAGTAATGAAAAATTTACTGTTTACTAGTTGAATTATGTGACTCACTTGAATTGGATAGGATCACCTACATTCTTGTTTCAGGCCTCTTCCTCTCAATCTATGATTGGAATTTACATTTTGGTGACTCCTGCCAAAATTCATTATCTCTTAAAACTACTTTGATTACAGTTTTTGAATTCTGTTGATGCAACTGCTTTTGCACAATCACCTCAAAACTCCTGAGTCCTATTTTTTTAATGCTATTCCCTAAACATTTTTGCAGTTTTGGCATACTTGCAGATGCAATGTGGGGAGTCAATACTTCACATGCATTCTCCATTCTCTGATGTCAATGGAAGTGGAGGGGAAATATTTTTCTGTTTCCCTGTCAGTGATTGTTTTAGTATGACAATCAATAGAAAGAAAGGCAGCACTATACTCTGCTAAATTACTGGTGGATAGGTTCTTGATTTTTATCATCTAACTCCTGTAGCTCAGTCTGTGAATTAGTAATACATTTGTCAGTGTAATACACAGTTTCAATTGCTGAAGCCCTGTAGCATTAAAGAACTCATTAAATTCAATAAAAACTGGTCCATTTTGGTAATTCCATTGGGATATTTAAATAATCGTAGAACCCTGTCTATCAGTTTAAAGCATATATAATGCTCAGGATACATATTATCAAGAATAATCCATTGGTTCCTATTGAGTGTCTTTTCAAAAGTTTTTAGATGATCCTTGAATGATATAGACTCTGCACTATTTTGCCAAACAATATCTGATTAGGTATTTATCACCATAAAAGTATTAGGTGGTTTGAATGGATATAAACCAATGGCGAAGTGTCACAAACTGGTCTAATGTCTGAACATTCAATAATGTCATTGTTCTCCATGGTGGTAACATCATTGTCACTGCCTACAATGTAAAAGTCCTGACAACTGGACCTGGTACATGCTATGCCCATTGCTACTCCTTTAATCTCTGCACATTTCACCTTCAAAAACAAAACAATGTTTTAGAAAACTATTTCTGCAAAAGCTAAAATAGTCTGAATTTCATTATTGGCCAAGAAATTAAATTCCAGTAGTACCATATTAACATAATCAAAACCCTAAAACAAAGCATGTAACACCAAGTGGAGTAAAATGCCTTCCTGCCAAAAAATATAGCCAAGTTGTAGTAGCATAGGCAACCATGAACCATAAGAATGCCAAATTCACTTAAAAATATAAAAGCAAAGTCCTTTATTCATGCACAGAGGTAAGCGCTTTAACATTCACTTCATCAGGCCATACAAACTCACATTATACAATACCTTGTATACCCACCATGCAAATCACTTATGCAATAAATCAATAAGGAACTTAAAGGCAAAGTAAACAGCTAAACTTCATACTTTCCATACACTCAAACTTAATATACATCTATATGAAAGCATAAGATTATCGACACACACATAACTATATGAAAAAACACTTAACAAGAGCCTTCCTCAAACCTGTCATGAAGTCCAGAAGAATGATTATTAAGTAAAGGTGCCACATTTTAATGGATTTTGGCTATGTGTGTATGTATTTTTGCATTACTATGCCTTGTGGCTATGTTTATAGTCTCCATCTATTCATATGTTTATAGCATTGGTCAAATTACTTATTCCTTGCTCATATGATAAGCTGCTATTTGAGATATCGGTTTATATTTATTGGACAATTTTATATGATGCTCATCTTTATGACTTTGTGCCATTTATTATGTTTTATTTTTAGGTATTGTTCAGACCCATCATTGTGATCACTCATATTAATGCACGACTATTAAGTTGTTTTTCCCTGTATGGTTTGTCCAGTTTTTATGTTAGAATATGTCATAGAGTTTTAGTTTTAGTATATTGTGTGTTTCTTCTGAGTTTTTCTGAATACTTCATTTATGTATCATGCACATTGTATTTTTAAGTAGTTTTTAGTGATACTAATTTCATAGTATTTATTAGCTAGGTATTAGGTAGATACTTCTATGATTAGTTAGTGGCTTAGTTTTGTATTTTCTGCCTTTACTAGCATTTGTATTACTGTTTTTTCATATAGTTATGTGTGTGTAAATAATCTTATGCTTTCATATAGATGTACATTAAGTTTTAGAGTGTATGAAAAGTATGAAGTTTGTTTACTTTGCCTTTAAGTTCTTGATTTATTGCATAAGTGGTTTGCATGGTGGGTATACAAGGTATTGTATAATGTGGGTTTTTTATGGTCTGATGAAGCAAATGTGAAAGCGCTTACCTCTGTGCATGAATAAAGGACTTTGCTTTTATATTTTTAAGTGAATTTGCCATTCTTATGGTTCATGGTTGCCTATGCTACTACAACTTGGCTATATAATCTAAACCCTCTTTTTGTGAAATACTGGTAAAAAAATTGACATCATGGACTGCAAAAAAGCCAACATCATCATGGTGTAATTTATCTTATAACTTACATAAAAAGTCGCAAGAATCTTTCAGTATATGACTAACCTTGTTTAATGTTAGTTTTAATGTCCTGTCCATATATATATATATATATATATATATATATATATATATATATATATATATATATATATATATATATATATGGGATCTGGACACATGCTCGACTAGCATATGTCCGAATCACAAAACATCGAACACACATACATGACAGTGCTTAACATCGACAAGCGCTTCCGTGTATGTGTGCCTGTTTCGTAGATCGGACTTCAGTGTGGGTAAGGGAAAATTCCCTTTTCCCCACTGTAGTGCAATCTCGCAGTGAGAATAATAAAGTAGGAGGGGTGTGGGGGGTGCAGAGGGCAAAGCCCCTCTGCAGAAACGTAGATTTTATTTTTTGAACTACACATACACGGAAGCGCTTTTCAATGTTTAGCACTTTCGTGTATGTGTGTTCGAAGTTTTGTGATTCGGACATATGCAAGTCGAGCATGTGTCCTAGACCCATATATATATATATATATATATATATATATATATATATATATATATTTATTTATATATATATATATATATATATATATATATATATATATATATATATATATAGCCAAGGAGGTTTTTGAACCCTGAGAGGTTATACCAGGTCAGATAGGTGAATTAATAAACTTTTTATGAACTTTTGGAATTCTAAAAATGGAAGGAATCCTAGAAATTTCTTAGTAAATGATCATATAGATTCCTTGTAGTATACCCCTGACTGGACTGATCCTCCAAAATCAAGTCTGTTTTTCTAAAATGTATATTAATTTCATTTCTTGAAAGAATAGAGTATATGGTGTCATCACGCAATATGTTGTTCATGGCACACGATTAGTCAATCACATCAGATAAGACTGCTCCCCATCCCTTATAAAGTTTCATCCCACTAATAGAATTGTCCAGACGTAATCTTTGTAACAGTTGTTTCTCACTGTTACTAAGATTTTTCCATCCATGACTTTTTTTATGTCTAGGAAATTTATATAAATCCTTAATAATATTAGATTCAAACGCCTGGACAATAGAATGATATGTGGTTTAAAATTGCTCTTTCTTGTTAAACCACTATTGTTAGGGTATTGTGGGATCTTTTTATCCTAAAAAATAGGACTAAATTAATTTTTCTTGTCAACAGTTTCAGTTCAACTATAGCATCTATAAGATTAGAAGATTTAGTGAGGCTAACTGTGAATCCCTTTTCAAACAAGGTAAAGATCTAAAGAACTTTAATTAAAAATATTAAAACCACTGTGTTTCAATAATTTAACATTAGCATCAGTTGTGGAACACAACTTGATTTAACAGGGAAGGAGAAACCCTTTTGGTTTTCAATAAAACACTATTTTTAGACGGGTGGGTTGTACAGGCATTATTTTTATTTAAACATTAACAATAGCATGAGCATATCAAAACAATCCTGTCTTGGTTTGTGATTTGTTGTGGAGATGACTGGTAAGAGCAGATCTATTTTATTTTATATTACATTTGTTATCACTATTTTTAACTGCTTGTAGGTAGGAAGAGACTGCTTATTAACAAGCTTTACTTTGATTCATATTTTGTTGTTTAACCTTTAGTTTCACTTTTGGTTGAGAAAGGGATAGGTTTTGGAGAGGCAAGCTCTAGCCACCACAAGGGGCCTAGACAGCTATAAATTTGCACAGACTGCAGAGAGGAAAATTTTGAGCATATCAAAACAATCCTGCCTTGGTTTGTGATTTGTTGTGGAGTTGACTGCTAAGAACAGTTTTATTTGAATTTGTATTGCATTTGTTATCACTCTTTTTAACTGTTTGTAGGTAGGAAGAGACTGCTTATTAACAAGCTGTACTTTGATTTATATTTTGTTTTACCTTTAGTTTCACTTTTGGTTGTGAGAAAGGGATAGGGTTTTGACAGGCAAGCTCTAGCCACCACAAGGGGCCTAGACAGCTATAAATTTACACAGACTGCAGAGGAAAATTCTGAGCATATCAAAACAATCCTGTCTTGGTTTGTGATTTGTTGTGGAGTTGACTGGTAAGAGAAGTTTTTTTTATTTTTACTGTTAAAAGGAGGTGCGACTGCGAGCTATAGTGAGCAGAAACTACTGCACGCGACGTAAAGAAATTACAACTTCTGTCTGGCTGGCAGAACTTGTATGGTCAGAACAACTTTATTGTATTTTATTATTTAGTTGGATATTGCTGGTATAATTTTTGTCATAGAAGTTGATTTAAGTTCCTTTGAATGCTTTGTACTGACTTTGTGTAATTTTTTTCCTTTGCAATATTTTATTCAATTAAAGCTGAATATGGATTCCTTAAATGAGTATGCAATTGATGATTTGCTAATGCACAAGTATCTATTACAGTGTAATAAATGCTATGCATATTTAAAGGTAACAGCTAATAACACTGGTGATCTTTGTTCCTTGTGTCAAAAGTTAGATGATTTGCTTACCATTGTTAGAAGCAAAACTCAACGTAATGATGATTGCACATGTGCAATTGACATGGCTTGGAGAACTATTGTATCATATATTAATGACTGGGCTGGCAAACTAAATAATTTTAGGAATAGAACAAATAGAACAGATTTAGGAAATGATGCATCTAGTTTCTGCAAAGAACAGTCAACTCCTATGAGACATGATGAGGCCCCTGAGAACTATGGAATTGTGGATGCAAGTACTCAGCAATCTGAGGATCCGGTTTGTTTAGAAGGAAACAAAAAAAGAAAGAAAGGAAGAAGTTCTCAACAAATAAGGAAGAAAAAGAAACTGACTAATGACTGTAAAGTAAAAGAGAATATGTAGTAAAAAGGATTCTGCTTTATGTAACACACTGGTGACAGGGATGAAGATATCTGTCTATCAGAAAACCCTTAGTCTACAGAAAAAGGCATCACCTTTCCAATGGAAAAGGTAGGAAAAAAGAGGCAGGGGACAGGTGAAAAGGAAGAAATCAAAACTGAACATGGAAGGATTGAAGAGCATTACTGTAAGAAAAAAGAAGACAGATGTTGACTACATGGCTCAAGCTGTGGGTTTACAATGCTAGCTGGATGAGAATTTAATACGCAATGAAAACAGTGGAATTAATAAGACTAATCGCGATGAAGATTTATCCATCATAACAATTGATAGAGCAGAAATGACTGTATTAAAAGCTAAAGATTCTTCCAAGACGGTCAGCAAAAGATACTCTTGTAATTGGAGATTCAGTTATTAGAGGAACTGATACTTATATTTGCAGAGATGATAATGAACATCGAGTAGTGTTATGCTTACCAGGAGCAAAAATAGAAGATGTGAAAGAAGCCTTGGAATGCCTTAATGTAAGGAAATATGGATCTGTTTTTATTCATGTTGGTACAAATGATGTCACCAACAAAGATTCTCTGACTGTTAGTCGGGAACTGACAACTCTCCTAGATAGTATAGCTTATACTGGTGTTTGAACATATTTTTCACAAATCACCTGTAGAAAGGATAGTCAGGTCACTGTGAATGAAAATATTTTTTGGATAAACACCTACATGGAAAAAATGTCCTGTTTTAAAAAATGGAAATGTGTAGAGCATCCAAGCCTTCTTTTGGGCACACATGCTCAGACAGGATGGTGTGCATTTGTCTAGATCAGGGAAGATCAGTTTTACAGATATTTTGCAATATTTGACAAACACTAGCCAGGATTTTTGCCAGGTCAAAAATGTAACAGTTCACAGATAGCAACATTTGATGCATCTCTGATGGTTGTTAATGCTAGGAGCATTAATAATGTTTTTTTTTATTAGAAAATTTGCTACGTTCCCACAAGATTGTTGTTATAGTTTGAGAAACATGGTTAAAGAACAACTGGAAACAAGTTCTGTCAGTGTATAAATTTTTTTACTGTAAAAGACATTCTAACAAAAAAATCAGGTGGAGGTGTTATGATAGGGATTAAAGATAGCTATGAGACTTGTGATTATTACATGTTCAATGATAACACCAATACTATAGACTGTGTAACTGTGACAATAAAGACAACCCTGGAACATATAACTATTGTGAGTGTACAGTCCACCAAAGTAAAGTGTAGATGACCTAGACAAATTCATACATTTCTCACATGAAACAAGAAGGGAAGAATAATATTAGCCAGGGACTTAAATTTACCAGAAACAGACTGGAATAATATTAATCCAATAACGTTAGTAAAGAAATTATTCACAGAGTATATTCAGCAACAACAAATGCTTCAGATTGTAAAAAACCTACCAAGGGACAGAATATACTAGATATTGTTTGTGTTCCCAAAGAAATTACTGTAACTTCAAGTCAAGTTTTATCACCATTGATGTGCAGTGATCATGGGGTCATAAAGGTTAATTTGTTGCTAGATAATTCTGCCAAACTGAAATTTAAGCCAATGCACAGAAGGTTAATTACAAATTATAGGAAACCAAAACAGTTACTATATAAAACTAACTGGAGTGAGGTGTTCAATGGAAAAACTGCAGATGGAATATGGAAAGTTTTGAAAGAGAAATTGTTTGAGTGCAAAAAGTAAAAAAAATGTTTATCAGGATCTAGGCACGCAGCATAACGGGGGTATATTTCCATAAGAACAAGATACCTGATTAAGGTGAGATACAAAAAATATAAGAAATGGATGAGAGGTCGAACTACAACTTTAAAAACTGAAATAAATGAGTGGGATGAACAGATTAAGCATAGTGTTAGACAAGATCAAGAAACATTTGAAGAAAATTTATATAAAGATATTGAGCATAATAGGAAACCTTTTTATAGATACATAAGATGTGGAAGGAGTAAAGATACACAAATTGATAAACTGTGTGCAGATTCTAAAATTTATTCCCAGACACAACAGATTATAGATATATTTACAAAATCTTATGCAAAACAGTTTGGCTCCATAAAAGGGGTGGCAAGTTGTCCTAGTAACATCCAGGTAACTCCAGATACTAGAGTCAATTTAGATTATATTGAAAAAGAACTGTGCTAACTGGATCCAAACAAAGTGCAGGGAGGAGACGGAATAAGTAACAATGACCTGAGAACACTTAAGCAAGAACTTACACTGCCATTACATCTACTATTCACTAGGTCATATAAATATGGGGAGATTCCTTAAGATTGGAGATATGCACTTATTAAACCTGTCTTTAAGGGAAAGGAGTAGGACAAACCCAGAATCATATAGACCCATAAGTCTACTTTCCTGTTGTGGAAAAATAATGGAGAAGGTAATACTGGATAAGTTATTGTTAGAACTGGATAGGTTGGGACTTGAAACCATATATCAGCATGCATATGTTGAAAATAGATCTATTACCACCTGTAACATGATGTTCTATAACAATATAATAACAGCTATGAATGAAAAATTGTGATGTGATTTATATAGATTTAACTTCAGCATTTGACAGGGTCATGCACAAAACACTGATCAATAAATTAGTAAAACTAGGTATTGATGTACTGTTGATAAGATGGATAGCTGCATGGCTTACAAATAGGACATGGCAAGTGTCACACATCAACTGGACAGGTGAAATCCTTGTTTACAGTCAAGGTGTTCCACTTGTTTAGATTGTATCTTTTAGACCTTACGTTTTCATCTGAGGTGTTCTACAGTCTATATGCTGATGACCTGAAATTGGGTAAACTGATTACAAGTGTTACATATAAGGCATGTCTGCAATATAATTTGACTAAATTGTCCATTTGAGCACAGGAGGAGAATATGTTGCTAAATACATCAAAAACTAAGCATATGAGATTTGGCAGAGATAAACTGAAAGGTGAATATTTAATACAGCACACAGTGATTGAAAATGTAGACTCATTTAAGGACCTGGGTATATGGGTAGATTCAGCTATGAGTTTTTCTAATCATATCAACCAATTAGCTAATGATAGTTATAGAGCTGTAGGTTGTATAAATAGATTTATCAAGTCTAGGAAATCAAACATAATGATGTTATTTGTTTGTTAGTTACATTAGACCCAGACTTGAGTATTTAATAACAATATGGAACCCCTATAGGAAAACAAGCATGAATAAACTGGAAAGAGTACAGCAGGACTATACTAAGGGCATCCATGGATATGAAAATCTAAGTTATTATGAAAGACTGAAATATCTGAACTTGTACAGTGTCTCTTATAGATATCTAAGAGGAGATCTTATTCAGGTATATAGGGCATTTAGGGACAACTACCTCTGGGAATGTTCGGGGTTATCAAAAAGTACTAGAGAATCATCAGATAACCAATGTAGAAGATTCTATAGGAATGAGAAGTGCACTAATTGGTTCTCTGACAGAGTAGCTGATGCTTGGAACAGACTACCAAATTACATTAAAGCAAGTACTAGTTTAGATATTTTAAGAACAGCCTGGACATTTATTATGGAAACAAGTGTTTTGGCATATTGGCAAGCTAGAAGGGCTTTAATGCCCATGCTTGAAACATTTGTATGTAT
This sequence comes from Protopterus annectens, assembly GCF_019279795.1. Classification (NCBI taxonomy): domain Eukaryota; kingdom Metazoa; phylum Chordata; order Ceratodontiformes; family Protopteridae; genus Protopterus; species Protopterus annectens. The sequence continues at coordinate 914,393,133 of NC_056734.1, forward strand.
GTATGTACGTATGTATGTAATATTCCCAAACATAAGTCGGAAATTCTCTGGAACCAAATGCATGGTGAACTGTTCCAAAACAGAGATATCACTTGTAGCATTTAAGGTCTCTTTGCCAGCTATACCTGGAACAGCAGCAAACACAGGAAACAAAATAAAACTAAAACAGTTTCCCAGGACTGCGTAAATTCAGTCACCTAAAATGCAAAACACACCAATAGCCAGCTCAGAACCACAAAGAATATCTTTAGTAGTTTCAGCCTGCAATAAACAGGAGTCCTTTAAAATAAATAAACCATATAAAATGTAGGTATATGTCAGCCAGAAGTGTTCATATGAGCAGTCTTATGATGTACTATGTGAATACATTAATAGGAAATATTTTGTTTAGAACAATACAAAACACTAAACATGTAAAAGGCATTATAATTGATCATTTAAATGACTTAAAAATAAAAATGTTCAAGTTAATTTTATTTTATCTTACCCAGAACTCTCTCCTTCAAAAAACATTTTGATTGATAGTATTGTTTAGACTAGAAAACATATCTGCCTGTAATAAAATTTGCTATCTAGTTTCCCTTGTTAATAATTACTTCTTAAAGTTACCAGACATATAATTATAAGGTTCGTGATCAATGATAGAATACAAATCCTTCATTTTCATACTTGACAGACCAAAAAATATCTGTACAGAGCATATCTGGAGTCAGCACTCCTAATAACATAAACATGCTCTTCAGTTCTGGCAGAAAATGTGTGGGTAGTCATGCCAACATAAAATGCCTATAATCAGAACATAACGAGATTTAAAGCAGCAGAATGGAGACAAAGTTGTAATGAGCATGACTATAGGGGCAGAGACTGGTTTCACAATGAAAGTTGAAGAACACTTCATAGCAGCCTTTAAGCTTCTGAATATAGTTAGAGCTGTACTAGTCTATAGGGATATTTGAACAATTTAAAGGCTTTTATTGGTAAGTTATCTCTGTGGCCTTTCTAATTTAGAAAATATGATTTGACTTCTGCATGATAAAGGCAGCATTGTATTCAAAGATGTGTCTGATAAGGGAAGAGCACTGTGGCAAGATGACTTCATTGGATCATGAAGATATTCACATGGAAGTTAACTGATCCACAAAGATTGCAGACTGCTGCTCCCCAAACAGACTCCATCAGCCATATCAGTGTTACTGGATTGCTTTGCTGAAACAATCCCATGGATAGATGCCTTTTGTTATGTTTACTGTTAAATACAAGAATTACCCAGCCAATGTGCATTTATATATATTATTGCCTCCTTTCTGTATATAACACTAGCTTGCATGCACAAAAGGATGTATTCTGCCATACCTTTTTACATATAATTATGGATGTGTTTAAGTGATAGCATTTGTTCTATGTCATATCATGGTTTGAACTGATCTCTTGTTACTTTCATGACTACATAAGAGTGCCATTCCTCCTCAGTTTGGATTTTTCTTCTGCATTGATGTCCGTGTTTTTAATTGTTAGGGTCTGTTAGTCTTCCTTGGATGTTTGGATGTATTAAATAAAGTTTAACAAAAAAATAAATTAATAAATAAATGATCCACATAGAACCTAAGGTGGAAACACAGTGATTGAATATGCACAGATCTCTTCTGATAGTCTCTGTCTGAAAAGGTATACCATTTACAGAATACCCCTATGCTGCATTTATTTTCATTTAATTTGATCATTTTCAACAGAACAGGGAAATGCATATTCACACCCTTGTTAGGACATTTAATATCAGTTGATGAGGGTAAAGAATGCCCAGCTTGCAGTTATTACCAAGCCTTGCCATCCATATGTCTGATATATGACTGAATAACCACAAAATTAATGCCAAATAAGAGAGGTTCTAGCACTGATCCCTGTGGCACTCAAGTAGTCAAGCAGCCAGTTTGTAATCCTGGAGATAACATAAGGATTTACATTGTTTGTATAATATTGTAACAATGCCAGCATTGGGGGGTAATGTGAAAACCCTTCACCAGTTTGAGATGATCAGTATTCGCTACATAACCAAGGTTCACAACCTCTGGTACAGTTTCAATGTGAAAAGCCTTCACCAGTTTGAGATGATCAGTATTCGCTACATAACCAAGGTTCACAACCTCTGGTACAGTTTCAATGTGAAAAGCCTTCACCAGTTTGAGATGATCAGTATTCGCTACATAACCAAGGTTCACAACCTCTGGTACAGTTTCAATGTGAAAAGCCTTCACCAGTTTGAGATGATCAGTATTCGCTACATAACCAAGGTTCACAACCTCTGGTACAGTTTCAATGTGAAAAGCCTTCACCAGTTTGAGATGATCAGTATTCGCTACATAACCAAGGTTCACAACCTCTGGTACAGTTTCAATGTGAAAAGCCTTCACCAGTTTGAGATGATCAGTATTCGCTACATAACCAAGGTTCACAACCTCTGGTACAGTTTCAATGTGAAAAGCCTTCACCAGTTTGAGATGATCAGTATTCGCTACATAACCAAGGTTCACAACCTCTGGTACAGTTTCAATGTGAAAAGCCTTCACCAGTTTGAGATGATCAGTATTCGCTACATAACCAAGGTTCACAACCTCTGGTACAGTTTCAATGTGAAAAGCCTTCACCAGTTTGAGATGGTCAGTATTCGCTACATAACCAAGGTTCACAACCTCTGGTACAGTTTCAATGTGAAAAGCCTTCACCAGTTTGAGATGATCAGTATTCGCTACATAACCAAGGTTCACAACCTCTGGTACAGTTTCAATGTGAAAAGCCTTCACCAGTTTGAGATGATCAGTATTCACTACATAACCAAGGTTCACAACCTCTGGTACAGTTTCAATGTGAAAAGCCTTCACCAGTTTGAGATGATCAGTATTCGCTACATAACCAAGGTTCACAACCTCTGGTACAGTTTCACAGAAGCTCACCGTGTTCATGAGACAGGACTTGTCTTTCAAAAAACCTGATTATGGTCTTTTTCCTTTAATTAGCTTGTGTTTGCGAAATGTTCTCTACTGTGATATGTTCATATAAGGCTGGTGAGGCTGATGGGCATATAATAACTTAGATATCTAGCGGTGCCACCTTTGTTTTTGTGAGTAACAGTGTCTCTTCTCCAGGCATCAGGTAAAACTCCTGTGGAATGACTCAGGTTGAACAGTTTAAGTAGAGGGTCAAATAGTCCATACTTGCCATCAATGAGAATACAGCCTGGTATGTTTTCTGGTTCCATTACTTTAGTCTTTGATGGGCATATTAAGATTTGTTCTGAAGTGATTTCAAGGTAAAGTATAATTTCATGGATACTGCGGGCAATAATGTAGGTATTTGGAGAAAAGAAATTAGGAAATGTGTCTGATAATACATTGACATTATCCACTGATTGGAATATCGGCCACGGTGGTGCAGCGGTTAGTGTTGTTGTCTCACAGCAAGAGGCTCTCCGGTTCGATCCTCAGCTGGGGTGCCTTCTGTGCGGAGTCTGCATGTCCTCGCTGTGGTCGCATGGGTTTCCTCCTGGTGCTCCGGTTTCCTCCCACATCTCAAAGACATGCTGTAGGTGGATTGGACACAATAAAATTGGCCCTAGGTGTGAGTGTGTGAGTGTGTGAGTGTGTGAGTGTGCGAGTGTGTGTGTGCGAGTGTGCGTGTGTGTGTGTGCCTTCCGTGGAAGGTTGGGCACTGGGCTGGCAACTCGACACTGTAAAACTCCACTGCCAATCATGAGCAGAGAGTTGATCCACCGTGGCATCCCCTAACCGGGGAAAAAGCCGAAAGAAGAAGAAGAAGATTATAGATGAGCTCAGTGCATCATTGGACATTATTCATTAATTTGCTGACATAAGTATAGATACGATTTGTATTTTCCTTTGATATCTGTTGTTGTTTTAAGCTCATACATTGATGTGTATTTTCTAATGTTACTGTTCATGTTGCAGTGACACATTTATTTTTGTTCTTTTATTGTACTTTTATTGTACAATTTATTAATACTGGACTTCCACCACAGCAGTTTTATAACTGAAATTACCATTATACTTAGAGACAAGTACTGATTTTTTATACAGCTGTTCAGGTATTGGTAAAAGTTGTTGAATGTGGCAGCCATCTCTGTTGGATTCATTTGCATATCTTCTTCAACCTGAAGTTGATTTGCCCTGGTGAAGTCTTTAAAGACAATTTCATTTGGTAGTGAGGTACTACCACTAGGTCTGACAGAGAAGATGTCTGACTAACTTATGTACAGATTTAGGAAGGGATGAGATGCTGTGTGGAGTAAACACTGTCTAGACTGGTTAGGACCAGGTCAGGAACATTAGAGCATATAGTGGATAGTTTTATAATTTTCTCTAGAGCATTGGCATTAACAAACATCTGGAAATGTTGAGCATATCATTTTAGTCTGCCAATTAAAGTTTGTGCAACTAAAATCTCCTAGCAAGATGGTATTTGGTTTGATATTTAATACCTCAATGGCAGTAGGGTAATTTACATGAACTTTGAAGGATATTGATGGGAATTGTAGCTAGCAATAAAGTAAAAGATGAGTGTGTTAATAGTGATTTAGGCCACCAGCAACTCCAAATTAAGGCTATGGGTAATTTGATATTTCAGACAAATGCAGCTAGTCCCTGCTTTTAGCCAATGGCCTGACAAAATAATAGGAACTAAACCCTGATATGGATGGAATGCTGTCACGGCACTAAAACTGTATGTAATAGTGAATTTACTTGTTTCCTAGCAGTGCTGAGCTGGTGCCAAGTGAACATTTGGATACTGATTTTTACTGCAGTTAAACAATGTCAGAGTAACTATAGAAATATGAATGGGTTTGAGTTGCAGGTGGGCCTGAATTTTAAGCATGTTTTTATTTAGACTCCTAGAATTGAGAAGTGTCACTATTTGCTATGTTGTAAAGTCCATCAGGTGGACTCTGGCAGAAATGGCATTGTGGGGTCAGGAAAGATTTCAACCGGTAAGGAAAAGCCTTGGAATGAGAGATGTAAGCCATTATTAGTAAAATAGGAAGCTTTGTCTAACATCTCATCCCAGGCTGACATATACAAAATGCCCTTAGAATGACAACAGCTACTTAGCCAATTGTAAAAGCCACTTATCGTGTCCTGGTATCTTGCCATCATTCTTTGTGAAGCAAAGACACTACTCTAAACTAGTGAGTTTACTGCGACTAGCACATGCATGACAAGCTACATCATGTCTATCCGCATGTCCCTCTGGATGCAGTCACTCATATCATTCACTCCCACATGGGCAATCACTAGGGAGCTATTTTTATTCCTCTGGTTTAAGGGTCCACAGGGCTACTGTCAAATCACAGACCCTGGTACCAGATGGAGAGCTTACATCACATTGTTCAATAGCAGCCTCTTCCACTCTTATATTTTATGCTTATTTAACATTTGTTTACTGGGAAAGTCTGACTGAGACAGAGCCTATTTTCAGTGGAGGCCCAGGGAGAAATGCTCCAAATGCATGTTTTTGGAATGTGTGAGGAAACTGGAGTACGTGGAGGAAACCCATGTGAATGTAGGGAGGACATGCAGACTCCACACAGAAGGCACCCCAGCCAAGAATCGAACTGGAGAACCTCTTGCTGTGAGGTGATAATGCAAATGCCACATCACTGCACCACCCATTATTTCTGTTATTTAATAAACATGTTGTTGTCAGTTGTAAGACACTGCAGGTTATTCTAGTACATTTTACTAGGATTGCATGATTTATTGAATATGATAAATGCTCCAGATGTCTCAACATAATATTAGAGTTCAGTAGACAAGCCATTCTTAGTGTAACATTTTCCTTGTTGTAGGAAAGGTTAATGAGGGGACAAACAAGCTTGTTGTTTTGCAATGTACCCTTAGCTTGGAAAAAAAGGTATTCTGCAATGTCTTAAACACATAGCATGGTCATGCTAAAATGTGATATTTTCATATTTCTCATATAACTGTCTCATATCACACCAAGGCATAAAATTCCTAAATAAAGTGAACTCAAAATCAACAAGTAATTCATTTGTATCAGCTGCTGTTTTTTGAATATCACCCAAAATATCAAACAGCAAACCATCTTTTCACATCCCAGACAATGGTTAGATAAAATACATTGGTTTTATTTCATAGTGTATCCTTCAGATGCATATCTGTTTCTTCCACATTCTTATGATTAGGAGCCCTACTTAGTTACATGCAGTCATCCATAAGGGGGCTTAGCAATAGTCTGTATATATAGATAAACTATGTTCCATATTCTGCTGATCTTTCTAGAAACCTGTTGTAATCCAAGGGGACGAGATATAATTCTGTTTGTGTACTCAATGTCTTGCATGTGTTTTTTATGGTGATGTGGTTGTTGTGGTGAATGTTGTCTCACAGTAATTTCCTAAAGCCCATCCAACATAAGATACATTCTGATGGTTCTCTTAAGGCTTTTTCCCCCATTGATGTGTCTGCCACTGTATTCTTTTACAATACTTTTGTAGAATGCTGATGGTGAATGAGAGCTCATGTCTTTGGGATAATACACCTTTGGCTATTTAACTCATGACATTCACATACGCATATTGGTTCTATAGACCTTTTAAGACGTGACAAAACCCACAAGTTTGAACAAGTATGTGAAGGAAGAAGTTTAACAAATTCCAATTTAGAGACCAATGAATTTATAGTGCATTTATTAAATGTGGCCTCCTTGAGTAAACCTCACCCTAGAATAGAGTTTAATAGCTATTCCAAAACAAAGCCACTCCTTTTGTTGCCAATATGTAAGTGCTGAGTGACTCATACACTGAAAGTGAAAATTTTTATTCAAAGGGAGTGTTATCTCCTTCCTCTGTGTCTGTTCTGAATTAATTCAGAAGGTACTTTTACAATTTCAGTATCTGAAATAAAAATCTGATATATCCCAAAATTTGCAGAATATTCTAGTCTAAAGGATGATTGATATAAATTCAAGCATATTTTAATGAATGCATCAGTGAAAGTCTTTATGGCAAGCAAGGAGAACAAGTACATTTTATCTTACATCAAGCTTTTAGACAGATGAAGCAATTGTGAGAACTAGGGATTGACTTGTAATCTATTTTCTCTTGCAGCACCTGGTGATGTAACCCAACCATCTGTTGTCAATGCAACGGCTACATCTGTATTTGTATCATGGGGAACACCTCCTGGTAATCAGATTTCCTACAGAATACAAGTTACAGGGCCTCCATCATCATATCTGACAGTCACCACTCCTTATGTCAGCTTGTCTGGACTGAACCCTAGCAGTGCCTACATCATCACGATCACACCTGTAGCTGCAGACAATGTAACACTGGGGAATCCAGTCATTTTGTCCATATTTACAAGTAAGTTTTGATTCTTAGAATAAGGATTAAATAAAAGTGAAATACGTGGTATCTGATCAGGCATACTAAATTTTATAGGAATGAAGCCTTGCTTTAATGCCTATTTATGTGCTATTTCAGTTAACAAAATCAGGTTTGGATTACAATTTGTCAAAAACATGGAAATGTATGTGAGACTGATATAACCATGCCAGGTGTCACCTGTAATAATGACTGATACAACATATCCAGAAAGTGAATGAAACAGGAAAACACAACCTTCATCAAAGGTTTAATTCTTGTTTGAGATAACAATACAATCATGAACCAAATGAATTATAAAATAAATTGTATAGGTTTTCATTTTGTTTTTACATGTAGGACTAAAACTAAAACTATAATTTCTATTTAATATTGTCCAGATGCACTTCTTTATGTTTGATAATAGATGAAATATTCTGAACAAACTGCTCACCATTTATTCTGGCATGTTGCATGGCAGCATTTTGTTATTTATGGTATACAAGTACTGCAAAACATCATGGGAATGTTTGTTAAGACATGTTAAGTTACTTTTAACAGCCAATTTACTGGACTAATTTTAAATAGTAAAACTGGCCCCAAAGGGGATGCTAATGCTGCCTACTTATTCATATAATTTTCTGCATTGAGATAAAAATGCAAAATAATCAGTATGTAAAAGGTGCAAAAATGACTTTCAAGACTTGTTATTTTGCAGCATTTTCTGAATGGTTTGTCTGTATAATATTTTTAACCTTTGCCTCGAAGTTATTTGGGATATTTTAAAAGCACCTTAACGTTTATGGTCATCAGCTGGGTTTTTAGTCCTGTGTTTCTAAAGTATAGACAAGCAATTCCCTTATGCTGTACTGATATCACAAAAATTCTGAAACATAGCATGTTTACATCTAGTGAGCTTTGGCATTACTTGACAGAATGAAAATAAAGCCTTAAAAGTAAAAAGTCATGGGAATTCAGAAGCCATGTAGCTTAATCACTGATATGTCCTTTATGGGGTCATTTGCATATAGCCCAGGTATCTCCAATACCATGAAGCTGGGAGTTTTAAGGTGATTTCCTTCCTAGATAACAAGCACAGGGTTTGAGCCTCACTAAGGGAAATTGGCTAGGATTAAAGTGGTCCACAAGGGAAATTAGCATAGTACTTACCTATGAACTATAGGAAGTTCAATGTATTACATTGACACTGTGTGTGTGTGTGTGTGTGTGTGTGTGTGTGTGTGTGTGTGTGTGTGTGTGTGTGTGTGTGTATATACATTTATATGTATATGCATGTATCTAGATAGATATAGATATTTTATTTTTGTTTGACATTTGATTACCATGAGACTCCATCTGGGCATAAAACCCATTTTGAGCAGAGACCCAGGGAGACAAACTCCACTGACATTATAGAGGTAAAAAAACATACATACATATCCATAACTATACTTTTATATAAGCAAAGGATATAGAGTTGTTCAGAGGGTAGACTGAGACATAACAACTCCCTCCCTTGTCAGGCTTCATAATTCTATATAATTAATTTTGTCAAAAAGTACTGCACCCCCTCCCTTGTCAGGCTCATATAATTCATTTTGTCAAAAAGCCTGACAAGGGAGGGGGTATAGTACTTTTTGACAAAATTAATTATATATCTAAAATGCGTAAAATTTTACATGAGTCTGAGAATTATGATATGATATCTAAGAATGAGGTACATATAGGCTGTAGAAGGATATACATGTATTTGGAAGAATTTCTTTTAGACAGTTGCATCACTAATGATTTGTACAACTTTATGAAGGTAGAACATCCCTTAATGGCAACGATTATAGGAATACCTAAAGTCCACAAAAGTATAGCAGATCCACCTTTTCGACCGATAGTTTCTGGCAGTCTATCAAAAACTTTTGCCATAGGTAAGGTAATAGATACATGGCTTAAACATATATATGCCAAGGTACCACACATGGTAAAGGATTCGTAGGTGTTTCTAGGGAACCTCACAACAGAAGTTTGGAGGGACAACTTAGTATATATTACAATAGACGTGATTGATTCATTTTCTAGTATTCCTAGAGATGAAGGCTTAGAAGCTTTTTGTAATAGCATGAGAAGTTTTTCAGATTTGGGTTGGAACCAGGTAAGCTTTATCATGGAACTGATGACTATAGTTCTTGATCACAATTATATTTAATTTGAAGGGGAACATTATAGGCAGACTAGAGGAGTAGCAATGGGGGCCGCTTGTGCCCCTATTTTTGCAAATCTAGTGATGCTAGAGTGGGAAAATACACATTTATTCAAAAGCCCTTACTATAAATATGTGAGATATTATTCAAGATTTTTGGATGACGTATTTATTTTATGGGATGGGCCAAAAGAATCAATAGAAGAATTTGTAGTATTTTTGAATAACACCAGTAGTTATCTGAAGTTTACCCACAATGTTAATGTACAAGGTATAGCTTATCTGGACACTTACATATCAAGCACACCCACAGGTTTTAAATCACAGATATATCGAAAGAACACCTTTTCAAATAACTGTTTGGATTATAATAGTTATCATCCAAGGAAGATGATGAAAAGTATTTATAAAGGACAGTGTACAAGAGCAGCCAGAATGACCTCCAGATATAATGACATGGTAAATGAACTAAATACCATTGGGTCATTCTTTGCAGAAAGAGGATACCCCTTACACATGTTGGCCGATGTAAAGCAGTATGTATTAAATGAGTGGGGAAAAAATACCAACCCATATTAGGGAAAGGACTGTCGGCATTGATGAATAACAGTGTAAAAGAGGTTAATCAGTATAGGGGAGCATGTATAGGAGAGCATGTGTATTAGAATATAATCCTAAAGTACAACAGGTCCAACAAATACTTAATAGGAATTGGAACATCTTGATGACAAATAGCAAAATTAGGGAGACAGTGGGTGAAGGACCAGCTTTTGTATATAAGATGGCATGTAACTTAAAGAACATATTTGAAACCTCAAATAGGGGGATTGAGAAGAGACTGCATTACAGAAACACCAAGAGATGTGGAAATTGTAGACAATGTAGGTTTATATGGGAAGTAGAAAAGGTTACATTGGAAAATGTGAATAAGACTAAAATATATTTTGGACATGGTAATTGTAATACAAAAAATATTATACATATATGGCTAAATGTATGATTTTCCCCGGTTTCTATATAGGGAAAACCAAGAGGCAATTTAAGAAAAGAATATATAAACACACATATGATATAATAAGGACCCGCGGTGGTGGTGCTGTGGTAGCATTGACGCCTCACAGTAAGACGCTGTCCAGTTCGATTCTCAGCTAGAGCGTCTTCTGCGTGGAGACATGCATGAATGGGCGTACCTTCATTGAAGGTTGTGCGTCTGGGCTGGTAACTCGGCACATAAAAATCAACTACCAATCATTAGCAGACCGGAGTTCTGCTGTGGTGACCCCTAACTGGGAAAAGCCAAAAGACACAACAACATATGATATAATAAGGAAAGACAAAAATAATGCATTGTACAGACGTATTGCTCAGAGTGGAGAGACACATACATTCAAGTTTGCTATCCTTGAACAGGTAGATGTGGGTCCCCAGGGGGGTAATAGTAAAGCTGTGTTAAGCAAAAAAGAAGTAAATTGGCAAATGTATACTGAAGACTCCAATGAACGAGGGTTGAAGGAGTATATTACTATTAAACCCATTTTATTATTAAAATAGTGGACGTTCATTCAAGATAAATATTATTGTGTAAAGATTGGTACATAAAGCATTTAATGGAACATGAATATGAATTAATTGATTTTATATTATTATTATTATGTTTATAGTAACCCTTTATTTGTCATATTTGTAGACAGTAATTAATTGACTGAGTTTTATATTTACACTCATAGCTACATATTAACATATAAAAACAAATTTTATATATTTTTTATATTTTTGGATTGATTACTATAAATTGTAGTCACGATGTTTTGGCACCATTTTTAAATGTATTTAATGAGTGATGTTTAGTTTATCGGGCATTCTGAGGAAGTCCACATTCTGTGTGGATGAAAGTGCTTAATTCCGAATTTTTATTGCAATAAAGCATTGGAACTAAGAGCATTCTCTGTTACATCTTTTTACAGTGTAACCTTTGTTTTTTTTTCTTTGTTGGAATAGTTGTTGATTATGCTGAATAGTTTCTTTTAATGAAGTTTGGCAACAAACTAAGTTGTCCTGGGGCATCTTCATGGGGAGGGTTAGGTCAATGTCAATATTAGATGGAGTTATGTGGTTGAGGAGGAAGACTTAAATGGAGGCAAGGATAGTTGGGAGGGAATGAGATAAGGATGAGTGGGGCTTAAGAGATTTAGTCTAGTGTAGCTGGGTGCGTAGTCACATTTTGGCGTGAACTTGCTATTGAATTGGATTATGAATAGTTGTAATTAATGAATTTGTTGAACAAAGCTATGTTATGGAACTCTAATAAAGGTTGTCAAATGTCATTTGGTGTGATGTGTTTATTGAAGGGACTGGGGCAAATAGTGTTAAACCTTTTACCTGTACAGTTGGGCAGCTAAAGAAAGTGACTTGTGTTAAGAAGGAATGGTACCGAGTTCCGTTCTCCAGTTCAAAAGTATTATTGATATGACTTTTGACTAAAATAAGACAGGTGGTGGCATTTCAAAGAGGAAAACACATGAACAAGTGAAGGACCATCCAACTTTAAGAGAATTAATTTATATGTTGGACAAAATTTTGTATAAATTTGAATGCTTACAGACTGAGAACAGTTACCTTAGGGAATGTATCAGTATTCCTCAAGGTTTGAGAGTGCACAAGTTTCCATTTGGGCAATTGTACAATGTGCAACGTCGAAATGATTGAGGATTTTATAAATTACTTTGACAAATGTGGTTTTGACTTAATAGCAAAGATGATCAGGCAAAATGGTCTGGAAGTATATAAGTTAACGCAAAGTATATTAAATGATTTATTGTTCTCTGAATATAAATTTTTATATGAAAAATTTATGGTTAATGTGGATAAAAAGTATCAACATTTTTTTGTTAAGAAACAGGGGAAGCTTGCGAGGAATACCAAACAGTACTCTCAGAAAAAGGCATATGCTATTCCTAATTTACAGGTTGCAAAAAGGAGAAAGGGGGTTGCATTTGCGGATAATTGCCAGTCACCATCAGTACAAACACCAGATTCCCGTGGTAGACGTAGTAGGGATTTAGATGAGCTAGATTCTTTTTCCCACAAGCCACATGATTTTCATCTACCACATATATCAGAGAGATTGACAAACAGATCTCGACAGGCATTAGACTCAAGGTAACACCAGCATTTTTCTCCAAGGATGGACAACCAGAAGTCGGGGGGGGGTTGAGGAAGAAGTAATACTATTTAGTAATGAAGGTAGTATAAGTACCTATAAAGGTTTTAAGATATATAATTATACAGAACTATCCCTTGTTATGGAAAATGTTACCTTATTTTTGGAAGGATTTAAATGTATTCCTACTGGGAAGGCTGATATAGCTGATTATATCCTTGAGTTGAAATTATTTACTAGAAAATTGAATTTTGAGATTTTTTTCAAGGAGCAAACAAGAACAGAAAACAGGCCAATTAACGCATTACACTCTAAAATGTATAATACCTTTAAACTCCTCCCCCCTTTAAAAGGCAGTAGTTGAGGACATGTATAAATTGTTCTCATCAGGATAAAAGGATTTTTCAAAATCTTTCAAGGAAGAAAAAGGAAATTTTAAGTTCATTAAGGAACAACAAAGAAATACGACTCATGAAGCTGGATAAAGGAGGAGGTATGGTGTTATTTAAGGTGGAAGATTACAACAATGTTATGACAAACTTATTGTATAACAATGTGACATATTCCCCCATATAAAAAAAAACAAATTTACATTGCATACCAGTGAAGTGATTCTTATTTAGAAGAATATCTTTTGGAAAATCAGATAGATGAGGATATCTACCATTTCCTTTGTCAACCCAACCCCATCATACCAAACATTTTTGGGATCCCCAAATTTCACAAAAACATGCAGACTCCCCCTTTTAAGCCAATTGTATCTGCAAAAATATTGAAGACCCATCTGATAGCAGTCCTTATAGACAATTGGGTAAAGGAAGTAGTAGAAAGCAGACCACATTTGATAAAGGATATTTGGGAAGATTTGGGTAAATTAAGGCAAAGTATATGGAAAAGAGAATTAATTTTTCTAATCACGGAAGTAGTGGACCTTTTTTTGTAATACCGAAAAGGGAAGGGATAGAGTTCTTTCGGAATATTTTATATCAGAACTCTTTCCTACCAAAGAAACTAATCTCCATTATAGCTGTTTTTTATGGAATTGGTCCTTGAGAACAATTTCTTACACTTTAAGGGGGAATATTACCAACAAACCATGGGCATAGCAATTCGCACAGCTTGTGCTCCGGCATTTGCGAACATTGTTATGTTAGGGTTGGAAAGGGAACACTTTTTTAATTGTCCCTTTGCCAAGTATTTACATCTTTATGTCAGGTTTTTGGATGACATATTTATTTTGTGGGATGAGTCTGTGGAGGAGATCATTATGTTTGTAGGTTATTTAAATCATTGTGCCAACTATGTTAGATTTACCCATTGCTGGAATAAGGAAAGTATTAGTTATTTGGACATCTCTATTTCACATACAGCTGGTGGATTCAAATCAAACATATTTAGAAAGGAAACTTTTTGTAATGGATATTTGCATTACTCCAGCAATCACCGATATTTTCAAAAGAAAAAAAAAGGGCATGCTATTCGTATAGCTAGGATAACATGTGATCATAGGGATTTATGGAATGAATTTATGAAATTTAAGGAGACGTTTCTCACTAGTGGTTATCGTGAAAATATGCTTGACTGTTATATTAATGAAGTATATTAGGCATGGGGTGTTAAGTTTAAGCCCATGTTAGGAAAAGGTATGGAAAAAATCAGGGAAAGTTACCCAAGATGTTAAGCTTGAGAATGCATTAGTCCTTGAGTATAATCATTATTCTAGTGATATTAGAGGTATTGTAAAAAGGACCTGGAATATTTTTAGGGTGAACAATGACATGACTTGTTAAGGCATGAGCCTGTTTTTACATATAAAACTGGGAACATTTTTAAACAGCTCTTTGAGGACAATGCATGCATTTTTATATTTACCAATAAGGGAACTGCTCCATTTGGTAGCTGCAAACAATGTTTTTGTAATAAGGGAATGTAGGATATTATTAGATAATATGCTATGGAGTAGGGCAGTGTTTCAAAATGGGAACTCTGGCACCACCTAAATAGTTTATCTAGCCAAATGTGATGGCTGTCTGGCTTTCTATATAGGAAAGACCGAGAGAACATTGCAGACAAGACTATATGAACATGTATACGGTATTACTACAAAAAATGAAACAAGTGCTTTGTACAAACACTTTATAATTTGTAGTAATTTCATCTGATTTACTGTTGGTATTTTAGAAAATATAAAAATGACCCCTAGAGGTGGTGACTGGAAAAGGTTATTGTTGAAGAGGAAACTGGTATGGCAACTTAGGCTGAACGCCACACTACCTCCTGGCTTAAATGAACAAGTTTCACTAAAATATATCTTAAATGAGAGGGCAGATTGTATATAAAACAAACTTTTTATTCAGTTATTTATTTGTGAGCATTTTACATGACAGATGGTAGCAAGAGAAAAAAAATGGTGTATTTTATCATTTTAAAAGTGTTTTGTTTTGTGATACTAATTGTGAAATATAGATATGTAGCAGTTTAAGGGATGTTTTAAAAAAATGGTACTTCTTGAATAATTACCTCACTTAATTAATTAATTGTTGTAATTAAGGAGGGGTGGAATTTTGTGAGGGTATACTCTATATAGAGTGATGTAAGTTGGTATGTATATCTGACGAAGTCTCAACTTAAGGGACAAAAGCGCTTATTATTTTTGGATGTGTTATATTAATAATTTGGCAGCCTTTTAACCTGCCCTTGCAGGTGAATTGCACTTTTTTAATTTGGTTTTCACTGTTTTGATATGCTATATCAGTCATTATGAGGTATAAAATAAGTAAGTTATAATAAACAAAGAGATGTAGCAAAATAATGTGAAGCAACGGCATGATAATACAAACATAAAATATTAGAGGAATAAGATTGAGGAAGTGAAATATCAGACTGTAGCTATTTTAGGAGATGCAATATATACATATTTATTCATGGGTATATAAGCACACACACACACACACACACACATACACACACACACACTCACGCGTGCACACACAAATATACTTACTGACTCATATGGGCTTGTTAAGGGTTAATTGTAGAGGGAACATCAGTTGTTTTTAGTTCATTACTCAATTCTTGTTTCCATAAAAGATTTTTTTAAGAAGAAGCTTGCACAACAGTGGTGGTGAAGGACATTCTCCTTACTTCTACTGCTGTACAACCCCAGATACAGGACAGGGATTAGTGCATGTGGCTGGGGGGATCGGGGGGGGGTCTGACCTTCTTATAAAATTTTGATAGTATTCTTATTTTTCTGTAACCAATGTCTTTGCAAAAGCAAGGTTGTGGAATAGCAGGTTATGAGAGTTTCACCTTTTCCGTACTGTTGTGTGATCTCAAAGTCAATACATTTAATGAGGATACTGCCCACATGTAGGTGATGCAGGAGACTTGCAGCTGGTAAAACCCCTGTCCTTGCATTTTTATAATGTACCCGTTTTGTGTCACTTGGGATGTTTTCAAATGTTCCAGACAGTGGCCATCACCACTTTCAGACTTGTATCAGATGTTATAGTTACAGTATGACACTTTTAAAAAAAGTTCCCTGTTCTTACCTGGCGATGACTAATAGTCTCTGAGGATTCAGAGCTTTTGTAATGGATTTAACTGGATGTATTCTGTTCAGGGAATCAAAAAACAACTCCTCCAGCTCGTGATCCCTGTGGGAAGCCAAAAATCAACTCCAGTGTGACTTTTTGGGACCTGACATCACTGTTTTACCAGTGAATTGAGTTGTTTTTTTCAGTTGAAAACCTTGTATATTTATAGAGAGACACAGACAGAAAGATATGTGATTTACAAAGCCTTAGTTTTCTTCTTAAAAGCCTTCAATCAATCCATTGGTAGACAATGATCTATTAGTTTTACATCTGTCCTATTACACTCTGTGGCTATCACTATACATACACCTTACTAAGAATCCTTTCCTGTCCCATCCTACTTTTATTATCTTTCACTTGAATGTACTACATACATTTTTTTGTTGTACTGCATTCTGACAAGGGTGTAGCCAGGCAAACTCTGTATATGCTTATAAGTATGTTTTATTCTGACCATATCTTGTCTATTTCAACACTAAAATGCATAGAATGTTTAGCACTATGTAAATGAATGTTTGTGCTATTGATGTATAGAAAAATAATCGTTTGAATGGAATATCCCTAAAAATAGCTTTCGGTATGGTTAGAAGTTGAAAATAAAATATCCACTTCCCTTATGTCTGGAGGTTGCATTTTGAGTGTTGAGTACATTTTTAAAAGGATGGTTGGGTGGGTGGGGGGAACAGCATTAGGTCTGAGTACAAAAAATAACTTTTTGACTGCAAACCTACATTCTGGTTACTTTGTAAACAAATCTGCTGCTGACTAAAGAACACATGGCTACCCACTGGAATCTGTTTCCTCAGGAATGCATCATCAGAAGGTGGTGCTTGATGTCATGGAATCAGGGAGTAATTGGTCAGCTACTCAGCATGCAGTAAACAGAAAGATCAGTTTATTAAACTTAATAAATATATGTCCACTGAAGTAAACAATGTAAAGATATAAACCACACAAAAAGCTAACTTTACAAGATGAGGACATAATTATAACAAAAAGAAATGGTAAAAAAAAAAAAAACTTTGCACTTTTTCTATAACATGGCAAATGACAGATGCCAGAGTCTGAAGCCTTAGAAATCAATAAACTTGTTCATAAGAGGATCAGTGAGGGAACTCTGCACCAAAGTCAACATACAGCAAGGAAATACTTTTGCATACACTTTTGTTGTGAACTTTCTCATCGATTATCATAGGTGTGTGTGTGTGTGTGTGTGTGTGTGTGTGTGTGTGTGTGTGTGTGTGTGTGTGTGTGTGTATGAGCATGTGTGTGCGAGAGACATACCATTAGAACAAGATTAACAGCTCATTTGTTTCTCTTTCACAGAACCAGTAGCTGTCACCAGCCTAAATGTCACCTCTGCTACAACCTCTTCGATCTCCTTATCATGGGGTGCAGTACAAGGCAGCCAGATTACATACAGACTACAGGCTGTGGGGCCATCTAATTCATCCACTACAGTATCAACAACAAGCACCACTTTGTCAGGACTTGTTTCTGGTTCCAGGTATAACATCAGCATCATAGCAGTGGCTGCAGACAACGTAACATCATCAGATGCTGCTTCAGCTACTGCATATACAAGTAAGTAGTTACAGACCAGCTGCTGGGTGTATTATAAAGTGGAACTGGTAAGGCTATAGCCATCCTTCAAAAAATGAAGTTTACAAGTTATATGACTTCTAGTTTAAGTAAAATCAGGTTCAGAGTATTCACCTAGCAGTAAAAGTCTAAAAAGTGCTTAACCATATTTAGAAAATACAATATTATTACTGTTTCTTTAAAACGTGTCGCAATGCTCTTTCCTTAAAAAATATGTTTCAAATTACTTCATCTGTGAAATACTCTGCTTGCATTCTTATAGAATGACTCTGTTTTAAATGCATTTCTCATTAGGTAGTCAGTTATTCTTTGCTGTAAATTTACAATATCATCCCCTTCTAGACTTTTGCATACACTCATCATCATAACCTACTTTCTATCTTAGGATGGCTTTTTCTACCTTACTCTATCTTTTTGGTCTAATACACTCAGTCCATGATGCCAGACATTTGCAAAGGGCAGGTGTTTTGACATAATGTCCTATTTAAATACTTTTACACCTATTGAGGTGTGCTTTATTTTTCTAGTGTCTTAATTTTCTACCAAATGTTTTCTCATAACTTTTTTTTAGTTATTAAATTTTCCCTTACCTCTGGATATATATGTTCACTCCCCTGTCCTTCCACCTCTCATTGTATTTTTATCCTCACGTGTAGTATTATTTTATGTATATCTATAAATTTTGTCGACATATTAATGTAGTGACTCAAGCAGGAAAGTATCATGTACCACAAGAGTGAAAAACTAGATACATGGA
The DNA here is from genome assembly GCF_019279795.1 of Protopterus annectens. Lineage (NCBI taxonomy): Eukaryota > Metazoa > Chordata > Ceratodontiformes > Protopteridae > Protopterus > Protopterus annectens. The sequence continues at coordinate 914,411,838 of NC_056734.1, forward strand.
CAAATGTGACTAATATCAGACAGCAGCACTCACTTAAGCTGTTCATTCCATGACATAGTCATCTGAATAAACTGTATACACCAGATTATAGGTTTTAATAAAGGCAGGTCAACTTGTCTGAAAACAGTGACTTGTCAACTAACTTCCACCATTTACCTGTACATTTCTTACCGTATAATTATGGATGTTTCACAATATCAAATATTTTGATTCTTTTTACTGTATTCATTTTGCTAGTCAGGTAAATCTACTTTTAGGTTGTCTCATAATAGTTTACTTTCATAAATACTTCTGCAACAATAATACTTCATTATCAATCATGAAGCACACTTTGCACCCCCAAACCTATCCTGTCTCCCATTTCATCAAATAAACTTCAGGATGTGTTATTACACCTTCACCTGAGAACGAATGACACATGCTCATTTATAAAAGCATTGCTATGTCACAGCTGATGAAGCTCGTGTTTCTCGCAACCCACCTGAAATAACAGGAATAAGCATTTTGTCAACAGGGCAAGGGAACCTGCTCCCTGTCCTTGGTGGGGCTGCAAAGCTTGCACAGTCACAGACTTATGTACTCTATGATATCATACAAGTGGAGAAAGGCTAACACAGTGGTCTTCCAAGCATAATGTTCCCAGTCTATTTAAGAGTTTAGCTTCCTTATCTTTCAAAATACTACTTACAGCAAGTTGTGTTAGATAGCCAGAATCCAGTAAAGCTGGTCATTGAATACCTGTAGGAATAATTTTTGCAGGTGGGATTTGCATCTCAGTACTTTCTCACACAGCTGTCAGCTTGAAATGATTTGCATCATACTTATCTATATCTACTAATGAGAGAAGAAAAAACACCAGATGTCCAGGACACAATTTTTTCTGCCAGCAGTGATGCAGTTAGAGCAATCTGGGTATGGAGATACACACACACACACACACACACACACACACACACACACACACACACACACACACAGCAAGTAACTGGATGTGTAAACTAGTATCAGTGCTTTTTGTACGCTTTAGCAAGCCACAGCAATGATGTCACTGCATCAGCACAGAATACTGATTTGGTCCTGTTTGCAGAAAGTGGTAATTAAACATGTGTCTAAGAGCTTACCAGATCCAGTTCACTCTTTTAACTTTCATTGAGTGTACAGCAGTTTCTCTAAAACTTTGCATGAAAACCAAAAATGTGAGTGTGTCATCTCTCATTTTGTATACACCTTTAGGGACCACCAAGATCTTAACTGTGTCTTTATAGAAACAATACGATTTCTCCAAATGCTAACTCTACAAATACATTGCAGAACATACGGCATACAGGCCAGCTCTGAGGCATAGGGAGATACATCCTAGATTATATCTAAGCTGCGTGTGCTTCTAGCAGTAAACTTGGTGTTCCAGAATCTGGCTGGTGAAAAGATGCATTTGCTGGAGAATGGAGTGCTTATCTTTATCTATGGGGAAGGGGTATAAAGTACATGTGTTGATTGTGGTCCCCAAGCTTGAATTCCTGCTTTGGGTTGAGGATTAGCAAAAACATTTGACCTTCAAGAGGCAGAGTGATTCATATCATGTCTCTCACTGAAGCAGGTAACATGTAGCATACACATGCTCATTGCACAATGTCTCTGCACATTTTTTTGGATTTTCCAAAGTAAAATTAGTGAGATTTAAACAGAGACCCTCATTCCTTTAGCAACTGAAGTCACCACTTCAACATCCTTCCCAGCTGTGAAAATCAAATAGGATAAAGTTTTGGATGAAATAAACAGGCTAAATGCATGTAAGTACAGTGTAATGATGGCCATTGAGGGATCAGGAAGCAGAAAATGTATTTCATAGCTGATTATCTGTGATGCAGACTGTGTGAACCTAAAACTTTGTCATTTAGTACACCTAGCAGTGTCAATGTGCTGCGATGATGCCCAGTATCAATGAGTGCAGATGAATACATCTCAGATTTATCTCATTTACAGATACAAGGACAGCTTTACACAGTATCTGCTACACATTATGGAAGACATGTGCACTCTGAACCTTTGAATCTAGCCACATGATAAGGTGTACTGTGATTCAAAGGAGTAGAAAAAAGTAAAATCTAGTTTATTGACAAATTCCTGTCAACAGTTAATATGGGATAAGTAAAAGTCAACAGAATATGGTAAACGCATAAGAAGGTGTTGAAGAACAAATAAGTGTATATTTATCAGAGCAAAAATAACAGAAGATACTGATAATATGAGTTCTCTGACACCATGATTGCTGATGTTGATGAAGGTAAATTAGTGTTTCTTATTTGTCAGATAGGCACATTAACTGTATTAATTTGTGTCTTGAAAACAGATATAGGTACATATCAGACTGCCATAGCTGATACAAAGAAGTGATATTACAACAGTAACTGTTAATCAGTCATTAAACACAAGAAATGAAACATCTTTGAAAGGGCAATATGAAAATATTTGATCAGGAAACAAGTGTTGTATGACTTTTTTTTTCTTTTACAAACAATTACCATTCTAATTTTTAAGTAAGGTGGAAGGCAGCCATTTAAAATCTCATCAATACTATTTGATACTTGTATGTTTTTCAATAGTCAAAGCCCAGGTCCAAATGCCTAGTGGCAATCAGACACTAAAATTCCTTCCTAGCAGAAGATAGCCTAGCTGTCCACAGGTTTTCCACATAATTCAAGCTATTCCAGTCTGCTGGTAGACCTGTCCATACTTTGGGGATTGTCAGTATTTTGATTTGTAGGACTGAAGCATGTAAGGGGGAGATGGCTGTGGCAGCTCAGATACACTTTGTCGTATTGGTAAATGTGTGTTTGATATCAACAATGTGGTGTTTGCAGCATTCACATTTAACAGATTCCTTAGAACCACAAAGCAAGATATCCACATGGACAGAAAACACCATGAAAACATGATAAAACATAAAGAATGTATCTATACTTGAGCAATCTTAAACCAAAGTTCAAATAGCCTTTTGTTTCATCTACACAAGCTGTCCCATCTTTTTCCTCCTTGGCTAACATCTTTAAGGAGTATGAGAAAAAAAAACAAACACACACAACAGTTGTGTAAACAGTAAATATATCAGTTAAAGCAACTAGAAACAACAGGTGAAATATCGTCATCAATATAATAATTAAACAGACATATAAATAAAAATATTCAAGCACAGTCTTTATTCAGTACATAAGGTCTTGAAAAATTGCCTTTTAAAATTAACTTATATTGTGAATAATTCTTAGCATCAAATTCTATCCTGTTATTTATTTCAACATGAACAAGAACAGAGACTTGTTTTAAATGCAGAATTCCCATTCTGACAAATAGCAAAATATTGGATACATACCTTTACAGTTTTTGCTTACTAATGTCATTAATACTTTATTGTAGATTGGTCTTAATGGTATGAGATATCTGATCAGTATCACAAATTATAATTTTAGAATTTTATAACTATATATTTCTATCATTAACTTTAACATTTTTTAGTTGATCAAAACTATTTAACACCTTATTGGAACTACAGTAAAAATTGCAGTGGTATGTACCCATTTGTTGTAAACACACTGAGCATACTTATGTCAAATGAAATAAACTATGCAGTTCTTCAGCCTCCTACAAGATATGTTTGCAGACTGATGGGAAAACATCATATCAATCTGTTTGACACTGCGACACACTAAGATAGAAATAAATTGGTCAGATTATTGTGGTCAAGATTGTGTAATAAAGCATGTTTCACAATATACAGACGACTGACACTCCCATAAAACTAGAGAATAATGTATTTAGCTACTAGTAAAAATAAAAATCTACACTGCAGCTCTGGACATCTTCATATAATTCAGAATAAGGCAAAATAATCTGAGATGGATACAGCAACTAATATATATGACCACGTATAAGCTGGATTTCATGTTCAGTATAGGTTACTCATTAAATGTAGACCAACAACTCCATATAATGAGAAATAAAAAAGTAACTGTACATTTATCATCTGTAACAGTATTTTTAGGCAGATAAATTTAAAGGCAACTGATTTACAAATGTTATATAATGTGTGTATTGTGGGGTCACCACTAGAAATAACAAGTTGTCTGTATATCAGTTTACACGATGTATAAAACCTAATTTCAATACATCAGTTTCTGCTGTAGTAGCCCCATAAAAATATTGATGTATACAACTCAAACACTACCTTCTTAAGACCTGGTCCTGCCCTTGCCAAGCTCTGACCTGATCTCTAACTGATTTCTTCCTAAATTCTACTTTTGATTACTTTAAGTTTTTCTCTCTTTTTATCTACCTTTCTTTCTTGCTCTTTGCAATATATATATACAATCAATGTTTCTTGTCACTATTACTATTGTAATTTTTAGTTTTTGTATTAATTACTGTTTTTCTTTTTTTTTTTGCATGTCTGTTATTGTAATTAGAGCTTTTCTCTTCGGGTCTTCACTGAAAATGGGCCTTTGGCTCAGTTGGCCCAACCCAGTTAACAAATGGTAATAAATAAATAAATAAATAAAAAATATGACCACCTATAAGCTGGATTACGTGTTCAGTATAGGTTACTTATTAAATACAGACCAACAGCTCCACCTAATGACCAATAAAAAAAAAGTAAATGTACATTTATCATCCATAAGGCAAGTTATGTGGCAGATACATTTAAAGACAACTGATTTACAAATGTTCTATAATGTGTGTATGTGTGTATTGTGGGGGTCACCACTAGAAATAACAAGTTGTCTGTATATCAGTTTACATGATGTATAAAACCTCATTACCGTAAATTAGTTCCTGCTGTAGTAGCCCCATAAAAAGATTGATGTATACATTCACAAAAGCTTTACCCACAGCAGTACAGCACAGCTTTTAAATCAGCTACCCATTACTATGAGAATGGCTGGGAATGGTGTACAGAATGCTGCAGCTCAAACAGAATACACTAAAGTTAGTCATAAACTGTTACTATAAGTCATTGATCAGAAAAAGTTAGAGTCTCTGGACAAACTTTATACTCTTACGTACGCTAACTATATATATCCATCAACCACCTGATTTCCCACATTTTCTGCTGTAAGTATGAATAATCTGTTATTTGTAAGTAACCTATCAATATACTGCAAACAATGAGGAATGATAGATTATCCAAAGTTTTCTACATACCTCTCAGGGCACATTTTAGCCTAGGAAAAGCTAATATTATTTCACTTTTATGTACAGGAAGAAAAATATGTGCAATGATTCATTAATCAGTACTCGCACTAACATAGTCATAAATCACATAGTTTAATATCCAAATAGTAGTTTGCCTTTTGTGTGTCCAGGAGTTTGATATCCTACAACATTAGGAACTCAGATGAGTTGCTGTAGTTAAATACATAAATCAAATAATGCAGCCAACAGTAGGCATTTCTGTTTTGTGTCTCTTTTGACGGGAATTGTGGATTATTTTAACACTCACCTTGACAGAAAATGTAGAAATTAGTTAAGATTTGGATAAGTATCACTTAGCTAGGGAAAATGAAGCTGGCTAACCTGTCATGTAAGTTGGATCTGTTTGCTGTATCTGATTCCTCTGCTAGTTTACTGTAAGTTTTATAGTGTTGTTGGTAACAAAATTATTCATTATAGGTTCATAGGTTCATAGGTTCATACTAGGCTATCTGCCCTGGGGCAATTATAAGCCTAGCCAGATTCTGTATGGCTTACGCCACCCCTTGATTTGAGTATACTGTGCCCTTTTTAAGGTTTAGTTTACTGTGCCTCTGTCTAATAGTGACACTGGAGTAATCCCTGGGACAAACCTACGATCCCCCATCCACCTATCGAGATTCTTCTTGAAGAGATTCAGTGAGGTGCTCTGCCTCACATGAACTGAAATTCTATTCCAGAGCGAAGGGAGCCTCTGGGTTATGAACCTGTCCCTGCAGCAAGTTCTATTTATTTCTGTGCTGAGGTTCAAGTCCTTCGAGCGTGTGGCTCTAAGGGATTTAGATTTACTGAGGTGGAGCATGTCCATTAATTCTGGATTTGACATAGCTTTGTATGTCAGGCATAGATGGCCTCGAAGTAGGCGGTATGCAATTGAGTAGAGCTGGAGTTTTTTTAACCGAGCAGCATATGGCATCTGTTTGAGACCCTTGATCCTCTTGGTAAGATACTTTTGGGGTCTTTCTAATTGCTGCAGGTGTCGGGTAAGGTTAGTTTTGGAGGTGGAAGCATTTGATCACACATGTTTAAAGAAGACCATTGTAATCTGAGAGGCAGTTTATGATTTCTGAGCACCTTCCAAAACAAACAGTATTGTATGATATTAGTTAAAACACTTGTGGTGACTTTCTGTTGTATGATGGGTGAAACGGCAGATGAGATGCATAATTTGTTGGTTTACATTAGAACTTAATTCATAAAGAATGATATTTTGGAAATTTAAGAAGACGCTAACCCTTTTAAATTATAGTTTTTACTCATGAGTTTATTAATTCAGACAATATGTAATTAGAGATACTTCTTAAAAAGTACTTTTAGAAACATAACCAGAAAAGGTGATTTTACAGTAGGAAACAGCATGTAGAGATTTGTTATTGATATACATGTCAGATCACTTTCTTCTAGGAACAAATAAAATGGGGCATAGCTAAGCGAGTTGAAGCACTCATACTTGGCAGTTTATGACAGCTGGAAAAACAACATATATCATTTTAGAGCATTTGCCAAGAAGCATTATACATGTAGGTAAAAATGCACTATAAATGCAGTAAGACACAGTGGCGGTATTTTAGAATGATTTTATGCGATTTAAACTTAACCACTTCCTGGTCTTCCCTAAAGATGGTGGAATAAAACTCTTCAGAGGAACAAATTGAACATATGTTAAGATTGTCTATGAATACAGAAAAAAATGACAGCAAGACATTTCTAATAATTGATTAGAAGTGCTAGAAATGTCCCACGTCTTCTTCCTTATATTTAAAACCTCTGTGTGACTGGAACATGCAGATGCATTGTGACAACTCAGTGTGTGTTAGAGGTTTCGCTCACAAAATATGTTGCTGATTTTATTCCTTTGTTGAATGTCTCATTATGTAACATGTTCTAGTTCATCTTCATTTTTATAACTTGACACACTAAACTCCTTCACATATTAAGGAAAATATTTCCCCCCAAAATTATACCATGTGGCTTACAGTGTAAGTGTTAATATTTCCTCTGAAAATGGTGATATTGAAAGTAATAAGTTCCTTTAAAGGTTTGAAATAAAGACTTACTGGCAGAACAAATCGGAATTGTTAAAGAATTTTAACAGAAAGTATTAAGTGGTTTTGGCATTCATGAAGAGATTTACAAGGATATGTTTCTTCTTTTACAGGACCAGCACCAGTAACTAACTTTGTTGTTGTCAATGCTACATCCTCAACAATATACTTATCATGGACTGCAGTACCAGGTGACCAGATTAGTTACAGGATACAGACTGCAGGGCCTTTTAGTTCCAATATCACAACATCTGCAACACGTATCAGCATGACAGGACTTGTTTCTGCATCCCAGTACAACTTCAGCATTTTAGCTGTTGCTGCAGACAATTCAACAGTTTCAGATGTAACTTCCGTCACTGGATACACATGTAAGTATTTTACCTCAAACAATTATCTAAACAAATGCATTATTATATTGTACTCCTTCAGAAAATGCATACGTTGCATTTATTAATATCATTTGTATGCTTGGTCATTGCATATAATATTTAAGTACTTGGTCTTTCTCATTGCATGCAGTTTTGTATATTTATTATCCAATTGATTTACTTAATGATAAAATATTTTCAAAGTAAATTTTGTTACATTTTGTAAAAAAATATGTACAGATATTAGGAACATACTGTTAGGTAAAAATGGACATCCAAAATTTAGTATTCTAATGAACACTGTGCATAAGCTTGTTGAATTTGTTTTGTTTCATACTCCTCATTAGAAAAGTCACTGCATTAATTATCGCTAATGAATTCTGTTTAGTGAATATTAATTATGAATTCACACTGACAACTGAATGTTGAACAATTAGTTTGTATTGACTATTCTGTAGCTTAATATTAAGCTCAGACATTGTAGAAAGTGTACTAGAAATACAGCAGTGAACTTGGAAATGTCAGCATACCTAATAACTGAAAGAAACCGTCTCCTATTACTGCTGTAAATTTATCCAACTAAACACAAAAACACCACTAGGTAGCATCAAACTATTTAGCACTTTATTCCTGCAATATAGAACACTTCTTCAGCATAAATAAGTTGCTTAAGCACACATGCATGGACACACACACACACACACACACACACACACACACACACACACACACACACACACACACACACACACACATCTACACACTACAGGCAGGCCTGATGTGACTGTCTCTGTGTTTATTCACAGGGTTTTTGTAGAATGTTAATGTTGAATGAGAGCTCCTGTCATTTCGATAATATACATTTGGTTGTTTAACTCACGCCATTCGCATATGCGTATAGGTTCTATACACCTTCTAAGACATGACCAAGTCCATACGTTTGAATAAGCATGTAAAGGAAGAATTTTAACAAATTTCAATTTGGAGACCAAATTTGTTTACAAAGTGCTTAGAGAATACATTCTACATGAGTAAATGTTACCATCAAGTGAAGTTTAATATATATTCCAAAGCAAATCTACTCCTGTTTGTTAATATGCAAGTGCTGAGAGAGTTATACAGTGAAAGTGAGATTTTTTTTCAAAAGGACTGTTAACTCCTTCCTGAGTTTCTGCTTTTAATTTCTGAATTAATATAGGAGGTATTTTTAAAATGACTGCATTAGAAATAAAAATCTGCTATACTCAATACTGAGCAGAATATTTTAGAGGCTCAAGGAGGATTTGTGTAAATTCAAGCATATTAAAATGAAATCATCAATGCAAACCTATATGGAAAGTAAGGATAACAAGCCACTGCCCTTTTTATGTTTTATCAAACATTTAGACAGATAAAGTAACAGACCACTAGGGATTTTAATGTTGTCTAACTTATCATTTTCTCTTGCAGCACCTGGTGATGTAATTCGACCATCTGTTGTTAATGCCACGGCTACATCTGTGTTTGTATCATGGGGAACACCTCCTGGTAATCAGATTTCCTACAGAATACAGGTTACAGGGCCTCCATCATCATCTCTGACAGTCACCACTCCTTATGTCAGCTTGCCGGGACTGAACCCTGGCAGTGCCTACACCATCTCGATCTCACCTGTAGCTGCAGACAACATAACACTTGGGAATCCAGCCACTTTGTCCATATTTACAAGTAAGTTTTGATTCTTACAATAAGAACAAAATAAAAATAAAACACATAGTAACAGAACAGGCATGCTAAACTTTATAGTAGTGAAGCCCTGCTTTAATGCCTATTTGGATACAATTTCACTTAACAATATCATGCTTGGGTTAATGTTTATCAAAATTATGTACAACCTTATATGAGAATGATATAACAATAAATAAAACAAACACAGAGTGATCCCTGCAGCCAATCAAGAAACTAATAAAACTCCAAAAGCCTCATGTAGTGTGCACTGAAGCAAAGAGATTGCAACAGTGCAAACATCTGAAACTAAAAGTAAAGTTTCCATCTAACAAAACAATAAAGTGGTTTCATCGCTTACAGCTTGGGACTTCTTCAGAACCATGAGTACATTACAAAACGTACATTAAATACAATTAAAATGTGACTTTAATCAATTAAGTAAAATAAATTCTGTTTAAAAATGATGAAACTTTTCATATAAAAACAGTTAACATATGTAAAACATTAAAAATATTAAATAAAGACATGAATAAAATGTTACTGTAAAAAGATGATAGTAGTACCAATCATCCCCTGACCCAAAACAGAATCAAGTTTGCAAGTACTTGCGTGACCCAAATAAAATGTGTCTAGTAGTCCACAAGAACTACCATACTTAAGCTATTCCAAGTGCCCTACTAAGCCCTATAACTCCAGAGCTTTAAGTTTTAAAATAGGTACTACTGTAGTGTTCTCAATGAGACCAGGTGTGGCTGTAGCATTTTATTTAAGTTGACAAATGATTTATTTTCTTTCTATTGCAGTTTTTGACCAGCCACACCTGTAATTTCTTTCAATAATGTCAGTAATACCAAACCTAAATTTAGTGTATCTAGGACAAATCAGAGTGTGGCTAAAAAGGGCATTACTAATATTGCTTCTAGATAGAGCATACATATGTTCATAAAGTCATTTCCTTAACTATCTTTCCATCTTACCAATGTAAAAAACTCACAGCCTTAGTAAATGGCAATATATATCAACCCAGTAGTCACACAATTACCTTCCCCTAAGGTATATGTCAAGAGGTAGTTCCCCACGGTAACAACCATCCCTTTCAAGAGAAAACTACATTATCTGCAAGTGGCACAGCACAGGGAACCCTTATTTATGAAGATAGTTGATGAATTCAGGTGTTCAAATAGGTATTTCAAGTTTTTTTCAGTTTATATGCAAAGTGAGGTGTTACTCCTAGGATCTCAATAATCTCCAGATTGTCCTTAAAAATTGGCCAATTCCTCAATGAAACTCACTTGATGTTCTTGGAGTTCCTCTCAAAGGGAACAACCATACTGTTAGTATATGACAACATTACTCTCAGGGGTGACAACAGTTGAATGTAGTAACACTACTTCATTACCTGGAAGGGGTTTAAATTTCATACCCCACCCTTTGAGAACTTCTTGACTAATCTGTAATAGCTGGTCTTGGTGGTAGCTCCTTTCTTGAAACATCTGGACAAAATTGCTCAGTTCAACTTTAAAATTAAGAATATTTGAGCACATTCGTACTGTTCTGACTAATTTCCCCTTAAAAATATTTTTTTTTTGTATATTTGGGAGGGAAGCTGTAAAACAAACAAATAACTATTAGAAAATGTTGCCTTTTTAAAAATGTTTAAGGCAAGACAATGTTTCAAATCATGTTTATAAAGGGTGATGTCTAAGTATTCAACGTTGTTCTCTGCATATGTGTCCATGTGTAAACTTAAAGAAGGGAGAAATGTTGTTGACCTACACAATAAATTCATCTCTCCCCAGCCCTTATCCTTCCACAGGATGACTATATCATTCTGGAATGCAGGTAGATGTCACACTGCTCTTTAAATCCAGTCTTTGGTGCATACATATTTTTCCAAGAAAACACCACAAGATTTGCATATCTGCGGGTACAAATTTGCCCTGTCTGACCTGTCTAAAATATTCACCCTCAAAAGTTATAAAATTATTATGTAGTATCGTTTCCATCGCTTCTATGACAAAGTTCACTAATGTGCAGTTTAAAGAAGTCAATTCCATAATGGCTTCATCGAATAACTCCAATCCTTCCTGGTGGGGTATAGATGAAAAAAGATCAACTACATCCACTATGGGGAAACAAGAAGTTTCACCAAACCATTCTTGTCTAATCTTAGACAAAAAATCCCAGGAAAATTTTAATAAATAATTAATCAGGTCTAATGTGTTTTTGAGATGTCTGTGTATAAAAACGCCCAAAGGATAGATGCAACTGTTGTGTGCTGCCACTGAAAGTCTATAAGGTGGTTCATAAATGTTTTTATGAACCTTAGGTATCCCAAAGGCCGTAGAGATAACTAGATGGCCATTAACTAAAACATTGTGTAAATCGTCAGAGATAGCACCCTGTAATAATGCATCTTCTAAAAATAACTGAATTCTCATGTGTACTATAGTAATTTTATTCTTGAAAACATATTTTTCAGTTTCATGTAACATTTCAAAAGTATGACCATTGTAGTCTGTCTTATCTACCAATACCACCCCTCTCATTTATCAGGTTTCATAATTCTCAGTGCATTGTTTGCCCTAAGTTCCTTCATCAGTTGAAATTCTTGTTGTGACAAATTAAAGAATTTCCTTTTTTGTTGATTTAAAATTCCATAAAGTCTGTTGATGCAAACATTTTCAAATGTAGCTATGGTGGGCTGTAATGGGGGGGGGGTGGTGGTGATAAAGTACTTTTCTTATTTAATATGCTACTGGTGGACCAATATTCCCTTTCACACCTTGTTCTTTGAACATAACCTGGAAGATGAGTTTCCTTCAAAATAATTTCAATTCAACTAACACATCTGCAATCTCAACTTTATAAGATGCATATATAAAAATTGGTTTTATTAATCAGCTGATCTGTGTAATTAAAAATGTTAAACCCTTGAAAGGATAACATTTTCTCATCAAAGGTTGTAATACCTTGTCCGGGGAACCAACATAATCAACTTCTAGTAGTTGTTCTGGTTATTCTTTTTCCAAAATTGGCCCCTCACTTTGTTCTTTTACCTCCTTCATGGTATAGGCTTTAGGTAAAAAATCCTGCTGTCTGTACTTATTCCAAACCATTTCAGACCATCTAAGGAGTGGATATTCCTCTTCATAATTTTCATTGTCCCCCACCCTGTCTGATCAGGTGGATTAGGTGGGGCTTCATTACTATATCATCCTTGAATGTCCTCCTCCCATGTGTCTCAGACCTGTGATTGTCCACCCTTTAACATATTCTGAATGTGGTGTACCTCTCGAGTTAGACTGATGAGCTTTAGGTAGAGGGTAAGCAGTATGGCGAGAATATTTGTTTTGTCTCTCAAAAACTGCAACAACTGGAGAGGCTCCAAAAGTACCTCACAAAGAGGATCCTAGGCCTTAAACACTTGTCCTATATGGACAGACTCAAAAAACTCCAACTATTCTCTGTCTCATATCACCTACTTAGAGGCAATCTCTGTTTGACTTACAGATCCATGTCTGATCCAGCTCTGTTAAAAATGCTACATCTACAGAAATCCTAATCCCTCCACTCCCCACACTCCAGAGACCTCAACCTCAATACCACAATCAACAGAACAAGCTGGAGGGACAGGTTCATAACCCAGACACTGTCTATGCTATGGAATAGACTTCCCTTACATGTCAAACAGAGCACGTCACTGGCCCTCTTCAATAGAAATTTTGATGAGTGGATGAGAAATGGAAAATTCACCCCGGGGATCATTCCAGTGGCTCTATTCAACAGAGGCACTGGGAACTAAGTTTGGGTGGCACGATGCCAGGGTAATTCTATGGGCTAGACTTGTAAAGACTCCAGGGCCATTAGCCTAGTACACACCTATGAAGCTATGAAAAACTTCTTTTGTTTCCTGAACAGATTAGATTTTGCTTGCTGTTCGATTTTGTCAAAAATAATTTCATATTTAGAAACATGCAATTCAAATAGCAAGTTATCAAAATCTCACCATTAATGTTTAATTCCTCAAAAAATTTGTTAATTTTAACATTGATCAAACTAATAATAAAATACATGAGCTCTATGCCATGCCTGTCAAACATATCCAGTAACTCCTCCATCTCAGTACTCCCCATGGTCAAACCATTAGCAAATCAGAACATCGTTGCCCACCATCCTTTTAAAACATGTACTCAACCTTCAAAATGCCGCTTCCAGACATAAAGGAAGGGGCATGCTATTTTCTATTTATAACCATAAAAAACTATTCTTAGAGGTGTATTACTTTCAAACAATAATTCTTTGTTTAAATCTATACCATAAATATTCATTTACACATTTCTTAACATTCTGTCTCTCAGACATTTGTAACCCTTTGGGTACTCTTTTTTCTTTAATACTTTCATTTAAAAGTAAATTGTCACATTGCAAGTTCTGTACCTTTCCCAATTTATGTTCCAACTTATTGAGTTTAGTTTGAAAATTCTTTGGTGGTTGGTGTTGTTCGTAATGTCCACTTGAACTGAAAATCAGTTCCTTATTTGCCCTGTCTTGGAAACACACTTTTCGATTAGTTGTAAAATCACTGCCAGTTATAATGGCTTGTCCTGTTCATAGTGCATTCTGTGTTGTGTCTGTTACTAAAGTCCACATGGCTGGTGAGGTAATCACAACCAGTTGGCAGAGTCTGTCTCACACACAATACCATGGATGATGGATTTTAACCATTTTGTTACTTGGAATGTTTTCATATGTTCCCAGGCAGTGACCATCACCACTTTCAGACTGTTGTATCAGATGGCATAGTTACTGTATGACACTTTTAAATAAGTTTTCTTTTCTACCTGGCAATAACTATAGTTTGTGAGGGTGACTATCATACAAGAAATCAAAGGAAATAAAGACCAGTATTTTGTTGAGGCTTGTAGCACATGGTACATGCGGAAACAGAATGTATGGTATTAACTGGTCCAAGTTTTTGCCATCTTCTTCGATATCTTTTATCAGCCTTAGCTTTAATGCATAGTTAAAATGTTGCAATCATCCATCTATTTGTGGTGGTATTTTGAGGTCTTGAATCGACTAACCTTAATGCATTTATCTGGACGTAAGGTGAGACCCTGGTAAGTAAAATATTCAGAAAGATCTTTGCTTTAGTCTTATCCATTCCCATATTTTCCACCAGCTCAAAGAGAAGAGATTCACTAATGGGCTGTTTTGTCTCAAACTGCAGTAATAACAATTATGGTACTAAGAAAGTGTGTTAAGTTGCAGTGTTCATAGAACTTCATTGACTGCATTTTTAATGCAGTTTTTACTGGTGTATATGCACAGTATACTCAATTTCTGGCTGTTTAGTGTTGCTATATATAGCATTTCTCCCCGGGCCTCCGCTGAAAACAGGCTCTGTGGAACCTAGTCGGACATTCCCGGTCAACAAAATGTTAAATAAATAAATAAATAAATAAAAATATATATATATATATCATTGAACAGTGACAGGTACTACATCAAAGTCACAAATATTGATATAGTGATGTCGACAAACACAGACATACTACTGCACATGCTCCAAGGAGAATCCTGCACTGCCTACACCCACTGATGCGTATTTATTGTAACTGTAAGATCCCAGGGAACAGGCAAATTCCCCAACCCAGGGGGAGTGCCTCTTGTCACACAACTGTCATCCATCTGTATTAACCAAAGTGTGTCGACAATTCTTCGACAATACAAAGTTCTATTTTTGAAAAAATTAACCTATATTTGGCTAACCATGTATATATATATATATATATATATATATATATATATATATATATTGTGATTCACAAAGCTGTAGTTTTCTCCATAACAGTGATTAATCACGCCACTGGTAGACAATGATTTATTACATTTATATCTGCCTTATTACTCTATCACTATAGAGATTACAAAGAATCTTTTCCTTTTCCATTTTATTTGTATTACGTTTTAGTTGAACATGCTACATGTGCTTTTTTATTTATTTTATGACTGAGTAAATGATTGTGCTGCATTTTAGTAAGGATGTAGCTAGGTACATTATGTGTATGCAAATGAGTGTTTTATTCTGACAGTATCTTGGAAATTTCAACACTAAAAAGCACAGAATGTTAAGAAATGTGTAAATGAATATTTATGGTATAGATGTATACAAAGAATTATTGTTTGAAAGTAATACACGCTAAGAATAGTTTTTTATGGTTATAAGTAGAAAATAGCATGCCCCTTCCTTTATGTCTGGAGGTGGCATTTTGAGGGTTTAGTACATGTTTTAAAAGGATAGTGAGCAGCAATGTTCTGATAGGAATATAATATATAACTTTCTGGCTATGCCACTACATTCTGGTTAGTTTGTAATAAAATCTGCTGCAGACTAAACAACACATGCCTACCCACTACAGACTGTTTCTCCTCTCTAGTACGTCATCAGAAGGCAGGGCTACATGGGATGACATTAGAAACCAATTTGGTAGTTAATCAACATGCAGTAAAACCAAAAGTGTGATGAGAGACTTCGGGACACAGGTGGACAGTGGTCTCACCTTCGATAACCACATCATCACAACAGTCAGGAAATCCAATGTGGGACACCTCATCACTAAGGGCTTTTCATCCATTAAAAAGGAGGTCATTGTCCTACTGTACTCATCCCTCATTAGACCCATTATAGAGTACAATGCCCCATTTGGTAAGTACCTAACAAGACATCTGCAACAACTGGAAAGGCCACAGAAACACCTCACTAAAAGAATCACAGGCCTAAAGCAGATGCCCTATGCTGACCACCTTAAAAAACTCCAGCTATACTCTGTGGCATATCGTCTACTCAGAGGCGATCTCTGCATAACATATAAGGCCATGTCAAACACAGAGGTGTTGGACATGCTACACTTAAAGAAATCCCAATCCCTCAGAGCCACACACTCCAGGGATCTAAACCTTGTCATCACAATGAACAAAACATGCTGGAGGGATAGGTTCCTGACCCAGAGTCTCCCCATACTCTGGAATAGACTGCCTATACTTGTCAAGCAGAGCGCCTCCTTGGCCCTCTTCAAAAGGAACCTTGACGATTGGATGGGAGATAGAAAATTCACCCCGGGGATCACATCAGTCGCCCTGCTAGACAGGGGTCCAGGGAAGTAAATAGTGTGAGAAGAAATAGCCAGGGAATTGTTATGGCTAGGCTTGTATAGGCCCTAGGGCTGATAGCCTAGTACCAACCTATGACTTTTACATATCCTTACATTCATAGCCATGTTAAAGTTGTAATTATCCACATTTGTGACCATTTTTCTGGTTCCACTGCTGGTTGCAAATGTATGCAAAAAATATGCAGAAAGCAATACAAACTAGGCAAGTGTAAGTGTCATTACACGGTGGGACAAAGATTCATGTCGTATAACGTACCATGTGAAAAAAAAAGCCAGATGATTTTATGGGAAATGTTAAAATAGGTACTACCAAGTTTTTTGACCTGCCTGGCAGACCATTACATGCGAGTGCATAAATGTTAACAGTTCTTTGTATAGACGGTACGACACCAGCCATGACAACTCGGGTGTGCATCTGTAATGCACGCAAAACAGGAATAGTGTTAAATTGTTCCTGTTCCTTAAAGTAATCTACACTTTTGGCCAGTAGTAAGGACTAGGATTAGCAGTTAGAAATGGTTCAGCCACTCATTTATCCGCAGGTAGGTGCTTTTCGCAACCGCAAAAATGAGGTTGCGATAATACGTAAGTACCTAATTTTGTTTATAAAGCTCACTGAGTGAATTCTGTTATGAAATCAACATACAGCAAGGAAATTCATACTCATAGACATTCATTTTGAAATTTGCCAGTAATTATCATAGATGTGTGTGTGAGACACAGCTTTAGAGCAAGATTATCAGCTGATTGTTCCTCTTTCACAGAACCAGTACCTGTCACCAGCCTAAATGTCACCTCTGCTACAACCTCTTCGATCTCCTTATCATGGGGTGCAGTACAAGGCAGCCAGATAACATACAGACTACAGGCTGTGGGGCCATCTAATTCATCCACTACAGTATCAACAACAAGTGCCACTTTGTCAGGACTTGTTTCTGGTTCCAGGTACAACATCAGCATCATAGCAGTCGCTGCAGACAATGTAACTTCATCAGATGCTGCTTCTGCTACTGGATATACAAGTAAGTAATTACAGACCAGCTGCTGGGTGTATTATAAAGTGGAGCTGGTAAGAAAATGGCTATGCCTCAAACTGAAGTTTTCAAGCTAAATGACTTCCAATTTGTTTAATTAAAATCAGGTTCAGAATAGTCACAATTTGTGCAGTGTGCTAACATTGCCAGTAAAAGTCCAAAAAAGTGCTTAACCATTTTTCAGAAAATAAGTAATTATTACTGTTTCATTTATAACATATGTGTTGCAGTGTTCTTTCCTTAACAAAGTGTGTTGCATGTTATACTTAACGTGCAAAATACTCTGCATATGTTCTTATATAATGAATCTGTTTTTCAATGCATTTCTCATTAAGTAGCCGATTATACTAAGCACTAAATTTACAGTGTCATCCCCTTATCTGTTTTTAACTACAGATTTACTTACACTCATCATAAGCTACATTCTATGCTTGGATGGCTTTATCTACCTTACTTTATCTGTTAGGTCTAGTGCACATTTGTTCATGATGCCAGGCACTGTGCTGACACAATGTCCTATTTAAACCCTTTTACTCTTAGTGTACATGTGAAGGTATGCATCTTTCTTCTTTTTTTGTGTGTCTTAATTCTCCACCAAATGTTTTCTCATAATCTTTTAGATCAATTCATATTTTGTTCACCTCTGGAAATATATATTCACTAGCTTCTCCTTGTATCTCTTATTCTTTGTATCCACAGGTACAGCAGTATTTTGTTCATATCTATAAATTTTATTGGATCATAATAGCTGACCTTCACAAATGCTTTTGCAACAATAAGCAAGCAATAATGCCCAACAGTGTGTGTTTTATTGTGGAAATAACACCCATCCAGAGGTGCTCTGAGGCCCAGTGCCACAGGTAAAGACCCTCTACACAATTGAAAGGGCATTATTTCCACAATAGCACACACCCTGGAGGGCATTATTGCACTCAGAAAATATTTGTCTGTAAGGTTGTTGTGTTTTACTTAATTATTTTTATTATTATATTTTTATATATTTTTGATATAAAATAGTTTGTCTGCAAAGTTGTTGTGGTATATGTAAATGGTGTTGAAGCATTTTACATCCAAAATATAACATTTCTTAAAAAAATATCCGGATATTTACTTTTATTTTTGGTCCCATACTCCTAGAATCTGTAGTTTGCTGGCAGTCATTGGGATTTAAGTCACTAGATGATGACATAGATTTAACTTTCAGACATTATTTCCTTCAGCAAATTTATGCTAATACAAATCCTGTTATTTAACCTACTTCACAATTTTATAAGAACAATATTTATAATCTGTTCCTAATTTTGAGCCCTTGTTTAGCATTTATTTTCAGGTTTTATTCAGATTTCTTGAGCTAAGAGGTCCAGAGGTATGCAAACCTCTTTACTGTTGGGTCAGTGATTTCACTCTCTCTCTCATATACATACACACACATACACACACACACACACACACACACACACACACACACACACACACACACACACACACACACACACACACACACACATGCGCGCGCGCACACACATACAGACACACACAAACACATACACAGGCACCACACATAGACACACACACACACACACACACACACACACACACACACACACACACACACACACACACACTGAACTGGATGTGTAAACTGCGATCAGTGTTTTTCATACACTTTAGCCCCCATGACAGCAAAGAGGATGATGTCAGTAAATTATTACAAACAATAATGAGATAGCTATTTGTATGCAAAAACAGGTAAGGCATGCAACATGTGTCAAAAAGCTTATGCAGTATGTTACCAGATCCTGTACATTGTTCTAGCTTTCATTGTCATGCTGATTCCAACAGTGTTCAGCAGTTTTCCCTGAAGCTTTGCATCAGAATAAAAAATGTGTGTGTCATCGTTCAGGCTCCCACTGTCTGTATTTGGAAGCACTGACAGACAGATATACTATACACCTGCAGGGATCAATAAGATCTAAATTGTGTCTCTAGAAACACAGTGACTATTCACCCAAATGCTAAATCTGGAAATCGATGCCGGACACACTGCATACAGGCCAACCCTGAGGTATAGGGTAGTACATCCCAAACTGTATCTTGGCTGCACTGAGTTCTAACAGTGAACTGGGTATTCCAGATACAGGCTATCAAGAGATACAATTGATGCAGAATAGTCTACTTAGCTGTATCTGAGAGAAAGGTTATCAATTACATGCCTGGAGTGTGGTCCCACAAGTTAGAATTCCTGCTTTGAGCTGGGGATTACCAAAGGCATTTAACCTTCAATTGACAGAGTAATTCATAACCTGTTACTACATAAGGAGGTGGTAGGAGGCTTATGTGTTCATTGTGCATCATCTGTTGGCACATTTTCTGACAGAGTGTTTCTAGATGTTACTAAATGTTAATTAACATTTATTTTTCAGCAAAGAGGCTTATATGCTGCATTAACTTTTGGACTGAAACAGACATAAGTACGTCAGATTGCCATAAACTACAACAGTAATTGTGAATCAGTAATTACATACAAAAACTTATACATCTTTAAACAAAGCAATAGGAAAATATTTGTTCAGGAGAAAGGTGTCATGACATTTTTTTGTTATACAAAATAAATAGCATTCTAATGTTTAACTGAGATGAAAGTCAGCCATTTAAAATCTTAACAGCAGTAACTAGTATTTGTATCTTTTGAGATAATCAAAACCTAGGTCCAAAATGCCTACTGGCACTTAAACACTAAAATTCCTTTCCAGTTGAAGATAATCTAGCTATCCATAGACATGCCATATAATTCAAGCCAGTTATTCAAATCTGTTGGTCATTAATATAATAATGAAAGAGACATTTAAGTAAAAACATTCAAGCATGGTCTATATTCTGTACATACAATCTTATACTATTGCACTGTAAAATCTAACTTATATTGAGTAATTCCTAACATCAAATTCTAGCCTATTTATTTCAATATGCTCAAGAACAGTGGCTTATTTTAATGTAGGATTCCAATTCTGACAAAGACCAAAACATTGGATACGTACCTTCCCAGCTTTGCCATTAATATGTTCTTTTAGACTGGTCTGAACAGTATGAGATATCTGATCAGTACTCATTTGGTTGAAGGGTCACCTTAAATCACAAATTTGAATTTTACAATTTCATAACTAGATATTTCTGTCATTACCCTTAACATTATTTAGTTGGTAAAAACTATTTACATTATTGCAACTAGAAAACAATTGTTCGGGTATGTATCCCTGTGTTGTAAAGTGGGTCTGCTAAGCTGTGTAATTGATTAACCATACTTACACCAAATAAGATAACCTTTGCAGTTATTTTGCTTCTTATGAGATATGTATGCAGACTGATGGGGAAACAGCATATCAGTTTGTGTGTAACTGTGACCCAATAAGACAAAAATGTATTGGTCTGTTCATTACATTAAGGATTGTGTTTCACAATATGCAGAGGATAGGCACACGTATAAAAATAGCAAATAATTTATGTAGTCACTAATAAAAATAAAAACTCACACTACAGCTATGGGTAGTTTCATATTCACAATAAGGCAGAAATTCCCAGTGATAGAGGGCAGCAAATAATATCTGACCATCTATAAGCTGGAGAAGGTTTTCTGTATAAGTTACTATGTAGACCAACAACTACACATAATGACAAATCCAAAAAGGTAGCTGTACATTTATCAGTTGCAATAGTAATTTTAATGGCAGATACATTAAAAACAATAGATTTAAAAATGCTACAAATAGCAAATTGTACATATATAGGCATACATGATATACAAATCACAATTAAAATAAATCATTTCTTGCTGTAGTAGTCCCATAAAAAGATTGATGTATACATTCACAAAAGTATTGCCCATAGCAGTATAGCACAGCTTTTAAATCAGCAGTCTGTTACTATGTGAATGTCTGGGAATAGTGTGAAAATGCTGAGGTTCAAACAGAATACACTAAGCTCAGTCATAAGGGATGCTGTAAGTCCTTGATGGAAAAAAGTAAGAAAGATTTTCGGGCCAAAATTATACTTTATATTCTTATATACCCTAACTATATCTATGTACTGTCATTATATATCCAACAACTACCTGATCTCCCACATTTTCTGTGGTAGGTACGAAGAGCCTATTACATATAAGTAACCTATCAATGTACTGCAAACAATGAAGAATGAGAGATTATTCAAAGTTTTCTACAGACCTCTCAAGGTATGTTGTAGCTTGGAAAAGCCCCCTTTTCTTTCACCTTTATGTACAGGAAGAAACATACATACAACATGTTTCAGTAAACAGTATTACCACTAGCATAGTCCTAAATCACATAGTTTAATATCCAAATAATAGTTTGGCTTTTGTGTGTCCAGCAGTTTGATATTAGGAACTCATCTATGGTGCTGAACTTTAATACATGAATGAAATAGTACGGACAACAATAGGCATTTCTCTTTTGTATCTCTTTGAACTGGAACTGGGGTGGCATTCATGAGCTTATTTTAATACTCACCTTGACAGAAAGTTTAGAAATTAGACAAGACTTGAATAAATATAAGTTAGATAAGGAAATAGAAGTGGACTAACATTTCATTTTAGTTGGACATGCTTGTTGTATTAAACTCATCTGCAAGTGTATCCTAAGTTTCATAGTGTTGTAGGTAACTAAATTATTCATTAATTTAATGTATTTATTTTTGGAGACAGAAAGTATTTGATCATGAAGGTTTAAAGAAGACCCTTAAAAACTGTAAGGCGGTTTATGATTTGCGAGCATTGTCCATTACAAACAATATTGCATGATATCAGTTCCGAAACTAGTGGTGACTTGCTATTGCATGATGTTTGAAAGGTGAATTTGTTGGTCCAACATTAGACCTTAATTCTAAAAGAAGGATATTTCAGAAATTTGAGAAGATTCTAAATCTTTTACATTACAGTTTTTACCCATGAGTTTAGTTATTCATGCATTATGTAATCATGGCTGTGTTTTAGAAAATACTTTCAGAAATATAACTAGCAAAGGTAGTTTTACAACAAGGAATGGCATGCAGACTTTTGTTATTGATGCAGACATCATATTGCTTTCTTCTAGGAAAAATTAAATCAGGATTTAACTAAGCAAGGTGAGGCATTCCCCTGCAGTTCATGAGTTGGAAAAGCAGCATGCATAATTTTAAAATTGAAGGGAAGCAAAATGTAGCATTAGACTTCTAAGTAAAGAAAGACAAAGTGACGACATTTTAAAATGACTTCAATTGATTTAAACTTAACCTCACTTTAGTCTACCCTAAAGATTGTTGAATTAAAACTCTTATGCAGATCAAAGTGAGAATATGGTAGGGCTGTCTCTGAATATGTAAAAAAAGTGCTGCAAGACATTTCTAGCACTCAGTTACAAGCAGTAGAGACGTCCCGATTCTTTTGTTATATTCCAATCATCTGTCTAACTGGGACATACAGCTGTAAAGTAGCACATCAGTGCATGTTGGAGAGGTTGCTCAAAAAATAAGTTTTACACTTTTTATTCCTTTTCTGAATGACTCATCATGTAGCAAATTCTATTTTATATTTTTAGTTGTTATAACCTGGCAGACTAAGACCCTTTACATATTAATACAAATATTCCCAAAGAAAATTATTTCATACAGTTCATAATGTAAGAGATTTTCATTCTTCCTGTAAAATGGCGGCATGACAGCAGTATGTTACTTCAAAGGTCTGAAGTAAGGACACACTGGAAAAACAAATAGGAATTCTTAAAGAACTTTAAGAGAAAATATTGCCAAACCTTAATAAGAATATCTGAAAAGTGTTTAATATTAAAATTGCAGCTATTAGGGAGACTCTCCCATGAACAGTTGTGTCTTTTGTGCTTAAGTCGAATTTATCATCAGAAAAAATGAAGTGTTCTTCCTCTGTGACAGAAGATGAAATGGTGGGCTTAAAATAATTTGGATGTAAAGGTCAAAAATATATGAGATGTTTAGTAAAAATCACATTTTATGGTACGAAGAAAATATGCGTTGTCATTAGACAATTTTAAAAGCTTGCATAGAGAATAATTTGCATATTTGAAGTATACAATATTAGTTCCAGTTAGAGGAAGAAGATATATAAACAAGATTATGATCATTCAAATACAAGCTTATTTATTTTCTGTGTTAAAAACTAAATTTGAGGATTCTGTAAAGTGACAGAACAAGGAAAGCAGTAATGTCATTAAAGGTGGTTTTGCAATCCATGAATAGATTTACAAGGAGATGTTTCTTCTTTTACAGGACCAGCACCAGTAACTAACTTTGCTGTTGTCAATGCTACATCCTCAACAATATACTTATCATGGAGTGCAGTACCAGGTGACCAGATTAGTTACAGGATACAGACTGCAGGGCCTTCTAGTTCAAACATCACAACATCTGCAACACGTATCAGCATGACAGGACTTGTTTCTGCATCACAGTACAACTTCAGCATTTTAGCTGTTGCTGCAGACAATTCAACAGTTTCAGATGTAACTTCTGCCACTGGATACACATGTAAGTATTTTACCTCAGTTATCGTAATTAGAAACAGGTAGCTAACTATTATTATATAAAGGCATTATTATATTGTATTCCTTCAGTAAATGCATATGTTGGATTTATTAATATCAATGGTATACTGAGTCATCTAATATAAGATTAATGTGCTTGGTTATTCTCATAGCATGCATTTTGTGTAAATATTAACCAATAGCTTTACTTTAACATATTTTTAACAGCAATTTTCATTATTTTATGTAAAAATTAAGTTGCGATAATAGAAACACACTGTCCCAGAAATGAACATCATCTAGGAAATATTATGCATGAACTTGTAAAAGTTGTCTTGTTGCATGCTTCTCAATGTCCAGTGTCAATGCATGAATTATCGCTGCTGAAGTTTGAATTTCTGTTTTGTGTATACTAATTATGATTTTACACTAACTTAATGTCTTAGAGAGTTAGTTGTTATTAATTATTCTGCCACTTGAACATTAAGCCTAGAAATTGTAGGTGCTACACTATAAACACACAGTTAATGTGGAAATGTAATCATGTCTAATAACTGAAATAAGCAGGCTCCCAGAACTGGTGTAACTTCAGCCAAATGAAGGCAAAACACACCACTCTGCAGCAACAAAATATTGACTTTTTTATCCTACAATATACTAGACTTCTTCAGAATAAACAAGCTACTTAAACACACACACACACACACACACACACACACACACACACACACACACACACACACACACACACACACACACACACACACACACATATATCTACCTATAGATATAGATACACACACACATATATATATATATATATATATATATATATATATATATATATATATATAATTTATCATCGGAAATAATGGACTGTTCATACTCATTGACAGAAGATGATTAAAAATGGTGGACTTAAAATAATTTGGATGTAAAGGACACAAATGAAAGATGTTTAGTAAAAATCACATTTTATATTTCACACTGAGCTAATTGGAGGAAGTCAGAGGAAGGGCTCTGAGCTAACGAATCTGAGATATATAACATTAAGTATCCTGTTTTTTGCTTATTTCTGAGTTATTTATAGCACTTTTATTTTACTCACTGTGTGTGTTATTGAGTAGAATTTTCTATAATACTTGGTGGCTTTGCAGTTGCCCACCCCTACTGTAAATTTGATCTGGGACATTCCTCCCAGTCTAGTGTCATTACCTCATTCTACCTATTCCAGGGAGAACATTTGAAAAGGTCAACCTAGTTAGCTTCTACTCCTCCTTTCCCCTTTTCAAAAAAAAAAAAAAATTTTTTTCTAAGCTTGTTTCCTGCCTTTCCTATAAGTTGTCTAGTCCAGATACAGATTTGCTGTATCCAGGACAGTTTGCAAGCTTCTGAGCCCCCAAGACTTTCTGTATTGGAAGGAAGCCTTCTAGCTTAATTTTGTTTCTTAGAACTAGCCAGTTTTCTAGTTTCAGCACTCAAATCTGTTTCTTTGAGCTCAGCACTTGTTCAAAACTCATTGTAGGCACTAAATAAGCTACAAATTATACAGCACTCAACTTTCCTCACTTGTCTAGAGGAAAACAGTTTTTAGTACTTAATAAATAAGCACCTATCCAGGCATGTCTAAGGGTCAGCTCCCAATGTTTTCTCCTGACTACCTGATGAATCTGGGCATCTTGGGGCAATGCAGCAATTGCCTCATGTACACAGACAACCCTCTCCTCCTACCACCAAATACCACAACTTGTGAGAGATGCACTTATATAACCAAACTGGAAGTAAAGCTCTCTTCACCCAAGACTAGACTAGACAGTCAAGAGGAGAAGGTAAACACTTGCATCACACCACACTCATCACATAGTCCCTCAAAACCTACACCACCAAAACACACACATAGAAACACAAAACACACACCTACATTCGTGGAGGCTCTCAAAAAAGCAACAGGGATGTCCAAAGCAGAAACGTAAGCAACCTCCACCCCCCAAAACAACCTAAATGACACATAGCCCACAAACTCAGTGTGCCACTCAACCACAGCCCATAAGGCATAACAACGTACCTAACACTCTAGTCATAGGTGACTCTATAGTCAGGCACACTGATGTTCCACTCACCAGGCTAAACAAGGAGAAAGCCACTGTCAACTATCTGTCAGGTGCCAGGATCCGCCACATAATGCATGCACTCAGGTCACTTCACAGAAAGTACAAATATGACTCTGTCATTGTCCATGTTGGTGTGAATGACCTGAGATGTACCTCCCTGGACTACATGAAAAGAGACATGGAGGAGCTTTCTGATCTTGTAGCCCAGGCAGGTATGACCCTAGCCCTGAGTAGCATCCTGCCATCACCCAGAATGATACCACAGTACAAGGATAAAATGATTGACTTCAACAATTGGCTTAGCTTCTGGTGTCATTCTAAGGAGACCAGTATCTGTTTGCCTGGGATGACATGAACGACAAACCACGATGACTTGCCAGAGATGGCCTGCAACTGTTGCCCTTGGGATTGCCACCCCTATGGTGCCTTTTTTAGGCAAGATTCAAATGACAAATTCACCACTAACAGGTACAAGCAAGCAAAATCTGAGGGTAATGCCACTCAATGCTAGAAGTCTAAACCTCAAAATGCACTCACTTGAGGCACTCCTTAAAATGGAGAACATTGACAGCTGTGCAGTGACAGAGACCTGGTTCAAGGCTCCAGAGAGCACACCTGCATTACCAGGCTATAATTCATACCACACCTTTCGGCCATTTAACTTGAACCAAAGCACTAAAGGCGGAGGCGTGTCAATATTCATTAAGGATATCCACACCTCCATGCTAGTTGCTCAGCATAATGCATCTGAGATTATCCAAGTGCAACTAACTCTGGGAAAGACCGCAATGCAAATTGTAGCTTGCTACAGATCCCCCACCATGCCCCAGGATTCCCACTCCTCATTTCTTGATACACTGGAAAATATTAGGGTACAACCTAACACCCTAATAATGGGCGATTCCAACTACCCCACCATTAACTGGGAAAACTACTCATGTACCAACTCTTGTGCTCAAGCTTTTCTGGAATTCATAAATTTTAATGCCTTGGATCAACTTATCCACACCCCCACCAGGGGCAGCAATATCCTAGACCTGGTCATTACCAACATGGGCAACCGGTGTTCCACACTAGAGGTCAATTCCTTGTTGGTCAGATCTGACCACAAGCAAATCACCCTAGACATCCACATCCCAACCCCATCCCCCCCATTAGGGAAACCACCATAAAATATTTCTACAAAGCCAACTTCACGCTTCTTAAGACAGAAGTGGCAAACTTCACAACACCCATGCTGATGGACAGTAGAGATACCACTGCTGAATCCTATACATTTGCACTTTCTAAGCACTTACACGAGTACATGGATCGTGCAATCCCTAACAGAACCAAGATGCTATCCTCCAAAAAAAGGAAGTCAATCTGGTGGTCCCCTGCTATAAACAAACTCTACAACAGAAGAAAGAAACTGTTGCAAAAAAGAGTAAAATCCCATGATTGGAGGAACTCCGTGGTCAGCCTTAATAAGAAGCTGTGATCCCTGATAAAATCCTCCAAAGCTAGTTATGAAAACAAAATCGCCACTGATTCTAGAGACAACCACAAAGCATTCTATAGCTATGTCAAGAATCTAAATGGCAACACTTAGATCTGCTCTGAGTTACAGCACAATGACACTAAATATACAGAACCAACTGATATTGCCAACATCCTGGCAAATAGGTTCAGTGCTAAGTTTACCCCTCTCTCATCCCCTAAAGGGCCCATCTCTATTCCAGAAGAATGCAAAGTACCTGCAATCACGGCTGCACAGGTAAAAAACACACTCTCCAAAGCCAAGAACACAGCATCCATGGGACCTGACAGCATCCCAGGTTGCATTCTACATGAACTACAGAATGAACTGGCACCCCACCTAAGTACCATGTTCAGTCATAGCCTCACCTCAGGCTATGTGCCCACTGAATGGAGCACAGCAACGGTTATCCCACTCCACAAAGGGGGAGCCACCACAGACCCCGGGAACTACCGCCCCATTAGCCTGACGAGCCTGGTCTGCACGGCTATGGAGTGCATCATCATGGAACTTATAAACAATGACATTGGTAATCTCCAAACTCTGGACCCTACCCAGTTCAGGTTTTTAAAAGGCAGATCCTGTCTGCTAAACCTGATAGACTTCTTTGAAGTGGTCACCAAAGCTGTAGATGAGGGTAAGGTGGTGCAAGGCTTTCAACACCATCTCCCACTCTGGAATTATAGACAAACTCACTAAACTATGTATAAATCCCTATGTCACAAGATGGGTTGCCAACTGGCTCACTGACCAAACCCACACTGTGAAAGTAGCAGACTCTAAATCCAACTTCAGACCAGTGACAAGTGGAGTACCACAGGGTTCAGTCCTAGGTCCTCTCCTGTTTGGTATCTACTTCTCTGAGGTACAGGCTAACACAGAAGGTCTTTGGCAAACAAAGTTTGCAGATGATTGCAAACTAGGAGCCATAATCAAATCTTCTAACGATGTGGACATCCTACAAAAGGGCCTCACTGAGACAGATGGCTGGTGTCTAAGCCACGGCCACAAGTTCAATGCCAAAGAGTGCATTGTCATCCCTTTTGGTAAAAACTCTGTACTCATGAACTACCACATAGGCGATGGTCTACTTAACACTGAAAGTGTAATAAGAGACCTTGGGACATAGGTGGACAGTAGTCTCTCCTTTGATAATACATTGCCACAGTAGTCAGGAAATCCTCGTGGCACACCTCATCAAAAAAGGTTTCTCATCCAGGAAAAAGAGGTAATTGTTCCCCTCTACTCATTACTCATTAGACCCATTATAGAGTACAACACCCCTTTTGGTATGTACCTCACAAGACATCTACAACAACTGGAAAGGCCACAGAAATACCTCACAAAGAGGATTACTGTCCTCAAACAGATGCCCTATGCAGAATGCCTCAAAAAACTCCAGCTTTACTCTGTCGCATATTGCCTACTCAGAGGCGATCTCTGCCTAACATACAAAGTTATGTCAAACCCACAGCTGTTGGACATGCTCCACGTAAAGAAATCCCAATCCCTCTGAGCTACATGCTGTAGGGACCTAAACCTTGTCACCACAATAAACAGAACATGCTGGAGGGATAGATTCCTGTCTCAGAGACTCAGTAGCAGCTGGCGACTTCAAATCAACGGTGGGCTGCAGGAGACAGCTGAATGGGTGGGGTTAGGGGGGTGGGTGTGGTCAATGAGAAAGGGGAGGAGCTAAACCACAAAAACTAGAAAGGGGAGGAGCTAAAACCACAAAAACTAACTTTCATTAAATACGCTGCCCTGGGTGGCAAACCATCATTATGAGAGTCCAATCAAGACAAAAAAGTGTAGAAGAATAAAAATATTTCAATGCATTGGCTGCATGACAGCTTACTTAATATCTAGATGGAAACAAAAGGTTGTATGGCATGAAAAAATAAATTACTTTTTAAATACATTACTGGAATGCCAGTCAAAATCAAGTATAAGAAAAACCAGAAGCACTCAACTCAAACCACTTCTCCTTGCACTGCAGTCCTAATTATAATTTATATTCAGCTTTATTAAAGTACCAAGTAACATGCTGAAAGTAGAAATCTATGTGATTCCCCCACTTGTAAAAAATGTTTCTTATCCAAAAAAAGACCTGCTGCCTGACAACTATCTACTTGTTTCATGGGGAAAACATGATCAAAGTAAAAAATGAAAAGCAAACAAGAAACAAGCTCAAGATACATTGCTTAAAGGATTACTGTACAGGTTATGGACCACACATGATTGGCATTCTGTTAAGTTTATGGGTAAAGTCTGTAGAGATGACTGGAAGTCTCCAACAAGTGTAATGAGCTTTTTAAAATAATGGAATCCTGTCCTTTAATACCCAAGGCTTATACATTATCCAGTCAAGTATTCTCTGCATGGCAACAACAGAAAGGCTTTCAATGTTGGCAATTCTTTAACAGTATGCTTATTAAAGCTTACTTGCATCTTACAATCTCAGACAATCTTACTTTATGGTCATTAAAGCATTGCTACTTGAACACAGAGCAACAGGCACTTTCTGAGTAATAAGCATAAATCTGAGTAATAAGCATAAATCAGCAGTACAAAAATATGACAGAAACCAGACCGTTCTGCAAAATCAAAGACAGATGAAAAGCCACTATAGTACTTGTGTCTACCTTGGATGGGGGGACACAGTGCACATTTACACTGCATAACTACTCCTTGTCTTGCTTTGACACATCTAGAGTCACTACATGGGGGAGTGGAGTGCAACAAGTATGTCACGATTTGAAATGTCTCTGGCTGACTGTGATGGCCCTGACACATTTGTCATACCTCTCAACCTCAGAGCAAGAAATCTGGACAAAGCCATACACAGAAGTGGGACAAAGGCCCAAAAATAAGGACAATTTTTAAATATTGCTCTAATAAACTTAGAAAGATAATAGAATAGGTCTTGCATTAGTATGAGTTTTCTAAAGGGTATAAAATCTGAAACTCAAATGTCTGTCATTATTTTCTAACTTCAGTCTTTAGTGATTTGTCACTAATTTGCCAAAAAACACAATTTTATGAAAAATGGACCAAAAATGTGATGCAAAAATATAAAACGGCCATACAATACAGCTGGGAACCTGTCAAAGAAGGGACACTTTAATATTAGTACTGCTAACTTGAGCAGCTGACAAAATAAAAGAATCTACATGCATTTCAAGTAATCTATAACTTTGATTATTACAGTTATTTCTTAATTATAAACCCTCCATGTTTTCTTCCAAAATTGCTATTTTGTGGAGGGATTATTAGGGGGAAGAGCAACATTTTGAGCTAAAATCAGGGACAGTTGAGAGGTTGGCTATGCCTAATTCTATAAAGCAATTTATTTGCATGTACCTCTCAACCTGTTAATGCAATAAATCTGAACAAGGCCAAATATATTGGGGGAACATATAAACAGTACTAAAAATTGCTCTTGTATAAACTGGGACTGTTGATAGAACAGGTCTTACTTTAGCGTGCATTTTTCTGAAGGTTATGAAGTCTGAAACTAGTGTATCATTATTTAGTGACTTGATTCCTAAATGATTGCAGAAAACCACAAATTTTATGAGGAACAAACCAAAAATACGAAGCAAAAAATCTATTCATTCTTTGAAAATCTGGACAGTTGGGAGGTATAGTTCAGCTGGGGCTGCCTAAGTTTGCCGCCCTTCCCCTTCACAAAACCATAGTTGAATGGAGCCTCCCCCTGCAGCCATTCCAATGATCCATTACTTTGCTATTTCACTCCATTTACCATAAACACTAATCTGCATACTGGTTTACTTCTATGATGATTTGAACTTCATTTGAAAGTTTTATTTTGCATTTTACAGCACAAATACTAAGACATCTGCTAAACAAACTTGGCATTAAAACTTCTCTGCCCTTGAAACTCACATTCATTGAAACAACATTAAAACCCACATTCAAAGAAAATACATTTTACCAGTGGCAGATAAAAATTAATTCTGGGCTGTTTTCAAATCATAGGCCCCTTGCATATGAAACATACATGTGCTCTTTGATACACATTCCTATTGCTTTGAACATTTTTACAGTAAACAATGAAACAAAACTGCCCAATTCATAACATTTCTATCATAAAAGTCTACTCAGACTTCTACAGTCCACTATTATCAGTAAATATGTACAATTCTACAGTCCACCATTATTAGTAAATATGCACAATCTCTGAAGTAGTAAAAAAGTCATCTAAATAATTCCACATTAAATAAATCTGTAATGAAGAGGTTGCTGCTAGCAATCACCTCTATATTTCATGGTTTCATCGAAAAATAAAGTGTCTGATGCCCCTGAGGAATAAATTGCCTAAATTACATTAAAATAAGCTAGCAATATTGCAATAGGAAATGGATGGCAAACTGATAACAGGCTCATAGTTAGTATCTTAACTTTCAGTACAGCAGCATTCACCCCTTATGGGAGTCGAACCAACAACCTTCGGCATCAAAAGCAAGTACACAACCTGTTGTGCTATTAGCAATGTGAGCTGACCTAGCATAATCAGCACTAAACTTCTGTTCCCCTGCAGCTCTCAGCTCCTTGTAAAATCTACTCAATACTCAACTGCATCTCAACTTCGCAGCACAAGAAGTCTGGAAAAAGCCAAATTTATTGGGGTGGGTCAAAAGGGCAAAAACCATGGACACATTAAACATTGCTTGTATAATCTTGGAAAGCTGCTAGAATAAAATGCTGTGTTACCACCATACATTTTACTGCCAAGGTCCCCGTGCAAAAGAGTCGGAACAACATACCACTATGCCAAATCACCTGCTTTGTGAAAGAAAAATGCTGTGTTACCACTGTACATTTTACTGCCAAGGTCCCTGTGCAAAACAGTCAAGAGCAACATACCACTACACCAAATTGGCTGCTTTGTGAAAGAGAGGAAGACTGAAACTTAAATGGCTATCATTTAATGAATTCAGTTCTCACCATAGCTGTCAACCTCTTAGCACAAAACACCTGGACAAACCCAGTAATGAGGGAATACAGCCCTCAGATAAATTCAGTGAATTCAGTTCTTGCCATAGCTGTTAACCTTAGCACAAAAAAACCCGGACAAAGCCAATAACAGGGTATTAGAGTCCCAAACATAAGGACAAATTTCAAATAGTCATCTTATAAACTTAAAAAATTGCTATAATAAAAGGTCGTATTACTATATATTTATTGCTAGAATAAAAATATGTTTTACCATGTATTTCCTGAAGAATATGAAGTCTGAAATTCAAATGCCTGTCAATTTTACTTCTGACGGAACAAAAACAATTTTCAGCAGAGGCCCAGGGAGAAATACTGTAGACGCATGTCTTTGTAAAATGGCAGGACACCAGAGCAAATCCACACAAACACAGGGATAAGATACAGACTCCACACAGAAGGCACCCCAGCCAAGAATCAAACCAAAAAACCTATAGCTGTTAGGCAACAATACTGCCACTGCATCATCAAATATGTAAGGAAGTAAACATTCAGAAACCTGAAGTCTGAAATTCAAATGCCTGTCAATTTTATTTAACATTTGTTAATCAGGACAGTCTGACTTTGAACAAAAAAAAACAATTTTCAGCAGAGGCCCAGGAAGAAATAATGCAGACATGTCTTTGTAACATGGGATGACACAAAATCAAACCCACACAAACACAGGGAGAAGATACAGACCCCCCCCCCCACAAAGAAGGCACCCCAGCCAAGAATCAAACCCAAGAACCTACAGCTGTAAGGCAACAATACTACCACTGCACCATCAAATATCAAGCATTGCGATATTTACAAACCACAGATATTATGAGGAATAGATCAGATCAAATATGAGGCAAAAATCTGCAATTTTTTTTACAAATGGTGGTGGGTAGGGAATTTAGGTCTTTAACACCTGCATACAAGGTACAGGGTTAAATCATGAGGTATTCCCTACCACACCACCATGAGTCTAACCACCAGTATATTGCACCTGAGGCATTTACACACACACACACACACTGTCCAGAACTGGTGGAAATCCGACCCTGCCCGTCGTGAGATCCTGACTGGTGATGTTGCAGTATGACCCCAACGCATTTCCCCAGGACAGTAATTGCAGTTTTAAACTACATAGACTTCTGGGAAGCTCTGTTGTCCATGTTTCCCAGTCAGGACTGCTGCTGAGACATCTGCACATGCTCCAGACTGTCTCAGCAGCAATCTGGACTAGTGTGTGTCCGCAAATTTTTTATTTCTATTTATTTCTTTTTTTTTTTTATTTTCAAGTTGTGGGGGCTGCAGTCCGGTAGTCCAATAGCACGGGCCGCCCCTGCAGAGACTTCCCATACTCTGGAACAAACTACCTATCTATATCAAACAAAACTCCTCATTAGCACTCTTCAAGAAAAATCTCTATGATTGGATGGGAGATGGGAAATTCACCCCGCGGATCACTTCTGTGGCTCTGCTTGACAGAGGCACAGGAAAATACTTTTCTTGGGTAGCAAAAGCTAGGGTACCATTTGGCTAGGCTTATATAGTCCCTAGGGCCAATAGCTTAGTACCTACCTATGAACCTATATATATATATATATATATATATATATATATATATTTATGTGTGTATATATATATATATATATATATATATATATATGTATGTATGTATGTGTATATATATATATATATATATATATATATATATATATATATATATATATGGATATAGATATATGTCATGTTGTGTACAACATGAACACATTAACATAATCCATTTTTTAGAACATCATAAAATACAATAAACATTAAAAAGGTCATTATAATTAATCATTTAAATGCTTTAAAAATACAAATTTTAAAATAATTTAATTTCTCTTACCCAGTCTTTTATCCTTCAAAAACATTTGAAATTGATAGCATCCTTTACACCAGAAAACATTTTAGCATGTAATAAAATCTGCCATATAGCTGCCCTAATTGTAATTTATATTTAGTGTTTAAGTCCCTATAATCACAGGGTATATGATCACTGACAAAAAAAAAATCTTTTTTTCATTCCTTGACTGACCAATGTATGTCTGTATAAAGCAATTCTGTATTAACATGTTCTTCAATTTTAGCAGATAACTTTTGTTACTCCCAACCAAAATAAAAACAGCTGCATTCAAAGAATAAAGTGATATAAATCACTCCACTGGGGTTACAGTTATAGTGGGTGTGACACAAGGGAAATACTGCCAGCCCAACAAGCTGGAATTTTGTAAATAATTATTTGCCTGAGGGCCAAGGCAAGCCTAGCCAACAGTGTATTGGCTTTCACCACCCTTGTATTGTTAAATTCATGCCCTCTGTCGAGCAGTGCCCCAGACAAAACCCCAGGGTGAATTTCCTATCACCCTTCCACTTGTCATGTTTTTTCTTGAATAGTGCTAATGATGAGCTCTGCTTGATGTGGATGGGAATCTTGTTCCAGAGCATGGGAAGTCTCGGACATGAATCTATCCCTCCAGCATGTCCTATTTATTGTTGTGGTGAGGATTAAGTCACTAGAGCGTGTAGCTCAAGGAGATTGGGTTTCTTCAAGTGGAGCATGTCCAAAAGATCCAGGTTTGACATAGCTTTGTATGTCAGACAGAGGTCTCCTCAGAGTAAGCGGTATGCAACAGAGTAGAGTTTGAGTTTCTTGAGCCAGTCGGCATAGGTCAATTGTTTAAGGCCAGCGATCCTCTTGATGAGGTAATTGTTGTAAGTGTCTTGTGAGGTACATCCCAAATGGGGCATTGTATTCAATGAGGGGTCTGATAAGTGATGAGTAGAGGGGAATGATGACTTCCTTATATCTAGATGCGAACCCTTTTGTGATTAAGTGGGCCACATAGAAAGATTTTCTGACCACTGTGGCAATGTGGTTATCAAAGGAGAGGTTACTATCTACTTGGGTCCCAAGGTCTCTTATCACACTTTCTGTGTTAAGTGAACTTCTCCCTATTTGGTAATTCATGGGTACCATGTTTTTGCCAAAGGGGATAACAATGCACTTTTTGGCATTTAGTTTGAGGCCATGATTTTGACACCAGGTGTCAGTCTCGGTGAAACCTTTTTGCAGGATGTCTATGTTGGCAGTGGAATAATTAATTGCACCCAGTTTGCAGTCATCTGCGAACTTGGTTAGCCATAGACCCTTGGTGTTCGCTTGCACTTTGGAAAAGTATATAGCAAACAGGAGGGGTCCCAGAATATTAATATGATTTATA
The DNA here is from genome assembly GCF_019279795.1 of Protopterus annectens. Classification (NCBI taxonomy): domain Eukaryota; kingdom Metazoa; phylum Chordata; order Ceratodontiformes; family Protopteridae; genus Protopterus; species Protopterus annectens. Next base: position 914,447,844 of record NC_056734.1, read on the forward strand.
TAGAAATGTAACAAAAGAGATACTGCCAGCCCAGCTATCTGGAATTTTATAAATAGCTATGTGTCATTTGTGAATACCAGCATGATGTAATTGTTTGCGTTACCAAATGTATTAGAACTATATGTTATGTGTATATTAAACTACTGGTACAGAAGTATGTGTTGAACATGGTTTGTACAGTACTGACCTTCAAGGATGTGTCCACGGTATACCCTACTAGAAAAGAACTGAAATGTATATAAACTATATACCTGTGCAAATGCATGTTTTAATAGTAGAAACTGGAACATACATAGTTAACTTACAAAACTTCAAGAAAATAAGTGGAAATTAAATTGTTTTACAATTGTGTTATAAAAGTTAGTTTCAATGCAGCAAGGAGACATGATGTCTAGAACTAGGGTGCCTTCTGCATTGTTTTGTAAGTGTTTTATTGTTTCATGTCTTCCAGCAACTGCAAACATCTGTAGGCTATGAGTTTTTCACAAGGAGATGTCAAATGCTACAATGGGAGGTTTAGCCTGGGAATTGAAGTCAGGTGACAAAAAGTGATATCATCCAAGTTAACTGAGCAGTGATATTTGATATTAATTTAAGAACTCTCTCAGAGAGAGACTGGGCATTTTATATTTTGTCTTTGACCTGGAAACATCCACTCATCATCACATCTGCACTTGCTTGCTCTGTAAGTAAGTTTTTAGGGCATAGTAACTCTTTTAGATATAGTTAGAAACATAGTAAAGATTTGTTTAGATTGTTTCTTTATTTATTTGTGACTACCCTGCAATGTTGTTTTAAATATTTCCTGTGATTTTAAACTCTGAAGTAACTGTGTTTGTCTACTGAATATTGTCTTGTTCTTTTATTTATTATTACATAAATTTAAACCTATCTTTGTGGCTGGTATTTGTGAGACATATTAAAGCTGTTAGAGTACTTGCATATGTATTTGGTGACACTGTACATGCCACTCCTAAATAGCCTTGCAAGTCTTAGTCAGATTACCACTTGGATAGTAGTAGCATTACACAGTAGGATTGGACACCCTTTGTACGGGCCTTATAGTAGCTGGCAAGTAGAAGTCAGCCACAGTGATAACTACCTTATAGTCTGGGCAGAAGAGGACATAGCTAGTAAACCTGTGCTAGCCTTCTCCAGGAGTGTCTGTGTGTTTGTATATAAATCAGATCTCAAAGTGTGTGTCTGTTAATGCATGTGTGTGTGTGTGTGTGTGTGTGTGTGTGTGTGTGTGTGTGTGTGTGTGTGTGTGTGTGTGTGAACTACTTGGACAGGGACACAAAGCACTGCTTGGACAGACAGGGTACTGGAGGTCCTGGCTTGGCCCCTCAGCTGAGATCTTAACCCTATAGCTGTGCAAGTGGGGAGTCTTATTTGGGATCTGGAGAAAGAGGGAGAAACCAGCCTCAGACTAACTGAACTTTGTGTGCCGTTAAGAGAAATTGCACTTTACTGTGTGTGTACTTGTCATCCTCCCAGTGTGTATGTCTCCTAACTGTTGCTAGTGGTGAGGCTTGAGGCTCCTTTATTACTGGGCCAGTGCATGGGCATCACAGTGGGTACAATGATAGCTGGATTTATTTGATGTGGTAGAAAGACAAATGACCCTTCTTGGATATACCTGCACTCTCAGAATTGCACTCAAATATATAGAGTCCCAGTATATAGAGTTGCGATCTTTTGCTGATCATCTTTGGCATTGTCATTCTCTAGTAATGTTTTAAGATGAAAGCCCATTTTATAAGTAAATGATGGTTAGTATCCTTGAAGAAAAGTTAACCCTTGAGTTCCCTTAGATGATGTGCCAGTTGTTCACAATTACTCTTCTGATTCTGAAATTGTATGATGATATTATTAAACTAGAATAATTAATGTGCAGATCATTACCTGTCCTAACTTATTTATTCATCCCTGTATGTAAAATAGGTGAAATTGTACACATCTTTTGGTGTAAATTTCTTCGACAATTATTATAATTATCATTATCAAAGAAATACTATTGTAACCCGCCTCACTAAAAATGTTAATAACATGCTGAACATTATCACTGGTGGTTAATGGTGATGCCCAGATTATTTTGCTCTCTGGGAATAGTATGTTTCATAAATAAGGGATGTTTTTTCCTAATATGTGATTATTCCCAATTTTTCATTCCTGATTATTTTAATATCAATTTTCTTCTCAAATCCACATCTAAAATAACATCCAAAACCTAATAGCTTTGCTCGGACTACCTAAGGAAAAATCAAAATAAGAAGTGGTTCTATTTAACTCATGAATTAGAATATCACATTTATCAGCTAAACCATCTGAAATAAAAAATAGGTTTCCACAAATCTTTTATAAAAATTAAGTTTAGAAAACAAAGGCACTCATTTCAATAGAAATAAAAATCCCACTCTCTTAACACAAGATTGGAAAAAGACAGGATAACAGTGCATTCATTGCTTCACCTCTTACATGTTTGAAGAACTCACTATTAAATATCCTACAGGCCAGGCTTGTAAAGGCTCCAGGGCCATTAGCCTAGTATACGCCTATGAACCTATGAACCTAAAACAAATGTTATCAATAATTCAAGTAAACTATAGATAGTATCAATGACAGAAGTAGGGTAGAAAGGTCATAACTTTCTTCTTTATGAACACTAGTGAAAAAAGATCTAAAGTCTAATGTAAGTATATATTTTTTTCATTTCTTGTAAAAGAATAATTTCCCATTTAATCCAAACTAAAAACATTCCCAAGAATCCTTAAGACTGCTGTCAAGCTGCTGAACTATTGGATTCAGTGCTTTAGTTAAAAATAATAATAATAATTGTAATAAAAATATAGAGCCCTCCCTAGAGTATGCTGAAAAAATATCATGCCTTAGATGTTCCATGTACATAAAATCAAATATTTTTGAATCAGAAAAGACTTAATTGAGTAAGTCATACAAAATATATTGAGTATATTTCTATTTCGTCATCAGTAATTTGTAGGCATCTAGTCTGGGAGACCAATTAGAAGCTAAACCCAAATTCTCAATTGCCACAAAGCACTGTTTGGTTAAGTAATTGTATATGGTCAGACAGCAGGCAATTAGGGTTGATGAAATCAATTTCTATACAACAGGAAGTAGCTTATTAATAGCTCATTGTCTTAAATCTGTTTGTCAACGTCAATTGTAAATTTGTGTAAACCACAACGCTGTATGACTTCAGATTCATTAATGTTGGATAATATAGCATCCATGGCTTTAACATATTCTTTGCCCAACATGATTGCAGGCCCTTGCTCATTACTGGCTTTTATAAATCTAAGTTTCTTACCATTCAAAAAATTTAATTCCTTTTTTATCTTTAGAACCAAAATAAAAAAATACTAAAAAAAAAATTCCTAGTGACATTTTCATAATACATTAAAGTTTTCTCTTTCTCTGTAACAAGCATCATAGAGTGTTTACAAAGCTGATAATACATGGGGACTAAAAGTGAATGGTTTACTTAAACCTTAATGTTCAAATACAGTCATCTTTAATAGAAAATTCAGGATTAGTTTCTTAATAAAAAAAATATTTACTGGGTTTCCCCTTTTGCTGTGAAAGAATGAAAAACTAAGCTTGAATGAAGCAGTCCAGGCATCAGAAAAAAGTTCATTGCAGCAACTAAAAATTAACTCTTTACTAGTTGAAGTACATGGTTCACTTAAATTGGTTAGGATTGCCTACATCCTTGTTTCAGGCCTCTCAAACTGTGATTGAAATTCACATATTGGTGACTCCTGCCAAAATTCATTGTCTCTTAAAAATAAACACAGATGTAGAATGTACCCACCCAGTTTCTAAAATAACTTGGTTTTCCAAATGTTTGCTACTTGTCACACTGTAAATGTGGTTTACCTTGCCAGCTGTGAGAAATATTCAGGGGTCAATAAAGGCAAAATGAATAATAAGTTAAAAGATAGTATACTATCACATATATCACAGAAATATGTAGAAAACTAGATGCAAATGAATATTTCTTGAAGTTCAGAGTAGTACAAAATATAGATTTGAATCATAGGGGTGGGGATATTGTTACTCTTACAGAAGCAGTGGAATATAGATAGATTATTTTAGGGCAGACACTCCACCTGGCTTAAATACGATAAATAGTATTAAACCTATAATTAAACTAAACCATTCTATTATTTAATGCTGTATGAGAATTTTGATACTGTTTCTATAATACTGTTTTTTATGTCATGTGGTTTTATTGGTAATTAAAGGGTTACTTTTTATTGAACTAATTAGTTTTAATTGGTAGGTTGATGCAATTTTAAATTGTTATATAAAATATTGAACTGATGGTTTAAACTGTTGCATTGAGAAAAATTATTTTACTCTAAAGCTTTGCAGTGTTGTAGTGTTGCAGTTTATTGAATAAATGTATTTTGCGAGATGGACTGTCTTTTTGCTTTATTGCTTTTTTGTCTCTTATAAATACTTTCTGAAATCTGTTGATGTAACTGCCTTTGCACAGTCCTGTCAGACCTCCTGTATCCTGTTTCCTCAATGTTATTCCATAAAACGTTTTGCTATTTTGGCATAATTCCAGATGCTGTGTTGAGTGTCATTATTAGAAATGCAGTCTCTATTCTCTGATGTCGGTTGGAGTGGAGGGAAATGACAATATCAGTGGTGTATGCAGCCTGATTCAGAGAAATATTGCTTTGATATGACCATCTATAGAAATAAAGACAGCTTCATACAGTGCCAAATTAAGGGTAGATAGATTTTTTTAATTTTGCTATTGAACTCCTCAAGTTTAATCTGTTAATTATTAATATGTTTTTCACTGCAGTACAAAGTTTCAAGAGCAGAAGCCCTGTTGAGTTAATGAACTCTTTAAATTCATAAAAAACTGTTCAGTTTGGTAATTCTCTTGAGATATTTAAAAAAATCTTAGACCTCTGATTTACAGAGCTCTGGATACAGATTATCAGTAGTAAATGATTGGTACCTATTGAGTTTATTTTCAAAGTTTTTTAAATGATATTTGAACGATGTAGACTCAGCATTATTTCACCAAACAATGGCTTTTTGAGTACTTATCACCATAAAAGAATTGGGTGGTTTATTCAAAAAACATTTTGAATGGTAGTAGATGTAAACCAATGGTGAACTGTCAGAAACCAGTCTATGTCATTATTCTCCACAGTGATAGCGTCATTGTCACTGTCTACAGCATACAAGTCCAGAGAATTGGACCTTTCCTCTCATTGCCGAGATAAGTCAATGTCTTTGAGGGCGCTTACAATATTCCCAAACATGAGATGGCAATTCTTTGGAAACTAATCCATAGTAAACTGTTCTAAAACACCTGTAGCATTTTAGGTCTCTTTGTCAGCCATACCCAAACAGTAGTAAACACAAGGAAACAAAACTAAAAGTACAGTCTCCCAGGACTGCTGTAAATTCAGTTTCCTGAATGCAAAACACAGTACCCAGTTCAGGCTGACAGTGAATTTATTTAGTACTTTCATACTGCTATAAGCCGGACTCATTTGGAATAAATAAGCTATTTAAAAATGTACGTATGTTTCAGCTAGAAGTATTCATATGGCTAGTCATATGACATACAACACAAATACATGCATATAAAATATTTTGTTTAAAACAATGCAATACACAATAAACATTATAGAAAACCTTATAATCGATCATTTAAATAACTTATGGGTTCTCCCATTCGATTCTTGGCTGGAGCACCTTCTGTGTGGAGTCGGCATGTTCTCCCTGTGGTCATGTGACATTTAAAGACATGCAGGTAGGTGCTTGCGTGAATGGGTGTGACTTCTTTGAAGGTTGGGCATCAGGCTGGCAACTCAGCAATGGAAAAATCCTCTGCCAATCATTAGTGGACAGGAGCTTCGCTGTGGTGACCCCTAACTGGGAAAAGCCGAAAGACTTAGTAATATAAATAAAAATGTTTAAGTTCAATTTCTTTGATCTTACTGAGTCCTGTCTCCTTCAAAAGGCATTTGGCATTGATAAGCATTGATAATATTGCTTATACAAGGAAACTTATCTGCCTGTAATAAAAGCTGCTATTTAATTTCCCTGGTTTATAATTATTTCTTAATGTTCCTGCCCATATAATTACATGGTTCATGATCAATGATACTAAAGAAAAGCTTCTTTGTCATACTGTGATGGGCCAAAGTATGTGTGTTGAAAGCATATCTGGAGTCACCACTCCTAATAGCATAAATATGCTCTTCAATTCTGAAAGAAAACTTCTGGATAGTCATACCAGTATAACAACATCTGTAACCAGAACATAAAGTGATGCAAAGCACTTCAGTGGAGATAAAGTCGTAATGGGCATGGCTATACATGGTGGAGACTGGTTTCACAATGACGGGTGCAGAATACCGCAGTGCAGCTTTTAAGATAGTGAATATAGTGAGAGCTGTGCTAGTCAGTAGGGATAATTGAGCCATTTAAAGGGTTTTCTTGGTAGGTTATCTCTGCGGCCTTTCTAATTTAGAAACATGCTTTGATTTAAGCATGACAAAGGGAGCATTGTATTCAAAGATGGGTTTGATAAGGGAAGAGTACAATAGCAGGATGACAACTTTGGATCATGAAGATATTCACATGGAAGTTAAGCGATCCACAAAGACTGCAGACTGCTGCTCCCCAAACAGACTCCATCAGAGATATCAGTGTTACTGGATTGCTTTGTTGAAAGAATACTATGCATAGATACTATTTGTTATGTTTACTGCTAAATACACGAATGACCCAGCCAACCTGAGTGTATGTACATTCTCTTCTCCTTTCTGTATATAACACTAGCTTGCATGCACAAACTGATGTAGACTGCCATATCTTTTTCTAAATAATTATGGGTGTATTTATGTCCTGGGTTCTTGTTACTTTGATAAGTACATAGGTTTACCATTCCTGTGCTTCAGTTTAGATTGTTCTTCTCTATTGATGTCAGTGTTTTTAATTGTTAAGGATTGCTAGTCTTTCATGGATGTGTTAAAGGTTAAAAAAATGATCCACATAGTAGGAATCCCTGCCTATAGTGGAAACATAATGACTGAATATACACAGATCTTTTTCCTGCAGTGGCTTCAAAAAGAGTTATACCATGTTATACATATGAGTCAGGAGCAGCTTTTTTACCGATTATTACTTTGTGGAATTTTTTTTTTTCATTTAAGAGAGTCTTCAATAAACAGATAAACATATATTGCATCCCTTGATGGAGATGTTTAATATCAGTATATGTGTAGATAGGAGTGCACAGCTTGCAGTCATCACAAAGCCTTGTCAACCATACGTCTGAGATATTTGACTGAATCTCTACAAAATAAATGCCAAACAGGAGAGGTCCTAGCACTGATCCCTGTGGTACCCAGCTAGGTATAGTTTTATTTTCAGAGTGGAAACTAAAAACTTTCATAATATCAGATCTGTCAAGTAGCTGGTTTGGTATACAGCAGATAATATAGGGATTTACTTTAAGTTTGTCTAACATTTTAACAATGCACAATGCCAAAACTATGATTGTGTGAAAAGCTTGGGCCAGACTGAGAGAATTACTGTTCACTGCATTACCAGGCCCCACAGCCCATGGTGTCTTTACGCTGAAGCTCTCCACAAACCTGTCATTAAAGAAAAAAAAAATAAAAACCTGATTTTGATCTTTATTCTTTAACTATCTTCCATCCGCAAAAATGATTTCTGCTATTATATGTTCTATATGGCTGGGAAGGCTGATGGAACTGTAATTACCAGGATCTGTATTGAGGCCACCCTTGTTTTAGGGATTCACAGTCGCTGCTCTACAAACCCTATGGATCTTATGAGTTTGAAAAGTGTAAGTGGAGTCTTACATAATACATACTTAGTGTTGCTGAGACTACAGCCTAAGTATTACTTTTAGTCTTTAACAGGCATGTTAAGGTTTGTTCCAAGGTGATTTCAGGGTAAACTAAAGTTTCAGGGACACTAGGGACAGCAATACAGGTAAAGTTAGCCAATTTATCAGCCATATTCTTTGGATTGGAACATGTGACATCATTGTAGATGAGCTCAGTGTATCATTGGACATTATTCTTTAACTTCCTGACAAAACTAAAAAAAAATAGTTTATTTTCCTTAAGCTGCTGTTGTGGCCTTAAGCTTGTACATGACTTTACCTTTTCTACTGTTACTCTTTTACGTTCTTTACTGGCATGTTTCAGTGTCACCCTGAGATAAGGGCATGAAGAGTTCTTACAAATGTTCATGATTTTTGAACCTTTATTATACATTTTATTAATACTGGACTTCCACCAGAGCAGTTGTATTCCTTTGTTTACCATTATATATAAGGAGAAAAGGACTGACTTTTTTATAAAGCTGTTTAGTACTGGTAAAAGTCATAGATGAATGTGGCAGCCCTCTCAGTTGGGTCTGTTTGCAGAGGACTAATGGGAATTTTGCATGTGTTTTCTATAGGTTGATCTTGGTTTGCCCCCTTGGTGAAGTCCCTAAAGACAGACTAATTTGTTAGTCAGATGATACTTCTAATACTGACAGTGAAGATAATTGACTAACTTGTGTTCAGATTTAGCATGGGATAAGGAGATGCTGTTCAGAGTAAAGGCAGTGTCTAGAGTGTTTAGAACCAGACCTGGAATATTAGAGCTTCTAGTGGGTAGTTTTATAAAGTTTTAGTTCATTGGTATTAACAAAGAACTGGAAATGGTGAGCACATCATGTCAGCCAGTTAAAGCTTTGTAATTGAAGCCTCCTACAAAGATGGTATTTGGTTTGAAATATAGGGAAATTTGCATGCTGTTTGGGGTGAAATTCATGGTGCATGGTAGCTAACAATAAAGTAAATGATGAGTCTGTTAATGGTGATTTGGCTCACCAGGAGCTCCAAGTTAGGGTCATGGGCAATTTGACATGAGGTGGTGGTATTTCAGATAAATGCAGATACATCCCGCTTCTACCCAACACCTGAAGGAACAATTGGCGCTAAACCCTAACATAGACAGACCTGAGGTTTAGGCACTTTTTCAGTTATACTCAGCATTGAGAAGTGGCACCATGATGTCTGAATTTGAGTTTGTGTTTGTTATGTTGGAATGTCCATCAGGTGTCATGAGAAAATTGCTGTGTGGGGGCAGGAAAGGCTTCAGCCTGTATGCCGAATCCTTGGAATGAGAGGTGTCAACAGTAACCAGCAAAGCAGAAAGTATTGTCTAACATCTCATCCCAGGCTGACATATACAGAATTTCCTTAGAATGACACCAACTACGTAGCCAATTGTAAGAGACAATTATCTTGTCTTGGTATCTTGTTATCATTGTATGTGAAGCAAACATACTACTCTAGACTAATGACTTTATTGCCACAAACAGAGGCATAACAAGCTTCATTGTGTCTTTCTGCATGTCCCTCTGGGTGCACTGACTCAAATCATTCACTCCCACATGGGCAAACACTAAGTGTCAGTCTAATTTATCCAATTTAAGGGTCCTTAGGGCTGCTGTGCATCACAGGCCCTGGTACCAGATGGACAGCTTATACCACCTTGTTCTTGTCCAGTTGTGTTAATGCAAAGTCTTGCATAATGTGAGTAGCATGGAGTGTTTGTAAGCTTCATTAATTCTGTTCTCTCTTGTACTTCAGATTTTATGCAAATGAAGTATGCGTATTATAACAACCACTTTCAGTCCTATATGTTATTTAACAAACATTTGGCTGTCAAGGATAAGAGACTGCAAATTATTCCAATACTTGTTACTAGGATTTCATTATTTATTAGATATGATAAATCCAGATGTCTTTTATTATAATAAAGGAATTCATTTTCCTTGTTGTGCAAAAGTTTAGTGATGCACTAATCAAGGTTTGACTTAGCTCTATTAAATTTGGTATTTTGCAATGTCCCATTAGCTTTTAAGGAAGAAAAAGCATTCTGCAATGTCTTAGACACAATATGGTCATGTTAAATATATCTTACTTCTCATTTAACTGACTTTGTCAATCATAAAATGGCACAAAATTCCTAAATAAAATCCACTGAAAGAAACAGCCAGTAATTTATTTGGATAAGCTGCTATGTTTTGAATATCACACAACATATCAAAACAGCAAACCATCTTCACACATCAAAGGCAATGGTTAGATACAATGAATTGGCTTTATTTCATAGGGTTTCCCTTTAATGAATCTGCATGTCTTTCATTTCCTTAAGGTAATGTCCTCCACTCACTTTAATGCAGTCATTCATATGGGGACTTAGCAACACTCTGCTGGTCCGGAAAATGGCATGATCCAAGGAGGAGAGGACACAAGTCTATTTGTGCTTTTAATGCCTTGCATTGGGTTGTAGTGTTGATGTAGTTGTTGTGGTGATTGTAGTCTTATGATAATTTTAAATAGTCCATGCAACTTAAGTTATATTCTGACAGTCTCTTAATGTTGTTCCTCCATTTGATGTGTTGTGTCACTGCATTCCTTCAAAAGGCTGTTGCAGAATGCTGACAGTGAAAGAGAGGTAGAAAGCTCATGTCATTTGAATAATATCCAATTTGTTGTTTAACTCATGACATTCACATATGCATATTATTTCTAAATGCCTTTTAAGATGTGATCAATTCCACAAGTTTGAACAAAGATGTGAAGAGAAGAAGTTTAACAAATTCCAATTTATAGAGACTAAATGTATTTATATGGTGCTTACAGAATGTGTTCTCCTGGAGTAAACATTACCATAGAATGACATTTAATAAGTATTCCAAAACAAAATTATTCCTGCGTTTGTCAGCAGGTAAGTGTTGAGTGAGTCATACAGTGAAATTGAAAATTATTATTGAAAAGGACTAACTCTTTCCAAAAAATGTCTGCTCTGAATTAATACAGAAGGTATGTCTACAATTACAGTATGTAAAATACACATCTGCTATGCCTCATATTTTGTATAATATTCTATAGGCTCAAAGATAATTGTTGTAAATTCAAGCATATTCAAATGAATGCATCAGTCCAAGCCTTTATGGCAAGCAAGGAAAACAAGCCTATGCACATTTTGTTTTGTCAAACATTTGGAAAGATGAAGTAACACAGACAACTAGGGATTACTTTGTAATCTTGTTTTCTCTTGCAGCACCTGGTGATGTAACCCAACTTTCTGTTGTCAATGCCACTGCTACATCTGTGTTTGTGTCATGGGGAACACCTCCTGGTAATCAGATTTCCTACAGAATACAGATTACAGGGCCTCCATCATCATCTCTGACAGTCACCACTCCTTATGTCAGCTTGCCGGGACTGAACCCTGGCAGTGCCTACACCATCACAATCACACCTGTAGCTGCAGACAATGTAACACTGGGAAATCCAGCCACTTTGTCCATATTTACAAGTAAGATTTGTTTCTTAGAATAAGGATTAAATAAAATTAAAATACATAGTATCTGATCAGGCATACTAAATTTTATAATAATGAAGCCTTGCTTTAATGCCTATTTATGTGCTATTTCAGTTAACAAAATCAGGATTGGATTAAAATTTATCAAAAACGTGGAACTGCATGTAAGAATGATATAACAATGACAGGTGTATTTGTAATATTGACTGATAGAACATATCCAGAAAGTGAATTAAACAAGAAATCATAATCTTCCTCAAATGTTTCATTCTCTGTAATGATAAGTATAAATTAATGAAGCAAATGAATTATAAAATAAAATGCATGAGTTTTCATTTTGTTTTTACATGTAGGAGTAATTTCTATTTAATGTTCTCTAGCTGTACTTTATGTTTAATAATGGATAAAACAGTCAAAAAGCAGCTAACCATTTATTCAGGCTTGTTGCATGGCAGCATTTTGTTATTCATGGTACACAAGTCAGATTTTATTAAAACAAAACATCATGGGAATGTTTAAGACATTTTAGTTACTTATACATTGGCAGCCAACTTACAGGACTAATTTTTAATTAGTAAAACTGGCTTCAAAGGGAATGCTAATGCTGCCTCCATATTGATATAGTTTTCTGCACTAAATCAAAAATGCAAAATAATCAGTATGTAAAAGGTGCAAAAAAAGATTTTCAAGACTTGTTTTCTTGCATCATTTAAAGAATGTTTTGCCTGTGTAATATTTTTAACCTTTGCTTGGATACTATTTGAGACGGCTTACAAGCATTTTATTGTTTATGATCATCAGCTGGGTTTTTAGCCCCATGTTTCTAAAGTATAGCCAAACAATTCACTCATGCTGTACTGATGATGTCACAAAAATTCTGAAGCATGACATGTCTACAACTAGTCATATTGGCGTTACTGGACAGAAAAAAAGAATAAAGTCTAAAAGGTAAAAAGTAAATGTCTTGAGAATTCAGAAGCCAATGTAGCTGAATCACTATGTCCTTTATGGGGCCATTTGCATTTATCCCATGTATCTCCAATACCAGGTAGTTGGGAGATGGCATAATGGATAAGGTGATTTCCTCACAAATTAACAGCACAGGGTTTGATTCTCATAAAGGGAAATTGGTTAGGCTTAAAATGGTTCATAAGGGCAGTTAGCCTAGTACATATCTATAAGCTACAGGAGGTTTACTATATTACATACTGATAATGCCTTTTTTAGGCAAGGTTCAAATGACAAATTCACCACTGTAACAGGTACAAGCAAGCAAAATCTGAGGGTAATGCTACTCAATGCTAGAAGTCTAAACCTCAAAATGCACTCACTCGAGGCACTCCTTAAAATGGAGAACATTGACATCTGTGCAGTGACAGAGACCTGGTTCAAAGCTCCAGAGAGCACCCCTGCATTACCAGGCTACAATTCATGCCACACCTTTCGGCCACGTAACCCTGAACGAAGCACTAAAGGAGGAGGCGTGTCCATATTCATTAAGGATATTCACACCTCCAGGCTAGTTGCACAGCATAATGCATCCGAGATTATCCAAGTGCAACTAACTCTGGGCAAGACCGCAATCCAAATTGTAGCTTGCTACAGACCCCCCACCATGCCCCAGGATTCCCACTCCTCATTTCTTGATACACTGAAAAGTATTAGGGTACAATCCAACACCCTAATAATGGGCAATTTCAACTACCCCACCATTAACTGGGAAAACTAATCATGTACCAACTCTTTTGCTCAGCGTATTTTAGAATTCATAAATTCCAACGCCTTGGATCAACTTATTCACATCCCCACCAGTGGCAGCAATATCCTAGACCTGGTCATTACCAACATGGGAAACCAGTGTTCCACACCAGAGGTCAATTCCTTGTTGGTCAGATCCGACCACAAGCTAATCGGCCTAGATTCACATCCCACCCCCACTCCCAATTAGGGAAACCATCATAAAAAAACTTCTACAAAGCCAACTTCACACTTCTTAAGACAGAAGTGGCAAACTTCATGACACCCATGCAGACGGACAATAGAGGTATGACTGCTGAATCCTACACAAATGCACTTTATAAGCACTTACACGAGTGCATGGATCATGCTATCCTTAACAGAACCAAGTTGTTATCTTCCAAAAAAGGAAGCCAATCTGGTGGTCCTCTGCCATAAACAAACTCTACAATAGAAGAAAGAAACTGTTGCAGAAAAGAGTAAAATCCCATGACTGGAGGAACTCCCTGGTCAACCTCAGTAAGAAGCTGAGATCCCACATAAAATCCTCCAAAGCTAGTTACGAAAACAAAATTGCCACTGACTCTAAAGACAACCACAAAGCATTCTATAGCTATGTCAAGAATCTCAATAGGAACACTCAGATCTGTTGAGTTGCAGCACAATGGCACTAAATATACAGAACCAACTGATATTGCTAACATCCTAGCAGATAGGTTCAGTGCTAACTTTACCGCCTCTCACCCCCTAGAAGGCCCATCTCTATACCAAATGCAAAGTTCCTATAATCACGGCTGCGCAGGTAAAAAACACACTGTCCAAAGCCAAGAACACAGCATCCATGGGACCTGACAATATCCCAGGCTGCGTTCTACATGAACTACAGAATGAACTGGCACCCTACCTAAGTACCATGTTCAATCATAGCCTCACCTCAGGCTTTGTACCCACTGAATGGCGCACCGCGACGGTAATCCCACTCCACAAAGGGGGAGCCACAATGGACCCCAGGAACTATCACCCCATTAGCCTGACGAGCCTGGTCTGCAAGGCCATGGAACATATCATCATGGAACTCATAAGCAAAGACATTGGTAATCTCCAAACTCTGGACCCTACCCAGTTTGGATTTGTAAAAGGCAGATCATGTCTCCTAAACCTGACTGACTTCTTTCAAGCAGTCACCAAAGCCATAGATGAAGGTAAAATGGTTCACACAGCTTATCTAGATCTTGCCAAGGCTTTCGACACCATCAACCACTCTGGAATTATAGATAAGCTCACTAAATTAGGTATAAATCCCTATGTCACAAGATGGGTTGCCAACTGGCTCATGGACAGAATCCACACTGTGAAAGTAGCGGATTCCAAATCTGACTTCAGACCAGTGACAAGTGGAGTACCACAGGGTTCAGTCCTGGGTCCTCTCCTGTTTGGCGTCTACTTCTCTGAGGTGCAGACTAACTCAGAAGGTCTTTGGTTAACAAAGTTTGTAGACTGCAAACTAGGAGCCATAAATGAAACTCCTAATGTTGTGGACAAACTACAAAAGGGCCTCACTGAGACAGATACCTGGTGTCAAAGCCATGGCCTAAGCTCAATGCCAAAAAGTGTATTGTCATCCCCTTTGGTAAAAACTCTGTACCCATGAATTACCACATAGCTGGTAGTCTACTTAATGCCAAAAATGTGATAAGAGACCTTGGGACACAGGTGGACAGTAGTCCAGTAGTCTCTCTTTTGATAATCACATCGCCACAGTGGTCAGGAAATCCTTCTACATGGCTCATCTCATCAGAAAAGGATTCTCATCCAGAAAAAAAGAGGTCATTGTTCCCCTCTACTCATCACTCATTAGACCCATTATAGAGTACAATGCCCCTTTTGGTATGTACCTCACAAGACATCTACAACAACTGGAAAGACCACAGAAATACCTCATAAAGAGGATTACTGGCCTCAAACAGATGCCCTACACAAACCGTCTCAAAAAAACTACAGCTTTACTCCATCACATGTCACCTACTCAGGCGCGATCTCTGCCTAACATACAAAGCTATGTCAAACCCCGAGCTGTTGGACATGCTCCACTTAAAGAAATCCCAATCCCTCTGAGCTACACCCTCTAGGGACCTAAACCTTGTCACCAAAATAAACAGAACATGCTGGAGGGATAGATTCCTGTCTCAGACTTCCCATACTCTGGAACAGACTACAAATCTATGTCAAACAGAGCTCCAAATTAGCACTCTTAAAGAAGAATCTTGATGATTGGATGGGAAATGGTAAATTCACCCCAGGGATCACTTCTGTGGCTCTGCTTGACAGGGGCACAGGAAAATAATTTTCTTGGGTGGCGAAAGCGAGGGTACATTTTTTTGGCTAGGCTTATATAGGCCCTAGGGCCAATAGCCCAGTACCTACCTATGAACCTATGAACCTATAATGCCAGCTTATGTATGTATGTATATTTCACAGGTCTATATCACGTTGTCGAAGTTTTACAACTTCGAAATACTATATGATCGAACCATTATTGTAAAACTTTGAAAATGTAAAAAAATAAATAAAAAAAATAAAAAACATACCTCACGGTTGTAAGCAGGAGGGCAAACCCCCCTGCACCCCCCACATGGGGGGCTGTACTCCCCATACCCTCTGCTCTTTAAATATACCATCTCTGAGATCATGTTACAGTGTAGTAAA
>NC_056734.1:914466212-914478712 GCF_019279795.1 Protopterus annectens
ACATCATTTGGTTAGTTTTTACCCATTTCCTGGTTCAACCCAACACAAGGTAACAAGTTTGTCTAATAAGTTGTTTTTTGCCCCAAGCTGCAGTAATACGATTTATGGTATTAAGAAAGTGGGTTCAGCTGAAGTGTTCGTAGAAATTCTTTGACTGTATTTTTATGGCAGTTTCTTCTGTTATGAAAGCTTAGAGGTACATAATTGCTGGTAGTTTAGTGTTTGGAAATATATAAATATGTATACAAACACGCACCCATATGCATGTAAATAGGTATTCTAGCGATCGTCGAACAGTGACATCTGCTATGTCAAAGTCATTAATAGTGACATTGTTATGTCAACAAATATCAAGATGCCACCGCTCATGCTCCGAGGAAAATCCTGCATCCCCCACACCACCTGATGCTTAGTTATTCCTACAATAAGACTACATAATAACCAGGGAAAGGGCATATTCCCCAACCCTTATGGTTTGTCTGCTATAACACATTTGTTATCCATCTGTATTATTGATCAAAGTGTGTCAATACTACAGTGTTACAATTTTGGCAAAAACTGACCAAATTCTTGGTTAACCATGTTGATGTGTGTGCATGTGTGTGTGTGTGTGTGTGTGTGTGTGTGTGTGTGTGTGTGTGTGTACATATATATGAGAGAGAGAGAGAGAAAGAGAGAGTGAGAGAGAGAGAAAGAGATGATTTACAAATCCTTAGTTTTTTTTCCCTAAATGTGTTCATTCAATCCATTGACAGACAATGATTTATTAGTTTTACATCGGTCCTATTAGACTGTATGTCTAGCACTATACATACACCTTACTAAGAATCATTTCCTGTTCCATCCTATTTTTATTATCTCTCACTTAAATATACTACATGCATTTTTTTTTCTTTTTTGATTGTGCTGCATTCTGACAAGGGCGTAGTTAGGCTAGTTAGGCATACTCTGTGTATGCTAATGAGCATGTTTTATTCTGACCATATCTTGGAAATGTCGACACTAAAAGGCATAGAATGATTAGAACTATGTACATGAATATATATGCTATAGACGTAGAGAAAAAAATACTTGTTTGAAGGAAATGCATCTCTAATAGCTTTTTGTATGGTTAGAAGTTGAATGTCCACTTCCCTTATGTCTGGAGGTTGCATTTTGAGGGTTGAGTACATTTTTAAAAGGATGGTTGGGTGGTGGGGGTAATAGCATTAGGTTTGACTACAAAATAAAACTTTTTTTACTACAAGCCTACATTCTAGTTTGTAAAAAAATCTGTTGCAGACTAAACAGCACATGGCTACCCACTAGAAACGTTTTTTCCCTCACTAGTGCATCATCAGAAGGCAGTGCTTTATGACATGAAATCAGGAAGTAATTGGTCAGTTACTCAGCATGAAGTAAACAGAAAGATGAGTTTATTAAACTATAAATATATGTCCACTAAAGTATTCAAAGTAAAAATGTAAATTACACAAAAAGCTAACTTTACAAGATGAGGGCATAATTATAACAAAATGAATTTGTAAAGGGAAGGTAGCATTTGATCTTTTACATGACAAATGATAGATGCCAGAGTCTGAAGCCTTGGAAAAGAATAAACTTGTTCATAAGGATCAGTGAGTGAACTCTGCACCAAAGTCAACATACAAGGAAATACATTCTCATACACTTTTTTTGTGAACTTTCTCAGTAATTATCATAGATATGTGTGTGTGGGGGTCATAGCTATAGAACAAGACTATCAGCTGATTCTTTCCTCTTTCACAGAACCAGTACCTGTCACCAGCCTAACTGTCACCTCTTCCTCAACCTCTTCGATCTCCTTATCATGGGGTGCAGTACAAGGCAGCCAGATTACATACAGACTACAGGCTGTGGGACCATCTAATGCATCCACTACAGTATCAACAACAAGTGCCACTTTATCAGGACTTGTTTCTGGCTCCAAGTACAACATCAGCATTGTGGCAGTCGCTGCAGACAACGTAACATCATCAGATGGTGCTTCTGCTGCAGGATATACAAGTAAGTAATTACAGAGCAGCTGCTGGGTGTATTATAAAGTGGAGCTGGTAAGGAAATAGCCATTCATCACAAAACTGAAGTTTACAAGTTATATGACTTCTGATTTAAGTAAAATCAGGTTCAGAATATTCACCTTATGCAGTGTACTAACATTAGCAGTAAAAGTCTAAAATGTGCTTACCCATTATTCAGAAAATAAGATATTATTACTGTGTATTTAAGACATAAGTGTTGCAGTGTACTTTTCTTAAAATAGAATGTCTCATAATACTTCATCTGTGAAATACTCTGCTTACATTCCTATAGAATGACTGTTTTAAATGCATTCTTATGAAGTAGCTGATTATACTTAGTACTGAATTTACAGTGTCATTCTCTTATCTGTTTTTAACTAGAGTGTTATGTAAACTCATCATCATAAGCTATGTTCTATGCTGGGGTGGCTTTATCTACTTTATTCTATCTGTTTGGTCTGGTACACTTTGTCCACGATGCCAGGCAATCACAAAGGGCAGCTGTACTGACCCAATGTCCTATTTAAACACTTTTACTCTTAGTATACCTGTGAAGATTGAAAAGTAAGGTGGACAAAACAGTGGTGTGACCAGTACTACTGTTTGGTATGGAAACCTGGGCAGTAAAGGCAGAGCAGATGAGGAAGCTAGAGGTGATGGAAATGAAGTGCCTGAAAAGGGTTGTAGGATGCACTGTGTGAAACAAGCAAAGTAATGAGGACTTAAGAGCAGAAGCCAAAGTTGCTCCAATTGCAGAAAAGATCAAAGAGAGCAGGTTACGGTGGTTTGGGCACGTTTGTAGTACTCTGACCCCATGTAGAAAATGAGAAAAAGGGGACTGCTGCTGCTGCCGATGATGATGACAGAATACCTATGAAGATGTGCTTCTTTTTTTTTTTTTCGTGGCTTAATTTTCTACCGAATGTTTTCTCATAACTTTTTTTTTAGTTATTAATTTTTCTTATACAACTGGAAATATACATTTACTCCCCTGTCCTTCCGTTTCTCATTGTATTTTTATCCTCATGTGTAGCATTGCTTTGTTTACATCTATGAATTTTGTCAACATGCTAATGTCGTGACTGAAGCAGGGCAGTATCATGTACTTCCAGAGTGAAAAACTAGGCACATGGACAAATGTGACTAATATCAAACAGCAGCACTCACTTAAGCTGTTCATTCCATGACATATCCATATAAATAAACTGCATACACCAGATTATGGGTTTTAATATAGGCAGGTCAACATGTCTGAAAGCAGTGACTTGTCAACTAACTTCCAGCATTTACCTGTGCATTTTTACCATAAACATGGGTGTTTCTCAGTATCAAATATTTTGATTCTTTTTACTGTATCCATTTTGCTAGTCACCTAAATCTACTTTTAGGTTGTCTCATAATAGTTTACTTTCACAAATACTTCTCCAACAATAATACTTCATTATCAAGCATGAAACACACTTTGCACCCCCAAACCTATCCTGTCTCCCCTTTCATCAAATAAACTTCAAGATGTGTTATTACACCTTCACCTGAGAACAAATGACACATGCTCATTTACAAAAGCATTCCTCTGTCACAGCTGATGAAGCTCGTGTTTCTGGCAACCCACCTGAAATAACAGGAATAAGCATTTTGTCAACAGGGCAAGGGAACCCTGTCCTTGGTGGGGCTGCAAAGCTTGCACAATCACAGACTTGTGTACTCTGTGATATCACAGTAGTGGAGAAAGGTTAACCTGGTTGTCTTGCAAGAATAATGTTCCCAATATATTTAAAAGTTAAGTTTTCTTATCTTTCAAAATACTGTTTACAAGTTGTGTTAAATAGCCAGAATCCAGTAAAGCTGGTCATTGAATACCTGTAGGAACAATTTTTGCAGGTGGGATTTGCATCTCAGTACTTTCTCGCACAGCTGTCAGCTTTAAATGATTTGCATCATACTTATCTACATCTACTAATGAGAAAGAAGCAAAACCCCCAAATCCAGGACACATTCTTTTCTGCCAGCAGTGCTGTACTTAGAGCAATCTGAATATGGACACACATGCACGCACGCATGTACGCACACACACACACACACACACACACGCACACATACACATACACATGCACACACACACACACACACACACACACACACACACACACACACACACACACACACACACACACACACACACACACACACACACTGAAATTAACTGGATGTGTAAACTACTATCAATGCTTTTCTTACACTGTAGATAGCCACAGCAATGATGTCACTACATCAGCACAAAATACTGATTCGGCCCTGTTTGCAGAAAGTAGTAATGAAACATGTGTCAAAGAACTTACCAGATCCAGTTCGCTGTTCTAATGTTCATTGAGTGTACAGCAGTTTCTCAAAAACTTTGCATGAAAATCAAAAATGTGAGTGTATCATCTTTCATTTTCTATACACCTTTAGGGACTACCAAGATCTAAACTGTGACTCTATAAAAACAATACGATTTCTCCAAATGCTAACTCTACAAATACATTGCAGGACACAGTGCATACAGGCCAGCTCTGAGGCATAGGGATATACATTCTAGAATATATCTATGCTGCCTGGTGTTCTAACAGTCAGCTTGGTGTTCCAGAATCTGTCTGGTGAAAAGATGTAATTGATGCAGCATAGAGTGCTTATCTTTATCTGAGGGAAGGTTGTTAAGTACATGTGTTGATTGTGGTCCCCAGGTTAAAATTCCTGCTTTGAGTTGGAGATTACCAAAGGCATTTAACCTTCAAGGGACAGAATACTTCATATCATGTCTCTCACTGAAGCAGGTGCCATGTGGCTCACACATGCTCATTGCACAATATATCTTGACACATATTTTGGGATGCCCAGATGTGAAATCAGTGGGATTTAAACAGAAACCCTCATTGCTTTAGCAGCTGATGTCATTACTTCATCAACCTTCCCAGCTATGAAAAATTAAATAGATAAAGTTTTGGGTGAAATAATCAGGATAAATGCATGAAAATACAGTGTAATGATGGCCACTAAGGGATCGAGAAGCAGGAAATGCAGCTCGTAGCTGATTATCTGTGGGATATAGTCTGAGTATGAACCTAAAACTTTGTCATTTAGTACACCTAGCAGTGGCAGTGCATGGAGATGTTGCCCAGTATATAGTACATATGTCCATGAGACAAAGAGTATTCAGAGTTCTATTTACAAACCACATTTATCTCAGCTACAGATACAAGGACAGCTTTGTGCAGTATCTGCTACACATTGGGGAAGACATGTGCACTCTGCATCTTTGAATCTAGCCCCATGATAAGCTGTACCGTGACTCAAAGCAGTAGAAAAAAGTCAAATCTAGTTTATTGACAAATTCCTTTCAACAAAAAAATGAAATGGATAGTTATTGCTCGAACTGGCAGCTAACTCCACTTAGGACAATAAAGACCCATCCAATACTAGACAAAAAATTTATTTATTAAGAGCTTTCATCCACAAACACCATGGACTTCATCAGAATCTAAACACATTCCATTAAAAAGCCTTACTATATGTAATAGTACCCTTAGGGGTGTGTTCATAAACCACTAATTGACACCACATTATTACTTTTGTTTAAAGGGCAGCATACATTAAACCGATAACATAAAGAAAAAAATGTCTATACATTACAAAGTCTTAGCCAAATGACATAAATTCAACCAGAAAATGTTTAAAATTAATAATATAGCAAAAGTGAAATATAAAAACTATTATTCTTTCCACTTTAGGAACTTTTAAAACATATTAAATAACCAATGAATAATTACCTAATAATATATGACAACCACATCCCTGCTATTTCCTAAGTTCCAACACAGGTTTGAGGGGAATATTATTGTTAATTACAAGGGGCTTGGCAGCATTGAGCAGTAACTGCCATTTCCCTTGTTTTTCTTCTAATAAAGTTTTAACATTACCCCCCCCCCAGATTAAAGTCTAACTTAACTAAAATAGCAAATTTAAAAATATTACAGTTACAGATTGGGCTGGATGCTAAATGTCTGTATAGGGCATGATTATTTTGCTGAGGTGGGGTACATAATTTGTTGGTTTACAGCAGAACTTAATTCATAAAGAATGGTATTTTGGAAATTTGAAAAGATGCTAAACCTTTTAAATTATACTTTTTACCCATGAGTTTAGTAATTCAGACAATATGCAATTATAGCTACTTATTAAATAGTACTTTCAGAAACATAACGAGAAAATGTGATTTTACGGTAGGAAACAGCATGTAGACATTTATTATTGATACAAATGTCAGATTGCTTTCTTCTAGAAACAAATAAAATGGGGCATAACTAAGCATGTTGAAGCATTCATACTTTGCAGTTTATGATAGCTGAAAAAACAACAATCATAATTTTAGAGCATTTTCTAAGAACCATTATACATCTAAGTAAAAACAATAAAACTGCACTATAAACACAGTAAGACACAGTGGAAGTATTTTAGAATGATTTAATTTAATTTAAACTTAACCTCTCCCTGGTCTTCTCTAAATATGGTGGAATAAAACTCTTAAGAGTAACAAAGTGAAAATATGTTAGGATTGTCTCTGAATATAGAAAAGTTGCAGCAAGACATTTCTAACAATTGATTAGAAGTACTAGAAATGTTCCACGTCTTCTTCCTTATATTCAACACCTCTGTCTGACTGGAACATGCAGCTGCAATGTGACAACTCAGTGCATGTTAGAGATTTTGCTCACAAAATATGTTTTACCCATTTTATTCCTTTTCTGAATGTCTCATTATGTAACATATTCTAGTTCATCTTCATTTTTATAACTTGACACACTAAACTCCTTCACATATTAAGGAAAATATTCCCCAAAAAATTATATCATGCGGCTTGTAGTGTAAGCATTAATATTTCCTCTGAAAATGGTGATATTGAAAGTAATAATTTGCTTCAAAGGTTTGGAATAAAGGCTTACTGGCAGAAAAAATAGGAATTGTTAAAGAATTTTAAGAGAAAGTATTATTAAATCCTAAATAAGAATATCTGAAAAGTGTTTATTAACATCCCATCTAATAGGAGACTATCTCATGAATTTTTGTGTCTTTTTGCTCTTGTTAAGTTAAATGTATCACCAGAAAAAAAATTAGATGTGTCTTCTCAGTGACAGAAGATGGTTAAAAATGTGTGTGTGTGTGTTAGCTAAAAAAAGGCAAAATATGTAGATTTATATGCACATTTATAAAATATAATATTAATTCCAAATGTAAAAAGAAGATATATTAAAGAATATTATGATAATGTAAAGATAAGTGTATTTATTTTCTTGGTTAATAAAATTAGATTTGAGGAGACTGTAAATTGACAGAACAAGGAAAGCAGTAATGTCATTAAAGGTGGTTTTGCAATCCATGAATAGATTTACAAGGAGATGTTTCTTCTTTTACAGGACCAGCACCAGTAACTAACTTTGTTGTTGTCAATGCTACATCCTCAACAATATACTTATCATGGACTGCAGTACCAGGTGACCAGATTAGTTACAGGATACAAACTGCAGGGCCTTCTAGTTCAAATATCACAACATCTGCAACACGTATCAGCATGACAGGACTTGTTTCTGCATCACAGTACAACTTCAGCATTTTAGCTGTTGCTGCAGACAATTCAACAGTTTCAGATGTAACTTCCATCACAGGATACACATGTAAGTATTTTACCTCAAACTATTATCTAAGAAAGAGGTAGTTAACTGTTTGAAAACAAAGGTATTTTTATATTGTACTTCAGAAAATGCATATGTTGCATTTATTAATATATGCTTGGTCATTTTGTATAATATTTATGTACTTGGTCTTTCTCATTGCATGTCTTACATGCATTTTTGCATATTTATCGTCCAATTGCTTTTCTTAACGATAAAATATTTTGAAAAGAAAATGTTGTTCCTTTTTGTAAAATATATATAAAGTTAATAGGAACATATTGTATGGAAAAATGGCATCCAAAATTCAGTATTCTAAGATAACACTGTGTATGAGCTTATTAAATTTGTTTTGTTGCATACTGCTCATTTTCAAAGTCAGTGCAGTATTTATTACTGCTGAATTCTGTTTTAGTGAATATTAATTATGAATTCACACTGACAACTGAATGTTTTAGAGAGTTAGTTTTCATGGACTATTTATTCTGCAAGTTAACATTAAGCTCACACATTGTAGAAGGTATTCTGGAAATACAAGAATGAACTTGGAAATTTCAGCATGTCTAATAACTGAAAGAAACCATCTCCTGTTACTGCTATAAATTCAGACAACGAAACACAAAAACACCACTAGGGAGCATCAAACTATTTAGCACTTTCTTCCTGCAATATACTACACTTCAGCATAAACAAGCCATTTAAACACACATGTGTGGCACAGGACACACACGCACGCAAACACACACACACACACACACACACACACACACACACACACACACACACACACATATACACACTACAGGTAAGTCTGACATGTCTGTCTCTGTATTTATTCATAGGGCTTTGTAGAATCTTTATGGTGAATGAGAGCTCCTGTCATTTCAGTAATTTATTTATTTATTTTATTTTATTTTACATTTGTAGACCGGGCTAGTCTAACTGGATATATGTCCATTTTCAGTAGAGGCCTGAGGAGAAAAGCTCAGAGACAAAAATTTTAAACATACATAGAGTCCATAAAAACGCATACATAGAGTCCATAAAAACAGAGGTAAAACACAAACAAATTGCATAAGTATAGCAACAGCTTAGCAAAAACTTTTAAAAATCAGTTTTAGGTTACACATAGAAGACAGATTGTTATATTACAGTTGTATTAAGAATGAAAATAACAAACATTTACTGTACATACGTTTCCTCAGGACCGCAAGGCAGTCAAAAAGCAGTCAGACAAATAAAATTTCTGATTCAAGGACAATGTGGAGCATAGAGAAAATATTATAAAAAGTTTTTAGTTGAGAAGTAATTAGACAAATAGGAGAATTAGTATCAGTCAGGATTAGAGCAGGGACAGAGCTATTGGTTTTTAATGAGGATTTTCAATTGTTTCTTGAAAAGGTTGATGGAAGTCAGGGATGTTATTTCTCTTGGAAGTTTGTTCCAAGTATTGCCAACAGCATTTGAGAACAGGCAGTCACCAGATTTATTGTTGGATTTTATGGTGGCTACTTGTAGCTTTTTTGCCGATCTTAGGGTTGGTAAATTTTTATAGGAGTTAAAGAGGTTACAGAGTATGGGAGTATCTGTAGGATGATGTACGATCCTGTGGATAAAAATGAGTTGCTGGAAAAGTATTTGGTTGTGAACTTCCAGCCATCCTAGACATTTAAGATTATGGCAATGGTGGGTATGAAAGGGGGCACCTGTGGCAAATTTGGCTATGTTGTTGTAGGAGGTTGTTAGTTTATTCATGTTGCTTTTGGATAAGTTAGTATAGATAGGGGAGGCATAGAGAAGGGTTGAAATGAGGTGGGTCTGAGTAATGGAAATCTTAGCTGAGGCTGTGAGAAAGGGCTTGATTCTACAAAGGAATCCAAGTTTTCTATTAACTGATTTAATAGTTGCATTAATGTGTGTGTTAAAGTTGAGATTGTGTCAATAGTTATACCCAGGAGTTTGGTGGTGATGTTGGGAGCAACTTCTGTGCCATTATTTGATGTAATTATGAGATTTATAGGGGGTGGGGGGTTCTGTGTAGGAGTAAAAAAATAATTTAGTTTTTTTTTGGGTTAAGGAGGAGACATCTTTGATGGAACCAGTTTTCTACTTAGGTAAAGACTGTTTGTGTATTGGATTGTAGTTCTGCTTGGGAAGATGCGGCACATATCAGAGTTAAATCATCGTCATATTGTATGCACGTAGCTTTGGGAAAGCAAAGTTTTCAGATCATTAATGAAAATAGTAAAAAGGCGTGGTCCAAGAATTGATCCTTGTGGGACCCCAAGGGTGACTGGAAACTGATAGGATAGTTTATTGTCCCAGAGGACTGCTTGTTTTCTGTTTTCCAAGTAGGATTGGAACCATTGTACTACTTTAGAATCAAGAGAAAGTGATTTAAGTATCTCTGTCAATAGTTGGTGATTAACCATATCAAAGGCCTTTGAGAGGTCTATGAAAAGAGCAGAAGATAGCAGGTTAGTATTCCTATTTTTATTAATGCAGTCTGTAAAGGATAGAAGAGCAGCTGTAGTACTATGGTAAGGTCTGAAACCATGTTGGCAGTCCACTAGTAGCTCATTTTGGAGGAGATGATGCAGTAACTGATGGTGGATACATCTCTCCATAATTTTAGCTAGAAGAGAGAGAAGGGCTATCGGGGGGGGGTTGATAAGTCATTGGAGGTACCACCCTTATGCAAAGGGATAATATGTGAGACTTTCCAGATGGATGGGACTTAGGATTCCGAAATGGTTCTGTTTATTAAGCTAGAAATAGGGTAGGCAAGTACACCCGCAGCAATTTGCAGGTATTCAGCTGGGAGGAGGTCTGCTGATGGTGTACATGGTTTAAGTCTGAGAAGCAGGGAGTGTATGAGAGATGTTAGAACAGGCTGGAGGTTAAGTGTCTGGGGCAAGTTGGGTAGTGAGGATAGTTTGGAGGTGAAAACATTATTAAAGGTGTCAACAATTTGTTTAGGAGACGTTTGAGTTAAGTTTGAAGGGGTGGGTGTTTTGGACTGTCCTGGGTGGAGTAGTTTATTAATTCCTGACCAGAACTTTTGTGGGTTTTGCTGTTGGGTCTGTTGGAGTTTGAGGTAGCAGTTCTTTTTGTCAAGGAATATAGATTTTTTTGTAGTATTACAAAGTTTTCTAAAGTTAAGGTGGTCAGTTGGGTTTTTAGTTTTTCTCCATTTTGACCAGAGTTTATTTCTTAGTCGAATGTTAAGCCTGGTGTCTTTGGAGAGCCAGGGGCTGGTTTATTTTTACTTCTAACAGTGCAGTTGGGAGCATGGTGGTCTAGGATTTGCAAAAATCTTTTGTTAAAGAAAGAAACTGCATCGTCAAGAGGTAGGTATTTTAGTGGTGACGAATTGCAGGCTTTGAGCTCAGCTTGGAAGTTATATGGGTTGAGGTCTATCTTGTTTCTGGTAGTTCTTAATGGTGGTTGATTGTGAAAGTGGGTCTTTTGCATAGTAATGAAAGTAGGAGAATGGTCACTTTGTCATCTGGAAGTATACCTGTTTTATAGGCATGGGAGTTTATATTAACTAGTATCCAATCTAATATGCAATGTATGTAATATACATTTGTTTGTTTAACTTATGATATTCACATATGCATATTGGTTCTATACACCTTTTAAGATATAACCAAGTCCACAAGTTTTAACAAGCATGTGGAGGAAAAATTTTAACAAATTTCAATTTGGAGACCCAGTTTGTTTGCAAAGTGCTTATAGAATTCATTCTGCTTGAGTAAATGTCACCATAGAATACAATTTAATAGCTATTCTGAAACGAGGAGTGACATCCACACTCTGGGCCAGTAATCAAAGAGCCTCAATCCTTGCCACTGACAGTGGAGAGGGACATCCCCTTGAGATACAAATGGATGCATTCAATATTTCCAGATGCATACCTCTCTGCATCAAGCACAATTTCCTTTAGGGCACACAGTGAACACAATCAGCCTGGGGTCTGGATTTCTTTATTTGTCTCCAGCTAGACTCTCCATTGGCACAGCTTCAGAGTTAAATCCTTAGCCAAGTGCCCAAGCAGAGTGTTCCACCACTCTCTTTGTGAAACCAGTAGTTTGTGTCCCTGCTGCAAGTAGCTGGCACATACACACTTTGAGATTTAACTTACACACAGACACACACACACACACACACACACACACACACACACACACACACACACACACACACACACACACACACACACACACACACACAGACACACATACACACAGACACACAGACACACAGACACATATACACATATACACACAGACACACAGACACGCACACACACAGACACACACACACACAGACACGCACACACACAGACACACACACACACACACACACACACACACACACACACACACACACACACACACACACACACACACACACACACACACACACACACACACACACCTGGGATAGGCTGGCAAAGGTTTACTAGCTATGCCCCCTTCTACCCAGACTATAAGGTAGTTATCATTGCCACTAGGCACTACAAAGCTAGCTACCTAAGGCTGTTGTAAGTGTACATAATTATAATGAGTGAAATTGATATTAATACAAATGATAATGTTCACCAAACAGCAAGGCCTCATGAGTGGCCAGAGGTGTCACCAGATACATATATGCAAATACTGTCAAAGCTTTCAAAGCTTAAATATTTTCCAGGTAAAATGAAAAGTTTGAATATATTTAATAATAAATTATACAACAACATGAAAATACT
>NC_056734.1:914483712-914518712 GCF_019279795.1 Protopterus annectens
AATAGACACATGACAGACATCTAAAAATAGAAACTGGATGCATTTAATTATTTAGGAAAGGTCAAATTTAAGCATAGCTAAGCGGATTTACATGGCATGGAGGAGTGCTCTACAGTGCTTAAACATAACTGAGAACTATATATGAATGGTTAGAGTCACGACCTTGTGTGCAGTAGGTGCATAGTTTGAATACATAGACAGGCCATTCAGCTTTTACGTGAGATAGGAAAATGTTATAAAATTATATTTTTTTAATTGTGTATACATTGATAACAGTGTTAGTCCAGCTGGACCAAAAGCCCATTTTCAGTGGAGACCCGAGGATAAAAGCCTCAGTTACACACAAGTGTCCAATACACACAAGTGTCCAATACATTAAAGTCACACTCCAAGATAATGTAATTAAATGCATAAGGGTAGGAGATATAAAGTAAAATAGATACACATAATAATAGTATCATTACTGAACAATTACTTTTTATATTTTTTTTTATTAAAAAAAATCTTGTTTGCCCATAACTAACCTCTGTTAAGCGCTGCTAAGCCATGCCAATTTATGCTTAAACAGGACCCATTTTATCAGTACTTAGCAATGTGAAGCTCCACTTAGCTGGTTTGGGCAGTGTTAAGCATTTGCCAGTTTAAGTACTGCTCAGCTAAGCTTAGTGGGTTTGCGCAGTCCTAAGCTCTGCTTAGCATTTTTAAAAATGGTCCAGTGGCAGCAAGGGGTGGGAAAACAGTCTTATTTAAGCTGAACAGGTGGGAATACAGCCAGAACCTCTTGGAGTTTGATCTGTGCAGGACCTATGGCAGGAGGGTGAGAGGGTCCATGCTTCCGGGTGCAGCAATGGGGCATGTTGGAGTCCAGGGTCATGGTTGGGCTCCTCATAAAAGACTGTGATATCTGGATGCTTCAGGGCCAGTACCAGGGGTCTGAATAGAAATATAAGGCCTGGGAATGGCCGGCACGTGACCTCACCATTGCAACTGGCATTCCCCTGCACTGGTGAACAAGTACATCACCACTATGATGACATGAAGGGTAGGAAGGGGGAACTCTTGGCCCAGTGGATCCAAGATGCTCAAGATGACAATGCCTCACTAGTTTGTAAGTATAGGAAGCATTGATTTACCAAAGTCTAGTATGACTATCAGATATACAGGTACACATAATGGTGTGTGTCTCTCCCCACAGCTGCAGAGGAGAGAGGTCGCAACCTGGAGGCCCATTCAGGGTGCCTGGCCAGGTTACATTGAGAGTGTGGTGAGTACAGATATATCCTGCAATATATAATATAATTAAGAAGGAGGACAGTAGTAACTGCCAGTAGGTATATTCTGTTTTGAGTGTACTGCAATGAATGTGTTCATAGACCTGGACTGATATAAGTCAGTAATGCCAGGTACAGGTCAATATAGATGAAAGCATGAAACATGATAATGTTAAGAAAAGCAATTTACTACTGCATTAATAATGTTAAGGAATAACAAGTGTATACTGTATTAATAATGATGCTTTGGTAATAAAGTGCAACTGGATTCATAATGCGAAGGGGATAAATCATCTGCATTCATAATTTTCAGGAAATACAGTATACCTGTAGTCAGAATTGTTAAGGAAATAAAGTTAGTAATGCATACATTGTGGAATAGCAGCTATCTTTCAATGCCTGCATTACGTAGTGTGTTCAACAATAAAAAGACTGTTAACTGTTTCATGTCACCCTCAATAAAGGTTTATTGTGCCAAGTGTTGTGTGCATTTTGGGCTGTTGGTCAGGAAACTGAGTATTACCAGTGCTGTGATGTAAATATGGGTATAAAGAGCAATAAAGAACTGTTTTGCTAAAGTGTAGATGTGGAGCTGTACTACAAGGTATACTGCATTATTATATTTGTTCTGCACTATAAGATCTGAATCTTGAACAGTAATGTGTAAGTTATAGTGTGTTCCCCTCATGATTGTCTTGTGTTAACCTTTGCATTTCAGCTATATGCATTCCTGAACGTAATTATGCTGATGCAGGCAAGTATGAAACGGTAATAGCTGTAGACTGCCCCCGGGATTCAAGAAGCTTGGTGCAAGGAAGGTTTTAGCCTTGCACCAAGGATTTTCACTACAGATGGCACAGTAGTGCCATATGAATATGTATGAGGGTGCGCCGCCACACCCTCGACATGCACAGGAAATGAGTGTGAGTGCAGGAGCCATGTACAAGTGCTCTACAGAGGCGTAAACATGCCCCGGCACTTGCAAAACCTAATATGCCAACTAGTAGAGCCTGCCCCTAATAGTAAGACAGTAATTCAGTGTCCGTGGATACCAAAATGTATGCTAAGCATACAAGAGTGTCCACGAACAGTGAAATAAAACTGAAGTAGTAAACACACAATCACATAGTGGAATGTAAATCCCTGTCCCTAGAACCTTCGCAATTAGATTCCCTGTCCCTGTGTCCCTATTATACATTCGAATTGCTGCAATATCAAAAGTGTAAGCAAAGAGCAGCATGTCTGCACGTCACTGCCCTCCACCGAGCGTAGCTTACACATCATATTCATTCAAATAGAGAAAAACATGTGGAATCAATGTGTCAATAGTGTAGTGTTTAGAGCATCCAACTAACAAACAGGCATTCACGGTTCAAGCCCAACAATAGCACATATCATTTTCCATGTGGAATGAATGTCGTTTTGCTGTTCAGTCCTGAGTCATCTCCTGTTTGGTATCTACTTCTCTGAAGTACAGGCTGACACAGAAGGTCTTTGGCTAACAAAGTTCGCAGATGACTGCCAACTAGGAGCCATAATCGAAACTCCTAATGATGTGGACATCCTACAAAAGGGCCTCACTGAGCCAGATGCCTGGTGTCAAAGCCATGGCCTCAAGCTCAATGCCAGAAAGTGCATTGTCATCCCCTTTGGTGAAAACTCTGTGCCCATGAACTACCACATACGCGGTAGTATACTTAACACCGAAAGTGTGATAAGAGACCTTGGGACACAGGTGGACAGTAATCTCTCCTTTGATAATATCATTGCCACAGTAGTCTGGAAATCCTTCTATATGGCACACCTCATCACAAAAGGTTTCTCATCCAGAAAAAGAGGTAATTGTTCCCCTCTACTCATCACTCATTAGACCCATTATAGAGTACAATGCCCCTTTTGGTATGTACCTCACAAGACATCTACAACAACTGGAAAGGCCACAGAAATACCTCACAAAGAGGATTACTGGCCTCAAACAGATGCCCTACGCAGACCGTCTCAAAAAACTCCAGTTTTAATCTGTCGCATATAGCCTACTCAGAGGTGATCTCTGCCTAACATACAAAGCTATGTCAAACCCAGAGCTGTTGGACATGCTCCATTTAAAGAAATCCCAATCCCTCCAAGCTACATGCTCTAGGGACCTAAACCTTGTCACCACAATAAACAGAACATGCTGGAGAGATGGATTCCTGTCCCAGAGACTTCTCATACTCTGGAATAAACTATGTATATCAAACAAAGCTCCTCATTAGAACTCGTCAAGAAAAATCTTGAAGATTGGATGGGAAATAGGAAATTCACCCCAGGGATCACCTCTGTGGCTCTGCTAAACAATGGCACGGGAAAATAATTTTCTTGGGTGGCAAAGGCCAGGGTACCTTTTTGGCTGGGCTTGTATAGGCCCCAGGGCCGATAGCCTAGTACCTGCCTATGAACCTATGAACCTATAAGAGTACCACATGAGATATTTAACTTAAATATAATTCAAGCAAAGTGGCACTGTCATAATGAATAAGGTACTAGTAAGCAGGTGTAAGCACAAATAAGCAGCAGTAAACACATATAAGTACCAGTAAGCAAGTCTGAGTGCACTTGCCCGGGTCTAAGCAGTGCCCAGCATAGGAAATATATATAAGTATATACAGATATATAATATATCTATATATACATATATATATATATATATATATATATATATATATATATATATATATATGAAGACATAACGACGTAACAATAAAGCATACAAAAGGAATGAGAAGGGAATCAACAACAACCCCAGTATTATATAGCGCTGTCAGCGTATGTCATATCCAACTGGGCAGGAGTGAGCAAAGCACTGTTACTCACACCACAGGCAGGATATTACCAGTGGGAGTAACATTGTTGATTTGCTAAGTCTACTTTACACACAGAGGGTAGTCCCTGGTGGGACTACCAAAAAATTGATAGGATGATTGGCCATCCAACCATTACACAAGCAAGGGCAGGTATGTTCAAGGACTAAATGGTGGGAGAGCCTGAGAATACATGGGTCGGGACAACATATGTGTAGGGCCACTAACGCTTGGGAGAGGGCAATGTGTGAAGGTGTATCATGGCTGCGATAACAAGTGGACAATGTATGGTTTGTGTGTATTTTGAACACGGGTGGGGTGGAGGAACTATGGGTATGAAATTATGGAGCCAGGCATGCCGGGGTTGGATTGGCTGGTTCTAATTGGACAGCCCCATGGAGGTCAGCGAGTTTGTTATTGGTATATATGCATACACACATGCAGACATCAGTATGTAGAAGTACATTCTCTGTAACACATTCATTCCATTTGCAGACATAAATAACATGAATGTGCCCTTACAAACCTCAACAGTAGATCGAATAATAGGTTGTGCAGAAGAGGGATGGGACGTAACTGCTAAAACGCAGACATGTGTACAATGTCCGAAGTCAGTGCTGTGCTGAAAATAATCAAATGTGAGGACTTTCCCACACATGGAATTATTCCTGTGATCTGCCTGCTACGGCAACGCCAATTACTAAACCGGTCTATTTGTAAAATAAATACCCCGAACACATACATAATTAGGCTCTCATGTGTAACGTGTGCATTACCACATAGTCATATTTATTAATTTATTGTAAAGTCATGTTAACTGGAGTAAGGATGTAATGAAGTATAGAGTCTAATCTTGACAAAAACACATGCGTGTCCCATGTGGGACAACCCAAAAATTGTGAATAGTATTCTTTTGGTTGCCCATGTCACTATTGTTTGTGGACTAAACGTTTGGAAGTTCTGAGGATACGTGGAGTGAGTCAACCGATGGGATGGGTCTAGAAGAGTAGGGAGTGGCCAATGTGAAGTGGTGTGGATACACCGCAAATCCGACTGGAGAATGGATGACTGCTGTGTTAGGGAGGCATTGGGGTGTGTGTTTGGGAAACCAGGACCCATGGGTATATGGGTATATATGCAAATGAAGCAGCACAGCAATAGTGTATTGGTTAGAGCAACCGCCTAACGAACAGACATTCCCATAACGAATCCCACTGTGTCACATACCGTTTACCATCGGTAATCTGTACATGAACATATTTCAACATCTGTCCGCTGCATAACCTGCAAAATATCATTTTAAAGTTAACTGGAGTGAAGTGTCAGTGTCGTAATGAATAAGGCACTAGTAAGCAGGTCAAGTATATATAAACACCAGTAAGCATGTGCAAGTGCATTTGTGCGGGGTATGTATTGCTTTACATATATATATATATATATATATATATATATATATATATATATATATATATATATATATATATATATATATATATATATATATATATATATATATATATATATATATATATATATATATATATATATATATATATATATATATATATATATATATATATATATATATATATATATATATATATATATATATATATATATATATATATATATATATATATATATATATATATATATATATATATATATATATATATATATATATATATATATATATATATATATATATATATATATATATATATATATATATATATATATATGTGTATATATATATATATATATATATATATATATATATATATATATATATATATATATATATATATATATATATATATATATATATATATATATATATATATATATATATATATATATATATATATATATATATATATATATATATATATATATATATATATATATATATATATATATATATATATATATATATATATATATATATATATATATATATATATATATATATATATATATATATATATATATATATACATATATATATATATATATATATATATATATATATATATGTGTGTAGATATACACAGATATACAGCTATGATAGGAAACAGCACACAAGAATGACATATGTTCACAGGCTATGCCAATGGAAGTGAAGAGCCCAAGCAAGAAACATGAAACACGTAGCATGGCCTTCTACTCCCCCAGCCGGACACATACACACAAACAATGTAAAGAGTCCACTGCTCCCCAGATCACAGGCAGGATACAACTGGGGGGTACACAGTGCACTTGTGAATTCTAATCTTGGAACACAGACAGGAGCATCACTTGCGGGACACCCCATAAATTGCCAAGACCAAAAGAAGGTGATAGACCAAACATTCTGGCTGGGGTGTATACATACTCGGAATACAAGGGTGGGAAACCCTGATGACCTATGGGTCAAGACAATTGTATGAAATGGGTCCTGTGAAGTGGAGAGTGGGCAGCTTGTAGTGGTGTGTTCAGAACAGACCAGGTCCCAGAGTAAGGATGGGTGCTGTTGAGGATTTGCGGGTGGGAGAACCCTGGGTAGCTACTTATAGGTCTAGGTGTGCAGGTGTTGGCTAATGTGGGCCTATATGGACAGCTTTAGGGATGTAAGCGAATGTTTTCATTGGGCAGAGGTGTCAGCCAATGAGCAGCCACACCCACTACGAGTCCCACTGCAGCAAAGTGTAATCTATATGACAAGGAACGGAATAACCAAACATAGACTTATATATGTAGAGGTGTGTGTGTTTATATCTACCCATAGTGACATAGAGATAAGCCTCTCCCTCTCCGTAGTACAAATGTATACATACAGAGACAGAATACAGATACATACCCACATATAAATATATACATATGCAGACACCCATAGACCCATATGTTGTGAGATATATATATATATATATATATATATATATATATATATATGTATATAGACAGCAAAATATAAGTATACATGTATGCATACATATACAGATATATCTGTATATAGTAATGTAAATAGATATATATATGTGACTGTAAATATACACATGTATATAGCTAGGATAGAATACAGTAGTTACGAGCAACATATGTTTACAGGCCGTGCATATGGGGGTGAGGGGTCCAGTAAACAAATGTGTATCATGTAGCATCAACCCCCCACCCCCCAGCTAGGCTGGTGAAACATACAGACACAAAATAAACACACCACTGCTTCCCAGACCACCGGCAGGATACTACCAGTGGGAGAGACCTGCCAGGTCTAATCTTGAAACATAGACATCAATGTCCCTTGTGGACACCAAAAATTAATGATCGGAGGCAGTCCCGGTAATGACTTATCAAACCAGGCTGTAGATGTACATGGACCAGTAGGTTGTGCAAGCCTGATAACCCATGGGTCGACACAACTTATGACATGTGACATGGGAGAGTGGGCAGTGTGTAGTGGTGTGTTTATACCCCGCCTGCACCCACAGTAAGGATGAGTGCTGTAGAGGAGTGGCAGGTGGGGGAAGTATGGGTTTGCAATCATGGGCCTAGGTGTGCAGGTGTTGGCTGGTGCAGTCATATTGGACCAGCCCTGGGATGTAAGCAATATTCCGAAATGGGCATAACTGATGCCCATACCTCTCATCCCCTAAGAGCACATCCACTGTTCAGGACATAAATCATTGGGGGAACAAATAGGGACCATACCTCTGAACTGTCCCTGATTTCCAGGGACGTCCCTGATTGCGACTCAGTTTCTAACTCTGTCCCACTTAATCCCTCCTAAAACTAGTGACATTTGGAGGAAAGGTGGTGAATTACACATAATTAATAACAACAACAATTAAGAGTTATAAACATCATTTACCTCAGAAAATGTGTATGAATTCATATGCTCCAAGTCTGTCAATGTGTCAGGTTAATAGCACCAATAATTTAGATGTGTCCCTGATGTTGTTATGCCATGTCCCTGATTCAGTTTGTATTCTTCCCCAATCGTATGAGAGGTCTGATAGGGACAGAAAGCACATATTCCACTGACAACCTTAGAAAGATGATAGAATATTAGGTATGCAGTAGCATGACTCAGCTGAACGATGTGGGTTCCAAAACTCAATTACTTGTTTGTATTGAATAGTGTCAGTTCCCATGTATTAGCCAGATGGGAGCAGATTGTAAGAGGAACACACCAATAATATGAATCAAACTCTGGACAGGCCGCAGATTCCGTACAGTCGAACGGCATGCTGTCGCCTAATGAGCAGCCATTCCCGATACTGTAGGCATGTAATCCAATGTAATAGGCATCACAAGGTAATATCATAGTCCTCACTCCCACCCAGGGGTGTGAGTGTCAAATGCAAACACGAAATTCAGTGCATTTGCAAGTGCGGGAGCAAGCGGGTGCAAGCCTGTTTGGCCGCCAGTATGCGAATATTACACTGGTAAAGCAATAAAGAGGCTAACTGAGTGTAAGAAACTGTAACCAGAGGTTAGCATTGCTAAGCACCGCACAAACCCATGCACACCCGCTCACAACTGCTTTAATGTGCTTTAATCACACCGTATCCAATGGCCTTGTTCTGCCCAGCAACAAAATAAATGGCCTCTGCAAGGCTCAAAACCAGATATACAGACATCGGACCTTATCACAAACATCATTCAGTGCAGTCTTTCAACAGTATAGTAAATGTATTCCATCATGCAGATGTATGTGTGAGTGTTTATGTCCAGCATATAGATACATACATATATATATATATATATATATATATATATATATATATATATATATATATATATATAGATATATCAGGAACATCCCATGTGACAACAAAGCATTACAAAGGAATGAAAAGGGAAACACCAGCAATGCCTGTATTATGTAGTGGTGTTGTCGTATGTAATATCAAGACTCCCTCAGACAGACATGTGTCATCCATACATGCTAACATTTGTACATTGGCCATATACAGCCATATACATCACTTTGTGCATGTTATTTACATTAACACAACAGTTCCTGTTCAATCATTATGTGAGAACAGTACTCTTGCAAGGTGCGTTGTGCGACATCATCATCATGATAAAGGTAAATGGGGTAACCATAGAGGGACCAGTAGTGTTGTGTGTACAATGGGGTCATCCGCATCAAGTGTACCTGGAACATTTAGGAGTCATGTGCATACTAGGATCGTGCACCTGAGAGGGGTGAGGACAACTGGAGTATGTTGTGATGTATATTAAAATTGTTACATGTGTCCAGTGGACACGTGTGTGAAATAGACAGCTATGTATGGGGAAAATTTTGTTCTAGGAACCGAATGGCCTTTTGTTTCCATAGGGTGAGAGTGGGATGTGGGGAAAGGAGAGTAGGTATGCTCGTGGAGGATAGGTAGGGTAGGGTAGGATGACAGAAGACAGCATACAGGGTCGGTATATGACACATGTGGGGGGATACACTTCGGACGGGGAGGGGTGTTCGGCATTCACAAGCCCATGAGCCTCCAGATGGAAAGAGTGGGACGGAGGTCCCCATCCTTGGGCAGCCACCACTGCACCAAAACAGCTGCAAAGGTGGCAGTGGTGGGGGCTGTCTAGGAGGGGCAGCCTTACCCTGTAAATTTGACACTCTGCCCTTGAGCTGCTGTATCTGGCCGCAAAACCCCTTATTGAGCCCCCTACGCACCACGTACGGGACTGTACGACAGCGGACATGTTCCTGTCTGGACCTGCTCCCAGGGGGGGCAAGCCCCATCCTCAGTGGTGGTACCACCAGAAGGTGGTGCAGAGCCAACAGAGGTGGAGGCCCAAGGCTGAGCCCCAGATGTGCTGGTACCCAGTGCCATGGCCAGCTGAAGTGGGACAGGAGGTTCTGCCGGGACCTACAAACCCATACAGCCTATGGTGTTACAGTTTAAACACAGATGTGGCTTAGTAATAGTCAACAGCATTCAGGATTACCTACAACAGCATGCATAGATATGACCATCAACCCAACACAACAGATGGTATACATTTGCAGAGGGAGCACAACACATGCATATATACTGCATGACATCTGTACAAAGTGTAGAAGACGTGTGACTGCAGCTATGAACAGTGGCCCATTATTGGCATGTCACTGAGAGCCCCAGACGGTGTCTGTCATACCACTGTTTCATGTGACATATGTCCAGTCAGGGATGCGATGGCAGTAACTCATCACTATCACCATGTACTGGCTGCAATCCTCACTCTATGTTCCTGCTATTCACATATGTGTGTTCAGTGAGTAACACAGGAAACAAATGGTTCCCCACACTGACCAGTCCACAGATGCCCCTACAGATGGAGGTCACTCACAAACAGAGCACTGCCTTGTCAGTTTTAAAACATGCAGAATAACCATTACCACACAACTTGTTAAACAGGTAGTAGTCTCAATGAAGCATAGCTACACTTACATGCTGTAGTCATGTATGACACATCACCCTCTTGTCTTTAGGCAATTTCCCACTGTGTATGTTGTTTGAGGTACATCCAGATATCATCTGTGATGCTGTTTACCAACCACCAGATCCAGGTACCACTCATAGCGACTGTCATGGACAAACACCAACATGATGTCCCCAGATATTGTACTGTGTTTTTCATGCGAATGGCTATGGGAACATCATCGCAGCTGTTCCACACGCAATCAGCTAGAGGAGGACTGCAATAGTTGCAGAGGCCATCACCTGATCATGACCATCACTTACAATACACAAGCTGCAGCTGAGCAGGTGTACACCTCCACATCCACCAGAGAGTGTGTGGGATAGACAGACAGAAGCAATGTACATCAGAGAAGGGCTTGGAGACTAAAACCTAAGTATTGTCTGTCACACACCTACCAGTACAGGGGTTTCAACCACTGACTAGTCATTACTATTACAAGTACATGCAGTTACTCTATGTGCCACAAAGCTGACATGTTGGTGTGCTGTAAGAACATATATGTGTGCTGGTGAGTGACATCTGCAACAGAGATATAGTAGACATACATTAGGTGTAGCACACATGGCTGTCCACATGCACGGATGTCATTGTCAACACAACCACACTTTCTAATAGACTCACATTGACACTCTTTGCCAGGCCCACAAATGCACTCCCTAACTACTTAGTTTGCCACACTGCAGTAATGCACAGGTACTACATGCACCACATGGGATATCCAGAGGTTCTATAGGCTAAGGCATGTGAATATGTTTGACATCTGTCGGTATGCTAATGGGAGTTATACTGGGAGTGACTGTGGTTGGGAGCATCATACCCCACATGCAGACACAAGGTGCCAATACTGACATGCATGTGTGCATTGCTTCATGGGTGTGTAGTGGTTGGCTGTGCAAGATGGCTGTACAAGGCTGGGTGAGGGGTAATCCTTAGAACACAAAACACGTTGGATAAAGAAACTTTATAAAACGCAAAGCTTTCGGGAAGAACCCTTTCTCAATACTGAATACAAACATACAAAAAAGCAATTGCTTATATACAAGGGGTAATCCTTGGCATCACTCCACCCAACAATGGTGTGCAGTGTAGTACAGGGGTGTAGAGTCTGCAATGTCCCACACAGATTGGTATTGTATGAACTGTCCTGACATCCTGGTTACCATTGTGTATGGCCATAGCTCTACAATGCATGCCATGTCTGTGTTTGATAGTCCTTGACATGGACATTGTCTGGGATGTGCATGTCCCACAATAATGTACAGTGACATGTACAGGTGTACCTAGTTTGGCTGGCATATGTTGTGTACACAGACTGTTATCCTCCGATATGCCAATATTGGCCTGGTGTGGCAGAACCTGCTTATAGTCAGCAGGTTGACCCTGCACCTGTATTGATAGCATGATACAGGTATTCCCTGGTGTCAGTGGCATCGGTCCATACATGGCACATGAGTAAGGCATTGTATGGCCTCTGTGGATCACATTTGATGGCACCACATATGTTGCAGGCATCCAGTGGGGAACATAGTGAAGGCACATTGTCCGCAATTATGTGCCTATTGTACCGCTGTACAGGGTGCCATGCCCTCTGCAGCCCACTGCAATCACACTATGCCTACTATCTGTCATCAATGTGCAGGGTACTAGCAACATAGGATATTCTAGGCAAGTGAGTTTGTGTATGACACATGAGTTCAGGACGTATTCCGTGTAATAGTAGGGTTGCATACTTTGTTCACCAGGCCTTTTGCCAGAAGTAGGGGTATGGCTTGCCAACACAGTCCCTTGGCTGACTGACATCTGTACTCCTCGTGAGGTGGACATTGTGACATATAAGACGGACACCATATAGGAAAACTACAAAATCTGCTCCCCAACATGTCCAGTGGTTAGACACTCACAGCCACCTCCACACAGGTTCTGACAGTCAAACACACACACACACACACACACACACACACACACACACACACACACACACACGCACACGCACATGCACCACGCACATGCACACCCACACCTGCCATGTCCTGGCATAGAACCCCTACCTAACTAGTGTATCACACTACAGAATTACAGCATGTGCTAGGGAGATTACTGTGTTACAGCAGTCCTAGAGGTGTATGTCTATGTGGGTGACAACAGTAGGATTGCCAAAGGTGGTCATGTGAATTGTAAAGAGTGCGCATATTGTAAAAAGCATTGTTCCTGTCTCAGGCAGACATACACACACACACACACACACACACACACACACACACACACACACACACACACACACACACACACACACACAATTAGCCTCTCTTGGAATGGAATCCCTACCTAACTAGTTTATCACACTAGAGCAATTACAGTAGGCGCCATGCAGAAAACTGGTTTGCAGTAGTCCTAGAGGTATATTTCTAGGTAGGTGACATCAGCAGGATTGCTAAAGGTGGTCATGTGGGTTGTAAAGAGTGTGCATACTCTAAAAAGCATTGATGTTATGTGATCCTATCTCGCCTACATTCTGTACTGATGGGCTCAGAGCCGATTCCTCGGCTCCGACTCGGCACGCTATGCTATAGAGTGAAGCCTCTTATTGGCTTAGCTATTTGCTATCCCAGGATGCACCACCACTAATCCCCCAGATCTCGTTTGCCGCTTACAAGCTAAGACGTGGTCTCAACTTGGCTGAGCTAAGTACTGTTTCCTTTCTAAGTTTCCTGTCAGGAAATCTCTTATTCTTACCCAAAAAGCTGTTTTAACAGCTATTTTTGTCGTACGAGTGTGTTTTGGTACTTTTTATTGTGAAAAATTGTGTGTTTGATTAAGGGAAAGGTTTCCCGTTTAAGTTAGAGGGGCCTTCCCCTGTTCTTCAGCTAGTGTCTTTATTTTTTCAAGGAGGTCAAGTACCTGTTTAAGTTAGAGGGTCTTGGCCCTCCTTTTCAGTATTTTTTTTTTCTTGTCTGATATTACATTGTATTGTGTCTTTAAAAAAAAAAAAAAAAAAAGTTGTTGGTTAAAGTTTTTTGTATTGTGGTAAAATCTTCATACAGAGTAGATAGTGCTACTTTACTAGTTTTAGTCTTTTGATAATCATTATGTCGAAAGAACATAGACCCTCTGGGTTCAAAAAGTGCACGAGGTGCGGTTATAAAATGTCTATAACCGATGACCACTCCTCGTGCATGTATTGTTTAGGCGCCAAGCACGTACAGGAGTCCTGTAACGTGTGTCATGCCTTTTCATCTAGAGTCCTCCAAGAGAGGAAGAATAAATTAGTATTGAAAGGGCTGATTAAACCCTCCTCTCCTACCAAGAAGAAGAAAGCGTCGGCTCCGACCAGCCCGTCGGAACCGACTGCTAAGAAACCTAGGCAGGCTTCTCCATCGGCTCCACGGACTTCGGAGCCGAGGGCGAAAAGATCTGCCTCGATGCCTCCAGTCTCAACTCCTCTGGTTTCGGAGCCGAGGACTGGGGCGTCGAGAGGCGGGTCACCTTCATCGGCTCCACTGATTTTGGAGCCGATGAGGGTTGCCGGCTCAGACTCTTCCCCTTCGGTGCCGAAGCCCTCCTCGGCACCGAGGGAAATTGTTCTGGGATCTCCCTCGGAACCGATATTGGTCGAGTCCATTCTGAGCCGGTCCCCCAGTCCTTTGGAGCCGATGGAGAAGTCGGTTCGGACCCGATCGGTCTCATCTAGATCCTCCAAGATGTCTGATTCGGACATCGACAGGGTGCTCCTAAGACTTTTCCAGTCTCCTGTGTTCCAAAAGTAAGTTTCGGCTCCAGCCCATTCGGCTTCGGAGCCGATGGTCCACCCTGTAGTTATGGTTCCTCCTCCAACAGCCTCGGCACCATTGGAGCCGGTGCTGGTGGAGCCGATGGAGATTTTCGGGTTGGGCCCGACCCTTACTCCAACCCCAGCTCTCGAGTCGGAGTTCGATACGCGGACCTCCTCTGTCGGCCCCGGGGGGGACGCTTCGGGACTGATGTTTTCGGTCCCAAGCCTTCCTCTTGGTGCGTCGGCTGCAGGGGTACCGTCTACTGTTGTGGCCACGGAGGTGGGACCTTCCCAGGATTCTGGTGGTCCGGCCTTCAGGGCCATGAGGAGTGCTTTAGCCAAATCCTCTTTGGCTACCTCCATGGTCTCTCCAGCACCTTCCCTGCTTACGGAGACTGGGTCTTTGGCAGTCCCCCTGTCCTTAGACAGTGGAGCCTCGGGGCCTAAGGTCACTCCCACTGGGGGTTCCCCCCCTCCTGGAGGTCCCTCTGAAGCTTCTTCGGAGGAACCTCCAAGGAAAATATTGTGCAAGAGGAAGCACGTTGACTCCCCCGATGAGTCTCTCACGTCAGACACTGATCTTGATGATGCAGAGGGGTCCCCTAAGTCATCCTCAGATGATGTCTCCTTTGCAGACATCCTGGAAGCCCTCAAACAACAAGGCGGCTGGCAATCCAAACCCCCTTCTGCTGACGAGTCGGTGTTCCTTAAGGCCTTCGGGGCTCAGCCCTCCGCCTCCTGGGTGTCTCCGCCCTTCGACGAGCTCCTAGATTTGATCTGTCGAAGGGTGTGGGAACACCCAGACTCTGTGGAACCGGTGCCTGCTCACCCAAATAAGTTCCTGTCAGCACCCCCAGAAAAGGAGTTTTTGACAAAAGGTGTGGCTGTAGATGCCTTGGTGGTGGCATCTGCTACCCAGCAAGATGTAGCAGAGGCTTCGACATCCGTCCATCCTCCTAATAAGGAGTCTAGGAGCATGGATCGGTACTAGCGCACCCCTAA
The DNA here is from genome assembly GCF_019279795.1 of Protopterus annectens. Classification (NCBI taxonomy): domain Eukaryota; kingdom Metazoa; phylum Chordata; order Ceratodontiformes; family Protopteridae; genus Protopterus; species Protopterus annectens. The sequence continues at coordinate 914,499,054 of NC_056734.1, forward strand.
GTTCAGCGGCCTTTACTTTAAGGTCCCTGAACTATCTAACGCACTTCACCAGGTTTCAGAGGGATCTGATCAAGGAGCTTTCAGATACCCTCTTGGGTAACCTACCTGAGCAGCTGGCACAGACGGTTGGCTCTCAGTTGGCTACGCTGTCATCCATATCAAACTCGTCCATGAGGCTCATTTCTTATGCGGCCGAAGGGGCGAGTAGAGCGGCGGGTACAGGTATTGCTCTACGGAGGCAAGCCTGGCTCCGCCTGTGTCATTTTGCGGAAGCCTTCAGGTCTTCCTTTGCCGACGCCTCCTTTGATGGGTCCTCTTTGTTTGGACCCAAGGTAAAGAACACATTGACCTGCTGCGAGCAAGAAGGTAAGACTTTGACTGCCGTAGGGGCATGATTTTCCACTCCCTTTCGGCCTTACCCCAAGGCTAAAAGAGGAGGGAAAATGTGGTTCCGTAGATCTCAGAAGTCTTATCCCTCACAGCAGGACGATCCCCCTTCTAGAGGCAGAGGAGGGGGAAATTCTTCTGGAAGACGCCGTCCCAGAGGCGGCAGAGGCCCCCGCAACACTGGAGACCGCGAGTCCTTTCGTGGCTCTTCAGCCTTTCACAGTCCCTGAGGGATTGCCTGACTGTGCAGCTCCGGAGCCAGTCGGGGATCGTTTTTCGAGGCATCTAAAAGCCTGGGAAGGTATCACTCAGGACTGATGGGTGCTTCGAATTATCGCCGGAGGTTACGCCATCCCCTTTTCTCACTCCCCACCTCAGTCCAAAAAAATCCCTGACCCGCCACCAAGTCAACGGGAAATTGCAGCCTTAGAAGTTTCAAAGCTGCTTCAAAAAGGAGTCATCCAACCGGTCCATGCAGATCAGATCGGATTATGGACTTACTCAAGATTCTTTTTGGTGCCAAAAAAGACCGGGGACTTGAGGCCCATTTTGGATCTCAGCATTCTAAATCGTTCAGTCAAAAAGTCCAAGTTCCGAATGGTCACCCTACAATCCATTCTCCCACTGCTGGAGAAAGGTGTTTGGATGTGCTCCATAGATCTCAAGGACGCTTATTACCATATCATGGTACATCAAGCGTCCAGGAGACATCTGTGCTTCAGCCTAGGAGACAGTCATTTTCAGTTCCACGTGCTGCCCTTTGGTCTCACCACAGCCCCCAGGGTGTTCACCAAATGTTTGGCGGTCGTGACTGCTCACCTGAGAAGTCTAGGATTCCAGGTGTTTCCGTATCTAGATGACTGGCTCCTAACTGCCACCTCCAAGCATCTACTATTGCGGAGCCTACAAGCCACAATATCACTGGGCACTTCCCTTGGAATCACCTTCAATTGGCCAAAGTCTGTGTTGCTGCCATCTCAACGCATAAGATTCATCGGAGTAGAGATAGACTCAAACCGAATGCGGGTCTATCTACCTACAGAAAGGATACAAACCATACAGGCTCAAGTTCGAGCCTTACTTCCCAGATCCAAAGCCCCAGCCAGAATGGTCCTGCAGCTATTGGGATCTATGTCCGCCACGGTTCTTCTAGTTCCCCTAGCAAGGTTGCACATGAGAATTCTCCAGTGGCTTCTTTCAACACAGTGGTCCTTTCAGGATCTCCCTCTCAGTCACCTCATATGGATCACGGAAACCTGCAAACGGGACCTTCGCTGGTGGCTGGTGCCCTCCAATCTGGATCAGGGATGACCCTTTGTTCCACCTCCTCCTGTGGCCACTTTGACTACGGACGCCTCCCAGATGGGGTGGGGGGGCATTCCCTGGGCAGGTCAGTCCAAGGCAAATGGCATTCGGAAGAGACCCTACTTCATATCAACATCTTAGAAATGAGGGCGGTGTTTCTGTCCCTACAAGCCCTTCATGACTACCTCCCTCAGGGCGTAATTGCCGTTCACTCCGACAACATGTCATTAGTCTGGTACCTAAACAAGCAGGGAGGGACCAGATCCTACCCCCTTTGCAGAGAGGCCATGAGAGTTTGGGAATGGGCAGTGTCGACCAAATGATTTCTAGTGGCGACTTATATCCCTGGCAAGTCCAATGTGATAGCCGACAGACTGAGCAGAACTATCCTCTCTCCACATGAGTGGTCTCTGAACATTACGGTTGCAAATCAGATTTTCAGCAAATGGGGAATTCCTTGTTGCGACCTCTTCGCAACCCCGCTGAATGCGGCGCAAAGTTCTTCTCCCTCACTCCGGCTCCGGGGGAGAGCCCTATGGACGCACTAGCCCATCCGTGGCCCACCGGCTTGCTATATGCTTTTCCCCTAGTTCCCCTCCTTCCCAGAGTGATCCAAAAGGCATCTCGCTTGGGGAGCAAAATGATCTTAGTTGCTCCTTACTGGCCTCATCAGGTATGGTTCCCCTATCTTCGGAAATATGCACTGGACGGTCCATGGTTCCAGGATCAGATCCCAGACCTATTAGTTCATCAGTCGGGACTACTCCACCAGTCCCTCCACACCTTGAAATTAACAGCTTGGCTCCTCCTCTTCTGACTATAGTCAGGAATCATACCTTAGACCCGGAAGTTGTACACATCTTATCTTCGGCCCACAAGTCTGCCACTAAGAAATTGTATTCTAGCAAATGGAAGAGATTTGCTATTTGGGCTCAACTCTGGGGTCTGGATCCCATCACTATTCCCGTATCAGAAGTCCTGAAATTTCTAACTTCCCTATTCAATCAAGGTTCTTCAGTCTCTACCATCAAGGTTCAATTGGCAGCTATTTCCAATTTTCACGAGTCTATAAACCCACCTTTAATGAGCAACAGATTGTGTAAAACCTTCATGAAAGGTGCTGCGGTTTTACGACCTCCGATTTCTCATCCTGCTCCTCCATGGGATCTCGATGTGGTGTTACGTGCCTTAACTTCCTCCCCTTTCAAACCGGCAGCAACATGTGATTTGAAATTTCTATCATGGAAAACTTCCTTTCTGGTTGCGATTACTTCTGCCAGAAGGGTTTCAGAGCTTCAAGCTTTGTCTGTAAAACCTCCGTACTTGGTTTTTCACAAAGATAGAGTATCTCTCAGGCCAAATCCATCCTTTGTCCCTAAGGTTTGTTCCAGTTTTTGCCTACAACAGTCATTAGAACTTCCAGTTTTCTTTCCAAAGTACTCAAACAAAGCGGAATACATATTCCACACATTAGATGTCCACAGGCAATTGCGTTTTTATTTAGATAGGACCAAACAAACAAGGAAAACAGATCAATTGTTTGTATCCTTTTCGGATAATAAATTGGGCAAAGCCGTCACAAAGGTCACTATTGCCAAATGGATCAGGGACTGTATTACTCAAGCTTATTCCTCTTCTAATAAAGAGCTTACGACCTCTGTCAAAGCTCATTCTACAAGAGCTATGGCTACTTCAATAGCATTCCATTCTAAGCTTGCCATTAGTGACATTTGTGCTGCGGCTACGTGGTCTTCCCCGCACACTTTCATTTCTCACTACAAATTGGATGTGGCATCTCGGGGGCGAGCTTCATTTGGTTCCACAGTGCTCAGGAGTGTTTTCCAGTGAGCCACCCAGGATTTAGGTGCTAGGGACGCTGTCCCATCAGTACAGAATGTAGGTGAGATAGGATCACATAACATCTTTTAGTTATGTACTTACCATAACTTTAGATGTTTGGGATCCATCTCGCCTACATTCCCAATAACCCACCCTCCTTCCCCCTTCCTTGGAGATCAGAAGATATCAGAAGGTCTGAATCCTGTTGTTTCATCTTGAAACATCTGGCAATGTTATATAAACAAGTTATGTATGTGTGCATGAATGCGGACAAACAAGATCTGGGGGATTAGTGGTGGTGCATCCTGGGATAGCAAATAGCTCAGCCAATAAGAGGCTTCGCTCTATAGCATAGCGTGCCGAGTCGGAGCCGAGGGATTGGCTCTGAGCCCATCAGTACAGAATGTAGGCGAGAAGGATCCCAAATATCTAAAGTTATGGTAAGTACATAACTAAAAGTTCTTCTCTCAGGCAGACAAAGGCACACACACAGTTAACCTGTTTGAGATTAGAACACCTACCAAACTAGTTTAACACACTACAGCATTACGCAGTTACAGCATGCGTCATGGAGATTACTGGGTTACAGTAGTCCCAGTTGTGTATTTGTAGAAGGGTGACATCAGCAGGATTGCCAAAGAAGGGCATTCCAAATCTATTGTGGGTTGTACATGTCTGTTATCTGTGTGTACCCACTGCTTACTGTCAGGAAAATACATTTACACCTGCTTACAACTGTGTTATGCAGTCCTAACTGACAGTATCAGCAAGGCTTGCAGGTCTTGAACCCTGGACCATGCATACTGAGGTCACTGCATGTACCACTAAGCCATCTGGGTTGCACATCCTACTACAGGTATTCCCCAGTACTGAAAACAAATGGGACAGTCCCTTTGTGTACATATGTACAGTACTCTTGAATGCACTGTACTCTGTGAAACAAAAAAGACAAGTATACATCTGTACAACTGTCATAACTATATATACATATATATATATATATATATATATATATATATATATATATATACACATATATATATATATATTTATACACCTACGGGATGTGTACACACACACACACACACACACACACATACATATATATATATATATATATATATATATATATATATATATATATGCATATACACAGACACAGCTATATATATATATATATATATATATATATATATATATAGATATAGATATAGATATATATATATATATATATATATATATGTACACACACACACACACACACCTGAACGCCCTTTGTGACACAGAAGGGTTCCAAAGAAACTGACGTGTACACAAAACAGAGACATCTCTTGTGTTATAACATTTAAATCATAAGCAGTTCACCAAAGAAGGGATGGTTGTTGTGTATGTGGAGTTTGGGGTGGAGAATGATAGCTAATGTAATCTACCCCGGGGATTGTGGAGTTAGGTTGGGGTAATGATGGGTATGGAAAAACACCCCAGTAACCACTTCTGTGTCTCTGCTTGTCAGTGGCGCAGGAAAATAACAACTCAACTGTAGTCATGCTTGACTGTGCATTCTTTACCATTCCTAACTATGTAATACTTTGTAGACAGCGGTCACCACACATGGCTACCATGGTGTGCTAAAAGACATTACACATGTGTATGCCTGGCTACAGGGTAGTCACACACACAAACACGCACACACTTGCCAGTATTGTGCATACACATCTTGCCTATGTAAAGGTAACTAGTACAGTGGTATGCAGTTGGATTATGTGCCACAGAATGCATACAATCACACTTACTGATTCCACGTCTGAGTTGTGTGACATCACAGGACACATTACTTCCAGTGGGGAGGGGGGAAGAAAGAGGTTTAGTGGTTGACAAGGATAAAGGCCAGTGCAAAAGGAGGTATCTCTTTGGAATGCAGCAAAACCCACTGCTATGACAGGATGCAGACACAAATACACACAACCACTTGCTGAGACACACACACACTCATCCATTTGCTGATGCACACACTCAGGCATTTGATGTCACACACAAACACACACAGACAGTTGCCAGTGGTGAGATTAGAACTCCTGCCTATCTAAAGATGACTATTACAGTACTACTCAGTTACAAGATGCGCCACAGAGATTACACATTCCAAGGCAGTCAGACTGCCCTTCTACAATTGAGGACAACAACAGGGAGAATGACAGTCATGAAGTACATAGCTGTAGACCTGTGTGTTTAAAGTAGGTGTCCATTACAACCTGTATGCACAAACAAGACACATCATCCACAGGCAGGCCTAAGAGGTTTAGTTGTAGCACAACAGGAACCTGAACTGGAGTATGGCCATCTGCAGAATGGGCAACTACTATCACTATACAGGGTTACAGGGAGGCATGCTCATACACTTAGTAGCACAGGGCCATTTGGGATGCACTATGACAACTACTCAAGGTTATACTGGGCATGCTCATACACTTAGTAACAAAGGGCTTGTTAGATGCACTGACTCAAATTACACAAGGTGGCAGTGAGTACGCTCATACACTTAGTAAAACAGGGCTGTTTGGGATGCACCCAGATTCTAACCACTAAAGGCCACAGTGTGCATGCTCAAACACTTACATGTACAGAACACATTGTAATAGACTCCTATTGTAAACACACAGGTGTACAGCTAGATACATCTTACCTCTCAGTATATATGCACATCATACTGGTTTACTACCTGATACCTGTATGTGACCTGTAAATGATATATCTGTATTTGTGCTGTGTGATACACATGCATACATGTACATGAAGTACTGACATATGTATGTTATGTATACACATTCATGCATGTGTGGACGTGACAGACAATGGGTTACCTTGGTTGCACAGGCAGATGCTACCTACAGCATGTGTCACAAACCTTGCTGCCCTGAAAGACATACATTGATAGCAGGTTGTGGACAGTGGCATTATACGTGGAACAGTGGCATATGCAAGCATAATGTATGAACCACCTTGTGTAATGGTACTGAAGTGCAGGTGTCAAGATGACCTATCCCGGCTGTGTTAGTAGTTGTTATTATTAGCAGGACTGCTACCCTAAGTATATCTCACATTGGTCATATACACAAGTTCTGCCACTGTCCATCACCTTACATGGGTCATTTGCTACCAAGCACATTAATGCCATGTGCAGTGATGTCATGGTACAGGTGGCAACTGGTAGACCAAAACAATGAGCCAATGTCCTGCTGTTATTATGAGGTTGTCAGGTGTCTGTCATTCTGGGCTGTCATGACCGAACAACGAGCCTTCAACACAGAGCATATGCATCCATGTTACACGTGTGTGTGGATAATAGGTCACATTTACGCATATAGCCACATTCCAAGGCAAATGTCCTATACACAAAAGTAACACCCTGACACCTATATGACAATTGCATTGGATGCTTATGCTAACCCATGCTAAATGTGTGGCTTTAGTAATCCATTTGCTCAATGTAGAACCTACAATGGGGAATACTGAAATCTGTGCAGTGAGGAACACCTGGCTGAAGGCTCTGTAGTGCGCAATTGCACTACCACCATATAAATCAGATCTAGACATGTGGGCCATATCAGTGGTATGGACCATTCCAGATGGGGGTGTACACATATTCATAAAGGCTACTCACATGTGAAGACCACTATTCTGACATTATGCATCACAGATGAGTCAGGTACAGGTAACAGTGGCAAATGCTGCATTCTAGGTTATATCCTCATATACATCCACCACCTTGTTCCCAGACTACCAACACATATCCATATATGGTATGACATAGTATGGTAGACCACCAAATAACCCTTGATTGGTGGACTGTAACTAGGCCTACATCAACTGTGCAAAGTACCCATATACAGACACAGCTGCATAATGTGGTATGCAGTGCAATAATACCACTGTTTGTAACCAGCTCAGTTGTACACATACCAGGCTCCCTCTGACGTTGTCAGCATTAACATTGTCAACTGTTGCTGTACACCAGTAAACAACACCCTCATGGTTAGATATGACCTAACCGTACCTGCCCTGGATATGCACATCCCACACTCATATAACATAAATTACATTACCATAGCTTTCGTTTACCTTTCTACATGCAGGTTGCTACGGTCATTGCGCACATGCACATGGCAGATAGCATGATAACAGTACATAAAGTTCGATATCTATGTTGACAGAGGTAATATCCCCTCTCTACTGGTCACCCATGACACCTATTATATCATACAATACCCCATGTGGCATGGATATCTTTAGACATGTCCACCTAATGCAATGCCTACATACATACCCAAATAACAGGACCATAGGACCTACACAAGGTCTGTATTGACAGACTCAGGGAAATCCAGCTCTGCTCTGTATGTTCCTCACTAGTCAAAGGTGATATGTTCATGACATGTACAGCCATGTATGGCCACAGTTCCTACATATACCCCATGTCAACAGTTGCAAGCCATGCATGCTGTGTGCTGTCTGGACATTAGCCTTAGTACCACAATAGTCAGTACATGCTGGGGTGAGATGTTTACAAGCCACAGACCTCACACAAGCTTGAATGAGTGAACTGCCTAGCTCTAACAGAACACATTATTGGCACTCTTCCAGTACACATGAGGTGTGTGTGGCAAATATGATGTGCTCACTGTTGACCATTACAGTGCCCTGGCTTCACCATGGCACTGTCAAGTAACAGTTTGTAGGACATGACATGGAATAATGCTGTGTGTGTCACACTGATATGTACTGTTGTAATATATGTACACTTGGCTACTCGGTGAAAGTGTTGATGTCCTACCAGTACATGAATACCACATCCATTATGGTATAATGCTCAGCTATGTTTCACACATGGAGTGGGGAAGGTGTGGAATGTATCCTGTTGACCTGCTAGTGCACGTACTGATGTAGACTGCATATATGTACATGTATTGCTATTTGTGTAGATTCCATGTGTGTGCAGTGTCTGATGTCTGAAGGTGACTGTTGTCTTAGTACATCATGCTGTTGCAATACAGCCTCAACATTGCCAACTGTATATGGTGATATGCTCTAAACACAGTAAGCCGTACATGAGGTATGGACAGATGTTTGGACATGACTACTAAGTGGTGGGGATTCTTTGCAGATGAATGATTACTGAGGACAGCTCACTGGTGTGTTACAACCAGTCCCACAATAACCTGTGTACCTGCTAAGGTCAGGTTTTGTTAAATGAAGTGGAATACAGACAATGTAGAATGCTGTAAGGGTGACACTGAAGGCAAACGTCATAACACCTGTAACAGTAATACCTCCCTTGTGCATATATTGTGCATATATCAGCACACTTGTCAAAGAAAAGAGTCAGTAAGCATTGTACCGAATGTGATAGTGCTGTACTTCTGTAGTACCTATCATGGGATAGGTAGGTGTTTGATTCACAGTACTGGCATGTGTGGGTGTGTGTCCATATATGTCACGTATGGATGGGAATACATCCCACATGTTATTACTCTCCTGAACACTGTTGTTGACACCAGTACAGAATGAAGTGTAGAAAGAAAGGCATAGGCAGGTGGTTAAACCTCACACATGTAAAGTGTCTGTATGTGTGTGACATAGGTGTGTATCTTTGTGAATGCCAGTGTGTGTGGGTGTGTGTGTGCATGTGCGTGTGTGTCTGTGTATGGCTGCCCGTGTTTATGGCTGTCCGGTTCCTGGAGTGAGGCTGTATTTTACCATAGTGAAATGTTAATGCCCCCTCCCCCATCCACTCAAAGCAATCTAGCATCCCTGTTGATATCATCAATTGTAGACAATTGATGACATAGGTGTGTATCTTTGTGAATGCCAGTGTGTGTGGGTGTGTGTGTGCATGTGCATGTGTGTCTGTGTATGGCTGCCCGTGTTTATGGCTGTCCGGTTCCTGGAGTGAGGCTGTATTTTACCATAGTGAAATGTTAATGCCCCCTCCCCCCATCCACTCAAAGCAATCTAGCATCCCTGTTGATATCATCAATTGTAGACATGCATACTAACCTCCTGTTAACATGTACGCCCTGGGGTGTGACCTGTTGTTACATAGCCTACTGATGGACCACCCCTCCCCACATACACTCACTGCACTGTAGTAGCCCTGTCAATGTCCTCGATCTTAGGCCATACCAACTACCTCTATATCTGCAATCTCTGTGGTGTGTCTTGTAATTGGGTAGTACTATAATGCTGATATGCACATAGGCAGGGGTTCTCATCCGAACACTGGCAACTGTGTGTGTGTGTGTGTGTGTGTGTGTGTGTGTGTGTGTGTGTGTGTGTGTGTGTGTGTGTTACTGTGTCTGTGAATCCCTGAGTGTGTGGGCGTGTCTGTGTTTGCATGCTGTCATGGCAGTGGGTATTACTGCTTCCCAATGTGAAGCCACTATTTCCTCTGGCCTTTACCCTTGTCATCCGGCATACCACTCTTTTACCCACTCCATGCTCCAGGTAACTATACCTGTGATGTCACCCACTATGGATGTGACGGTTCTGAACACAGTAGCTTCCTACACAGCTATCATGCTCTTGGATCATTAGAACAGTAAACATAATTGAAACATGGGAGAATATAACTGTGATGTGGAAGCTACAAAGTGCATGCAGGTATTGTCATACTGACCTGTGGATAGTCAACATGTACATATGGGACTCCCGCAAACACCAACATCCCCCGGCACATGCAACTACACCTGAAAGAGGAAGGCAGAATGTCAAGATCAACATGCTGTTAGTGTTGTTACACATGATACATGCTGTCAAATGTACAAAATGCATTCTAAAACTGCAATACACAGTATGTCTGCTGCCTGTCAACACTACTCAACAATATTAATCTACATTTGTCTACCTAATATGTTCACCCTGTGCATCAGACCATATGAACATGTCCTTGCACCCATGGTGTGGATGACAGGGATGCGGCACAGGCATCATCATATGCACAGGGTGTTAATGTTTGCCAGAGGCCTAGGCTGTGCCATTGGATGACATTGTGCATGTGTGTTAGGGCCTGTGATGTCATTGAGTGTGTGTGGATGTTATGCATGTATGTGTTGAGGTGCCCTACATTTGTTTCCAGTGTGTGTGTATGCATGCACACAGGTCTGGCATGTGGCTGGCCTACACAGGGGTAATATTGACAGCTGCAGACTGTACAAGGCAGGTTTCACAGTTCACGGTGTCCAGCCACGGCCACATGACTTCCGCCTGCCAGGGGTTGCACGGGCATCGTGTCCCTGTTGGGACCATCCAGAACCACGTGCACGTGGCCTGTTGTGTCCTTGTGTGGACTGGATAGCACCAGCTGCACTGCTGCTGCTACTGCCACTATGGGAGCGGGCATGTGTAGTAGTATGTTCACATAGACCTTCAACGGGTGATGTAGCTGACCTACGTGCACATGCCTGATGTCTCACTCCCATCAGATGTTCCAGCACAGACATTCCACGCTCAAGGATTGACATGTCACGGTCAAGAACTCCCACCATGTCACCCAATCGTCTATCCAAAACATCTGCAAGATGATGGTGAGCATTTGCAAGTGCATGGATGTTGTCAGTTAATGAATGGACAGCAGCCCTCTGAAGCCTCAGATCTTCTCTGTTGTGCCATTCAGCACATGCATGTGCCTCCATTACAGCCTGAAACATGCACCTGAAACATGCGCCTGGTGACTCCATCTGATGTGCTTGGGCTTGCAAAGGCATGCTGGCCAGTGGTCCTCCTACAACCAGTGCTGGACACATGCCTTTTACATCTGTTGACTGAGATCATGGTATGCAGGCACACCTTCCATAGTCACCACACTTCCCTGTTCCATGCTACCACCCGCCAACTGTCCTTCCTCTATGGACGGTGGTGATGGGGTATGTGCAGGCAGGGGAACTGTGTGTGAGGATGAGGGGGAGACAGGTGGAATGGCAACTAATGGCACAAATTCAGCCCCTGACAACCCTGCCTGTGCCTCAATCATACTATCATCATCACCACTGCTAGAGTCTGTGGGGACACTAACATCAGGTGGACCACAGGAGGGCAATGTATCTACATCAACACCTGTGAGGGGAAGACAAGAACTGTACATTAAAAGTTATACCAGACACACACAGACAGACAGATACACACACAGACAGACAGACCCACACACAAACACGCACACTGACACACACACTGACAGAGACACACACACAGACACACACACTGACAGAGGCACACACAGACACAAACAGACACACAGACACACACGCTAGATGCAGGTGATATGGCAAATGATATTCAGCTTAGACAATTATAGTTTCAGCTTAGGCAATTATAGTGGTTGTTATCATACATCCATGAGTTGCACACAACAGCATGCATGTGTTATAGCAGATGGCATGCACCTTACATAATTATAGCGGTGGTTAGCATACATACCTGTATTGCACCATTTGTGTCAGTAGCCTATGCCCCCATACCTGCAACACAATGCATGCACTTTGCACCATTGCACTGCACTGCCATGGTGTGTGCAACATACACCACATGTTAACAGACCATCGCTGACCTTTGTACATCTGCCACTGAAGCTTTGTGTTGGCCACCGCCCCTATGTGTGAGGACATGAGCTGTAGGGTATGCCAACTGCATACTATGTTTGCCTGAGCCCAAGCTTTCATATCTCCCCCAAAGCAGTGCAATTCTGTTCACCATTATTCCACCTACCCCTGAGCTGAGTGTAGACATTGTGCATGTGGCTGTACACACATGTTTGACGTGGCTGTCCCTACTTTGAAATGGTGCCACAGACCAGCACAGGTTTACAGTACACTGGCCTGCTGTGTGGCGTATGACCTTGCCAATCACATGTAGTATGACACATCTTCTGCTGATGTGTTGAATGACATGCATACATGTGTAACACAATGATGTCCTTTCCACCATGGCAAATGGTATTCAGCTTAGACAATTATAGTTTCAGCTTAGGCAATTATAGTGGTAATTATCATACATCCATGAGTTGCGCACAACAGCATGCATGTGTTATAGCAGATGGCATGCACCTTACATAATTATAGTGGTGGTTAGCATACATACCTGTATTGCACCATTTGTGTTAGTAGCCTATGCCTCCATACCTGCAACACAATGCATGCACTTTGCACCATTGCACTGCAAGGCCATGGTGTGTGCAACATACACCACATGTTAACAGACCATCACTGACCTTTGTACATCTGCCACTGATGCTTTGTGTTGGCCACCGCCCCTATGTGTGAGGACATGAGCTGTAGGGTATGCCAACTGCATACTATGTTTGCCTGAGCCCTAGCTTTCATATCTCCCCCAAAGCAGTGCATGTCTGTTCAACATTATTCCACCTACCCCTGAGCTGAGTGTAGACATTGTGCATGTGGCTGTACACACATGTTTGACGTGGCTGTCCCTACTTTGAAATGGTGCCACAGACCAGCACAGATTTACAGTACACTGGCCTGCTGTGTGGCGTATGACCTTGCCAATCACATGTAGTATGACATGTCTTCTGCTGACGTGTTGAATGACATGCATACATGTGTAACACAATGATGTCCTTTCCACTCTACAGTATGGTAATGGTGTTCCAATGCAGGGACGTGTTATACTAACATGGGCCTTCAGCTGATGTAATGATTTCTGTCCACCCTACAAATATGCAGGGACATACTGCACATTGAGTTGATGTGCATAGGTATTGCAGGGCATCATGTGGCTTCACAATTGCTATACAGTGTGAGCTACTAACACAGTTCATAGCCATGACTATGTTCACATACAATACATATATAATATGGAATGTGACCCATGTCACCGATGTGTATACACAATAAACCCTAACATGGAATGTGTGACACAGGTCACAGAAGGGTATACGGATGACACCCCTGCACATCTGCAACCATATTACTGATACCTGGCAACTATGCCCACACATGGCTAACTTACAAGTACTCTATGTTCCACATGCCATCTGTGTACCTCACACACATGAGGAGCAGGCATGACAGTGATGTCTGACACCAGCAAGGTGAATGTACTATATCTGTGGCTTGATGTGGATGTATGTGCATGTTGTGCAACACATGTATGCATTTGGATACTGTATAGGTGAATGCTTCCATGTCGTGACATACTCCAGATGTTCAAGACATGTTATGTGGTGGTTTCATGTTATGCCTACACAAGCTGTGCACAGGCCTGTGTGATGTTTAGTGTTTCACATCTGCAATATCACCATTACACAAAGGCCATAGTTGTATTGTGTCAAGCCAATATACAACAGGATGTACACACATGTACATCACTTCTACTGTGTGTGTGTGTTGCTTCATGTCTCTGGCCATCCTCCATGGCCATGTGTACACATGTTCAGTCCAATGGTTGTAATGGCCATCTTATTTCATATGTCAGTGTTATCCCATATGACATACACCCATAGATGTCATATGCCCCACTGAGGACAAGGTTATGCAGACAAATGGTGGTATATATGGGATGTGAGACACGATTTGCAGGATAGTTGAGCAGTATTGCAGTCAGTGCACTACATGTCATGGACATGTCTGATAGCACATGACATTGTGTGACATTCATAACAAGTGTATACTCCACAAGGGTGTATCCTGTGGGACGGGCATACTCCAGCTCCAACCCATTTAGTATGTGTGCACACATATTCTCTCTGTACAGTACTGTTCATATTCCCAAAATGTGTCATGCTGATATGTAGTACCTGTCCCTACAGTGGAACACACCTCCACCCTTGTATTCACTGTTGTCCACACATCTGGCAATGACAGTTTGGAAGGTGTAGTGTAGGTGTTTCATATAGTCTTCAGTTGTTTCAAATAGGTAAACAGTGTGATGCATTGCAGGTCTGACCAGTGTCCATTAACGGGACCACCATACATTATGTGTACGTGTGTTATGGCAGATAGCATGCAATTAATATGTTCCCTGCATTATTAAGCCTGGTAAATAATAATCTCACCTGACACAGGCTGCTGTTGCTGCAAAATGCCAGAGGTACCTAAACAGGAGTGTCACAGCAGTAAGATCATTATCCACACCTGTGTGATAGCTACAGGGTGCAATGTCCATGTTAGCACATACGCCAGTACAATACACTATACTATAGAGTATGCACATCTGTGCATACATAGAGTAGCAGACTATAGCATGTAGCATGTGTGCATACATGCCTTGCATATTATGTTACATTACATATTATATAGTAACACATGTAACTATGTGATATATAGTTGTGTTTTATGTGCAGTAGTGACTTACCAGGCAACTCCAGGCTTGGTGGTTGAGAGACACCCTCCTCCACAGTACCAGCTAAAGCTTATGGATGGAGATCTGCAGGTGTCCCCAGGTTGGCCAGTGGCTCCTCAGTATGTGTTAGTGGGGGCTGGGTTAGTGGCCCCCCACCTGTTGCACCTTGTTCCCTGGTGATTGTATTAGCATGCTGTTTCACCCATCTTATCAGGTCTGTGCAGTGTCAGCACTCCTGCTGATAGGTGGGATTGTGACCGCCAACATAATTTATCCTCCTGCAGAGTTCCTCCCACAGGGCATCCCGCTGCTGTGCATCCTGTGGCACATGGCTGAAAAACGTTGTGTAGTTGTCAAGGATGTATGGGATGAGGACCTCATCCTCCAAGCGGCTGTATGGCGGCAGTCTGCTAAGTGGCATACCTGGAAGACATAACTATGGAGACAGGTCACAGTAACTCAGAGAAGTACAGCATTACAGCTGAACATACATGTGTATCACATTTATTAAGATTATAAATACATCTTTGTAAATCTACATGACACTTATCACCACTGACATGTATAAGTCACACACATTTGATACCTACTGGTGATGTGATGTTTTTGCCATATATGTATGTGTCATGTGATGACATTGCTCATAAACCATGTGGATGTTGTTTTGATGTGGGTATGTCCTTTTGCTTGTAGTGGTATCTTTACCTATCAGCACATGCCTGGATGTGTTCACATTAATGCAATCAACCTTAATGCTGTGTATTTGCCACATATATAGTCATACATAGCCATTAGGGACATAACCTGTGTCCCTGCAGACTTGCGACATGTATGTGTTTTGCCATATACATCTACATGGCACTGTACAGCTGTGTAGCATCCTGCCATGTATTGCCTGTATTGCACATGTGTAACACATGGGACAATAGCTAGCCTGATGGTATTTGCAGGGTTGGATATCAACTATAGCATGTATGATCACAGTGATCTAGTAGGCTATATGCCCTGGGCCATTTATGAGCCTAGGCTGACAGGTTACCTAGCTGTAGGCAACAGACAGGTAAGTTTCACTGGCCAGTTCAAGCAGTGCCACAGAACTGATACACATGGTTACTGATATATTTGGCATACAGTCATCACACCATGTCACAAAGTGGGGTGATGTGCAGCTTTGCTGGACAGGGATGCATAGTATGGCAAGAGTATGTTACATGTATGGGACAGGGATCTGTCAGGCATGTTGTGATCCTTGTACTAGAAAGGTGGATGTCCATGATGTTTGTGTTTATTTGGGATCAGGATATGTTAAGTGTAGCATGTCCAACACCTCTGGGTTGGACATGGCTTTATTCAGGGTAGGCTGCATGCTACATAGTGCAGCTAGGTATCGTGAAGGGCAGTGTAGGCCATCTACACATGGGCAATAACCCTTAAAGGAATTATGTGATCTATTATGGGTCACATGGGTGTTGAGTATGGCTGAACAGTTATCTATATATTCCTGGATGGCACCCTGTCATGATTAGGGGTGCCACATACAACTACATGTCTTTTGTGCTGACATAACTATCAAAAGGAAGTACTGTCCAGCTGCATCCCATATACACAATTGCCATTATGTTGTAGGTGGTAGTTAATGGGTACAGGGTTTGTAACATAGGGGATGACAATGCAATACTTAGCTGTCAGATTGTGGCCATACATCACACACCACCCATATGACACACTAAGGCCCTTCTGTATGTTGAACACAGCACACAATGAGTCAACTATTGCTCCTAGTTCATAGTCATTTGCAAACATCAATAGGCTGATGCCTTCTGTGTTAGTCTATGTGGTATAGATAACAAAGAGGGGGAGTACCAGGAATGACCCCTGTATTACTGTGGCTGGCACTGGTTTGATGTGCATGTATTTGTCAGACACCTTCTCTAGTGTGGGTTCTGCCAGCAGTCCAGTTGCCAACCACTCCTGTGACATAGGAATATACACCTAGTATACTGAGTGTAGCTGGAACACAGTATGGGTGATGGTGTCCTATGACCTGGCAAGGTAATTGTGAATCAACCCTACTGTCATCTACATCTGTACTGAGTACATCAGTTATGTTGAACATGGTTCCATGGCCGTACAGACCAGACTCAGCAGGGTAGTTGTGCACTATGTCCCATTATCAATGGTGTCACCCCCTTTGTGGGGTGTGATAACTGTTGCTGTGCACCATTTGGTGTGTACACAGCCTGACATGGAGCTATGATTGAACATGATGTGTATGGGGATAGCTGAATGTTCTTACATTTGTGTAGGATACACTCTGGGATGTTGACAGGTCCCATAAAAGCTGTATGTATGGCTTTAGAGAGTGCAGCTTGTACCTGCATAGATGTTAGTACAGGGACCCTGTAGTGTACATGGTTATCTTACTAAGTGTACCTGTTGGGAGTGGGGGGAAGTGAGAGTGGGTTTAGGATCTGAGACCCTATCTGGATGAATGGGTGCTATTTCTGTAGGTGCAGTACCTCCCATGCCATAGTGCTGTGCCACATGGCAGGTCTTGTTGTTGTTTCAATGGCACAATCCCTGCACATATGTGACTGCTTAACGTCAATTTGTGTAGGATTCAGCATTTGCACATGCATTGTCCATCTGCATGGGTGCCATGGTACTCACCACTCTGCTCTTAGGAAACATAACATTGGCATTGGAGACTAACTATGTGTAGCATACTGTTAGCCCTGCTTGTGTAACTACTGTGATCCAGGTCAGTGGGGTCGATGGAATTCAACATGTATTGAGCACAGGTATTGATACATGAGGAGTCTTCCCAGTTCATAATGGAATAGTTGAGAGTAGCCATTATTATGGTTCTGTCTCAGACCTAATCTTCCCCATTATAGCACATTATGACAGTTGGGAAGTCTGCGGCCTAGTGGGTGATCTGTCTCAAGGTACATTTTGAATTCCACTTTGGCACAAAAGTAGTTGCTCAGCATAATGCATCTGATGTTATGCAAGTGCAGTTAGCGTGGGGGCGTACATATCCTTCAGGAATATGGACACACCTGCGGCCCGTGTGCTCTAATAAAGGATAATGCATAAGAGGTGAGGTATCTGTTATAACATGGTCATGCAGGTGGGCTCTCCGGACCGTTGAAACATGTCTCAGCCACTGCAATGATATGTTCTCCATGTTCGGGATTGACATATGTGTGTCCGTATAGTGTTTCTGACATGTATTATTGTGTAGTGAGACCTGCAGTTTATTGCTTGGCTGTCCCTGTAACAGCAGTGGACCCTCACTTGAACCATGCATGATGAAGGTACTATAGGGGAAGCATGAGCCCTAGGCAGTATCCAGATTCCCAGGGGTGACAGGTGCAGGCCCTGTCTGGCAAAGCATCATGGTCTGTCAACCATGTTATCCCAGGATGACAGATCCTGGATACCCTGTGACATGCACCACTACACTAGACAATTGTGGAATGCAATCCTTTTGTCCCTGTACTGCAGTATCATTCTGGCCCATGGCAGAATGCTAGCCAGGCCTTGGTACATACCTGCATAGGCTACAAGACCTGACAGTTCCTACATGTGTTTCCATGCAGTCCAGGCTACAGCATCACAGGTCCTGCACAACAACATGAAATATGCCAGAGCCATGTGTATAGTTCAAAAGGTGGTCTGAGTTTATGAGTATGTGGCTAATCGTGGCAGACAGGCAGCTGACAGTATGTATTCCCTCGTATAGGTCGAAGTGTAACATAGTGCTAGAGTTTGCATTCACAGATGAGTACTGTTGGGCATGCTTCCAGTCATGTGTTCAGAGGTGTGGCACAATTATGCAAACTATGTGATACAGTTTGTGTATTTTGGTGTCTGTCTCTTCCTGCTTGGGGGAGTTCACTTGTTTGGCCAGATACTTAGATGTGTCTGTGAATGTGTGTGATTTCCAGTAGTGTATGTGGGTGTCCTTACTGTGTTCTGGTAAGGGCATCACCCATACTGTGTTCCAGCTACACTCAGTAAACTAGATGTATATTCCTATGTCACAGGAGTGGTTGGCAACTGGACTGTTGGTTGTGTTGATGAGCTGCATGTGTTAACCTACACCTTATGACTGTCCAATCCAGTCATGGCTGTAGACTGGGCTGCCTTCCAGCTTACCCCTGTAGCTGCATCCCAAACAATGTGTGTGGCATGGTGTTAGGTGGGCCTGGCAGTGTACATGGCATAGAGATTACATTCCCCCAGGATGGCCACATACACAAAGCTGACATTAGGAAACATCAGTAGCTGACTAGTGGACATGTCTGTATGAGCATTCAGTACTACAAGTACCAAGTACTGTATTTAGTTTACGTATTGCCTATGAAGATGTTTTAGACAGTGATGCTCACATGTAAATATTTGTCTTATGGACGTGACAACACTGGCTATTACGGAAACATTGTAGCTACCTTTAGCAGCAATCCTCCTCTGAGGAGCACATTGTATCCTGTTAGTTGATTACAGATGATGCAAGTGTCTACAGGTCTGTTTCCTTCTCTGGGCATATACTCACATATTCACCAGGACCATGAGCCCTGTTGGGCACAGGCACCCACTCTCCAAACAGAGTCATGTATCAATAGGCTATGATGCCACTATCAACATGATCAGGATATAATCAGATAGTGTGAGCCATCACCTATGATGTGGCTATTACACATGGGCAGCTGTCTCCTACATCTTACACTCCTAATGCAGATGTTACACTGGAGTTAAATATGATATGCAACC
>NC_056734.1:914523712-914546212 GCF_019279795.1 Protopterus annectens
TATAACAAATGTACTGTGAGTCAATACATTACATTCTTAACTACATTAGGCATAGCCCCTCACTGACATACTTCAAGAGAAACCTTGCTGTATGACTGGGCAACAGACTAGACATCCCTGGGATCATGTGTCCCAGAACCATACAGCCAGGGGGTGGGGGAGCCTGTCCAGTTTGATAGCTGCAAGACATGCTGGGGGAATTGAATGGTGTCGAATTGCCACATTAACATGCACTCTTTAGATCACTAAGTGCCCCTATCACCCTCCACATCCCAAGTCTTCAACAGCTTCCAGCAACTCTGCCTGGAATTGCTTCATTGGCTATGCTTGACCGAGGCTCAGTTACTTCATCAGTGGTGCGGGTTAAGCCAACACACTGTTGCTATGCTTCTAATTGCCCTTGGGCAGATAGGTTGTAGGCTATCTGTGAACCTCTAATGTGAAGGCCATCACAGCCATAATATGTGAATAAACTGACCTTCAGATCACAAACTACAGTGTGAACTCACCATGTAGTCAGAAAACAGTTGAGTACAGCAAGAACATACAGAGCACTGATACTTAGTCACTCCAAAAGCCTATCTTGGAAGCTAGTAGACTTGTATAAGTTTAAGGCTTTCTATTGTTTACCAGTAGGTTACCTACAGGGGAAATGAAAAACAAGCGCAGATGGGGAACATGCATGCAATCATACCATACTGGCCTATGTGTCAGCCTAACACTTTGGAATACTGGCCAAGGCTATTGGCGCCCCCATGGTGCCTTATTTAGGAGAGTCTCGAAGGTGAATACCAGCTCTGTAAACAGCACAATAGCAGATTCAATGAGGATTATGCTGCTCAGCACCAGGGGTTGTAATCACAACATGCATGCAACACACCGGACTCCTCAGGATGGACAACATCAACATTTGTGCATTAACTGAAATCTGTCTTAAGGCTCCTGAGAGCACATCAGCACTACCAGACTACAACCCATAGCACACATTTCAGCCACAGAACATGGACTGAGAGACATGGAGGGTCTGTATCCATATTCATCAGGGATTGCTACACCTTCAGGTTAGTGGGGCAGCATGATACCTCTGTGATCATCCATGTGCAGCTAACATCAGCCACAACTGCAATGTGGAATGTGGCCTGCTAAGGATCACCCTCCATGACCCAGGACCTCAACTCCATCTACCTGGAGACAGTGGAGAACATGACAGTCCTAACATACACCCTGGCATTGGTTGATGTCAACTACCATACCATTAACTGGGAAACATACTCCGGTACTCACTTCCATGACCAGCGCTTCCTGGAATGTATCACCTCATATGCCCTGTATCAGGTGGTAACCTCCCTCATGCGGGGTGGAAACTACTAGATGTGGTCATCACCAACATGGGCAACAGGTGCACCACAGTGGAGGTTAACTGGTCACTGGTTAGATCTGACCATGAACTATTCATTGTTTTCACACCCTAGCATCTACCCCACCCACGGATACCAAAGTGTATACCTTTTCTAAAGTTAAATTTACACTACTAGTGACAGGAGTGGGGGGTTTCTCAGCCCCCACGCTAATGGGAAATACTGCTCAAGATAAAGACAGATTTACAAATGAAGTCTATAAGCACCTACATGGATGTATGGATCGTGCCATCACTGGTAAACCAAGACTCACTCCTCCTAGATAAGGACACTGGTCTGGTGGACCTCTGCAATAAACAGGCTATACTACAGAAGTAGGACAGTGTTCCAGACACACAGCAAATCCCATGAAGGGCAGACATCTGTGACCACTATTAGTATGATACGTAGGTCCCTCATGACATCATCCAAGGCTAACAGCAGGAGAATAAGCAAGGATTTGAAAGATAACCACAAAAGCTTCTTTGGCTATGTCAAGAATCTATGTGGTGACACACAGATTTGCATGTGCCGGTGAAATATAGCACAAAATATGCTGACCCTACTGATATCGCCAACATCCTTGCAGATACATTCGGTGCATGCTTCACCCCCTAAAGAGCCCACAACACTACCCAAAAGGTACAGTATCCCAACCATCAGAGATACACAGGTGGAAATGGCCCTCTCTAACAGCAGAACACAGCATCAATGGTGGCAGATGTTGACCCAGACAGCATCTTGCAAACTGTACAAGACAACCTGCCTCCCACCAAATTAAGTATTCCTACCTCAGCCTCTCTACAGGCTACATGCCCATACAATGGTGTGTGGCAATGGTTATTCCACTCAATCAAGGTGAAATCACAACTGACCATGGTAACTACCACCCCATAAGCCTGACTTGCCTGGTCTGCAATGGTATGGTTCACATCCTCATGGCACTCATTAACAATGACATTGGTAACCTTCAAACACATGACCCAACCCAGGTCAGCTCGGTTGAGTGCAGTTCATGCCTACTTACCCTATTTGATGTCTTACATACAGTCACCAAGATGTTAGATGACGGGGGAGGTGGTTCACACATACTACCTGGACCTCACCAAGGCTTTTGACACCATGTCCCACTCAGGTATTATTGATAAAGACACCAGCCTATACATTCACCCTTACATCACAGGTTAGGTTGCCAACGGGCTTACACACAGAACCCACATGGTACAACTAGCGGTCTCCAGGTCCAACTCTTGAACAGTCACGACTGGTGTCCCACAGGACTCAGTCCTGGGAGCTGTACTGTTTGGCATATACATCTCAGATGAACAGGCAAACACAGGTGGACTACTGCAGACCATGTTTGGCAATGAGTGCAAATTGGGAGCCATGTTTGATTGTCCAGCTGACACAGACATCCCTCAAGGGGCCTCACAGAGAATGTCACAGGGTACCAATGACATGGTATCCAGCCAAGTGCCACTAACTGCATGGTCATTCCATTGTGGAATTGGCACCCACATATTAACACATGAGCAGCAGCCACTTTAATACAGATGAGGTAATGGGGTATCTGGGGACTAAGGTTGATAGTGATCTCCCCTTTGACAATCATATCTCCACAGTAGTTAGGATATCCTTCTATGTAGGCCATCTGATTACTAAAGGATTCCCATCTAGACATACTGGGGTTATAGTGCCCCTTTACTCATCACTCATCAGTCCCATCATAGGGTATAATAACCCATGTGGGATGTCCCTCAGAGGACACGTCCAACAGCTGGGGGTCCACAAATGTATCTCACCAAGGGGAATACTGGCCTCCAACATATGGCCTATGCAGCCAGACTGAATAAACTCCTGCTTTACTCAGTGGCATCTCATTTACCCAGAGATGATGTCCGTTGGCCAACACAGCCATGTCAAACTCAAGCGTGATGGATATGCTCCACCTATGGGAATCCGTGTCACAGTGAGCCACACACTGTAGTGAGCTGACCTTGCCACAACAATAACCGGAAGATGCTGGAGGGACAACTTCCTGTCACAGACACTCCCCATACTTTGGAACAACATCCCATCTGCATTATACAGAGACCCTCACTAACACTCTGCAAAAGAAACCTTGAAGTGTGGATGGGGAATGGTAGATGCACCCCAGGGATCCCGCCATTGGCTCTGTTCCACAGAGGGACAGTTAATGAATCAATGGGGTGGCAAAAGCTGACACATTTTGGCTGGCCTTATGAATGGCCTCTGGCAGTTGGCCAAGTAACTACCTATTAATCTATACATACAGTATCTGCATATACTGATAGCTTAATTTACTGTTCAGGTGTTGACTTGACTTGTGCCAATGGCTGTTGTGTGTGCAATAGTTGAGGGCTGCCTATGTTGGATGCACACAGTAGACTGCCTATACATGACAATTTACATGTAGTCTTGTGTGTGTGTCATCCATTTTTACTGTGTGTGCAGGTGGAGAAAGGTGTCAGTCCCTAGGTGCCTACACTGTCAGTGTGTGTGCTATACTTTTGCCCTTTGGGCATACTGGGTATGCTTCCATCTGCCTACTGGGGCTGGCTCAGGGTGTTCGTGGTCTGAGTACCTCTGTGCCTGTGGGGCCCTTGGCAATGGTGGTGGGCTGTGAGGGCCTTCACCATTCTGTCCCTGCTGCAGCTGTTTCTGCAGGACCATATTGTGTAGTATGGCACACACTATGAAGATGTGGGCACATGTGCCTGGAGAGTACTGCAAGGCTCCACCAGATATGTCCAAGCAATGGAACCGTGATTTCATCATCCCAAACACATGCTCTATGATGATTCCAGTTTGTGCGTGTGCCTCATTATGGAGTTCCTGCATGGGTGTGCATGCATTTCTGATGGGAGTAATCATC
Source organism: Protopterus annectens (assembly GCF_019279795.1). Classification (NCBI taxonomy): domain Eukaryota; kingdom Metazoa; phylum Chordata; order Ceratodontiformes; family Protopteridae; genus Protopterus; species Protopterus annectens. The sequence continues at coordinate 914,528,006 of NC_056734.1, forward strand.
CACAGTTCCACTGCATAGCCAGCATCCACCACCAGGTGGCCATTTGGCATGCCCCCCCCGGCAAATAACCGATACAGCTGTGAGGCATACCAGATGTGGGAGTCGTGATAGCTTCCATGGCTGCCAGCGCACACATCCATGATAATGCACTGGGCATTGCACACAACCTGGCAGTTGATGGAGGGGTATCCCTTGCAGTTTATGTAGCACCTACCCTGCTCACCGGGTGGTGACTTGATGTGTATGTGATTGCAGTCTATTGCACCCAGTACTTCTGGATATTCTGCCACATGGTGGAAGAGAAGCATATTGCTGGCCAACTCCTCCTGCGTTCGGGGGAAGTATATGTGCTCATTGGCATGTGGTAACATGGCATCAAGGAACTGGTGTAGTACCCTTGATGCTGATACCTGTGAGATACCCACGATATCCCCAGTTGCTCTTTGAAAGGTACCTGTAGCTAGTATTCTCAGACTTACACATGCCTTAATATCCACTGGGATGGGTGCCCCTCTGTTTCTTCTGGCTCTGAAGCGTGGCCGGCACAGCTCCACAAGTTGCTGTAGGGTGTCCCTGTCCACCCTGTAACACTCTACCATCTCCAGATCATGTAGCCCCTGGTAGGCTACCCTGGGTCTGAACACTCTCCTCCTCCTCTGGTGCCTGCGGTGGTCGTGTGCATCATCCTCCACACCACCTTCAGTCTCCAACACATGCTGGTAGATTAAAGCTATGGCAGCCCCTAACATGTACATAATAAAAGTTCCCCATCTGTATACACCACTGGTGCAGAGTGTATGGGAATGCACAAATGTGTGTGAGGTGCTTTCACACTTTATAGTATTGTGCTATGGATCCTGCTGATGTAAGTGGGTGTGTATGAGCTATTCCAGCTGCTGCATGTCTTAATTATGGATTTTGCAATGAGTACTGCAAGTATGGGGCCTTTACTGTGCAGATCCTACTTGCCTGCCTTGATTAATCTGTTGCCCTTTAATTCACTTTTAGACCTGGATCCCCTCCCATTATCAGGCATGCATCCACCTGCCGTCTTTCTTGTTTTGTACTTTCCCTACCCAGTCATGGCAAAATGTGCCTTGTAGCTGATATACTGCATATCGACTATGTTCTGCTTTGACACTTTGCTGTTTTCTTTGCAGTACAGCCCCTCCCCTTCCCTGTTCTCCAGGTAGCTGCTTGCAGCCTTGTTAGCTGTTGTCAATGGCCCACTGTAGGCTCCTAGGTGTTAATTAGTCATTTGTACTCCAGTTTCACTGCTGCAGAATTTCCTTATTTCTTTCCTGTATCATTCCTGCTTCAGCTGCAGTGCGTGCCACACATACCCACTTACCTGGTTTACGCGAGTTTTCATCTCCGTTCACATGCATACTCGGTTACCTTGTGTACTCTCAGCTAAGCATACCTGTGTGCAATTCGACACACCCCTATCCTGCAGCTTTGCCTAGCTAGGGCAGACCGGTTTAGCAATGCTCCAATGCAATTGTGACGCAACCCTCTCTTGATGTCATCTTTATCTCAAGGGCTCACCTCGGTGTTATAATGCTACATTGTGAGGTGCATCCTTACACCAATGGGGAAACTGCGATTCACTATTACTCCTCTCATTTGCATGGCATTGTCTACTAATTCCTAGCTACTGCACATAACACTGTCACTGCCCCTTAGCAACCCTTGCGCCATGAGTATGGTGTAGCATGCCTGCCATTGACTATTATGGGGAAATTATGATATGTGTTTCATTGCAGTTTTATTCTATATTTTTATATATTCCTTGCGATCCAGTTGGTGCACCGCTGCCCTGTGCCTCCACGTCGAAATAGTGCGACTCTATATATTAAATGTTAATTTTATATTTTGTACATTTTTTTATGCCAATGGCTATATATTTAGCTATTGGCATATATTAACAATATAATACATGTTTTTGGTCGGCTGTCATGGCTCCAATTTTATGTTTGCAAAAATGTAAACCGTTTTCTACGGTTTACATTTCTGCATGCTTACACTATGCCTGCACCACTTCCTGAATCGCTACATACCTTCATTTGCATGCTACACTGCTGCACATGGGGTAATTAGCATACAAGGCTCAGGAGTTGTGTGGGCGTATTGTACACAGGTAGTGCACATGAGAACAGCTCATACCTGAATCGCTCGGCCGCCATCTTTGGTGTTAGAACGCCAAAGCTACGCCTGCACCTGGAGCAAGCTTCATGAATCCTGGGGTGCAAGTATACTATCTGCAACTGTATAATGGTCAGGTAGCCAACCCAGCACCCCAATATGGTCTGCAAACATCACACATATTCCCATCCACTAGGGGTTAAATGTGTACACCTGCATTCCAAGTAGTAATACACAGTTCACCTACTATCTCTGTTATTACATGTATCTCAAGCATGTGTGTTCAAGTGTCACTGCAGTCTTATGTGACACTCTACCTACATTACCAGGTCAGAATTTGTTACCAGGTGAGCTCTAGGCACATATTAGTCAGTCATCACAAAGCAAGTGGCTCAGTAGCTCAGTTTGCTAAATGATATATATGTTGTTCATTTTTCCATATACTAACCGTGGTTTGAATCCAGGGACAAGTACTAATATATATTTATAGAAACAGACAAGTACTACTAAATATGTATAGAAACAGTTATGTATTGCTAACAGATGTTCTCCGCACAGGAACTACAGGTAAATAAATTGTCTGTAGTAGTTATTCCAATGGTATACTAATTTGTGTGTCCATATGTATTAGTGTGTAAACAGCATTCCACAGCAAGGTGATAAGACTTCATTAAATTAAACATCTACAAGTACACTGCTATTCCAAGTTACTAAAAGAAATAAAACTGTTTATTGTTATGGTTGTATGCCTGGTACATCTGTGAATGTCTGCTGATAATCCCATGCCTACCAAGGATGGCAGGATACATGTAAACTCTCTGTATTATGCACAATACATGTTTCTCAAGTCTCACGCTGTCACGGATAGTGATTACTGTTGCCAAAATCCATGGACAGAGATATAACATCCATTCAAAGTATGTCAGTAGCACACTCACACAACATCAGTGCACATTACACCTTGGTCAATCGAAGTATGTCAGTAGCACTCTCACACAACATCAGTGCACAGTACACCTTGGTAGTCATGTATGTTCCCCTGACATGTAATACTCCCCTGTAGTTGTGTACTTGTGGGTATTACAGCTTGGCCTATACTGTCCTATGTGGATAGCTTGATAGGTATGTACATGCTACAGAAGATATAGAACACTTGTAGACATAAAAGTGAGGGTAGATCTGTCGAGTATAGAACGGTACTGTTGCCATAAATATAAGCCTATATTGCTGTAAATGGAATATCTCTCTGTCCCCCCCCAACCCTTATCTGCATCACAGATATTATTGTTATACTACAGGTATGGTTTCTATTTCACATATGTTGTTCTCAAAACCTTATTTTGGTCCTTGTGTTTAACTATTGCTACATATTACAATGGTTGCATACTAACATACCTTGTTGAAATACCAGTGTTGTTGGCCTTTTGCCATAACTGTTACTGGTCTGCCGTTACAGTACTGACTGTTATCCCATTTATTGTTGTGTTCTGTATGCTATGTCATTGTATTGTTTTGGGTAATTGGAACACCCATGCACACTGTTATAACTAACATTGAAATGTTCTGTGCATGACTAACCTATACACTTTGAAAAACCTCAACACACTAGCATGTGTTGGTAGACTGGTACCTGCGGACCCATCTACCCCTCCTCATCTGGCCATGACACCAGGTCCCAGCACATCTGGGACCAAACCTGGAGGTGGCCCATCTGCTGGTCCTCCACCACCAATGGGTGGAACCAACTCAGGGGATGTTTTGTCCACCTCCTGGTGCAGGTGTGAAAGGGAGTGGTCACCCAGCAACAGCTCCTAGGGATGGTGCTTAGGATTCTCCAGCATGGTATGGACAATCAACTGCTCCAGATCGAGGACAGACTGGCACACCTGGAGGGGTAGGACGGGTCCAGTGCCCAGCCCCCAGCACAGCCACCTTTGGGGCGAGGAAAGAGCAGTGGTGACTGCCCATGAGAGCTCAGTCCCACTGCTGCTATTTGGGGGCACTTGGTCCTCCGATTCCACAACACCCTCCCCATCCAAGGTATTAACTCACCTCATGTGTCATACACCACCCCTGTTTGCTGTCTTGTCTGTTTGCAAATGCTACCTTTCCTACCCAACTTACCTCCCCACACATACCTATACCCCTTCCCCAATATCTCACTCTCCTTAAAAAAATGGCCATCTGTCCCACAAAAAATATCGTCCCATACATAGTTGTCTATTTCACCCACACCTACACTGCCATCAATCAATTATCACAGCAATTAATCAACAAAGTTATGTCACCCAAACCCCTCCCTCTGGGATGTGAGGCTGCAGATTCCAAATTGTCCACAACATGCACAACTGTTGCTGTAGAAGAAATGGAGAGCTATGGTTCTTTTCTACACCCATCCTACACATCCCTACCTGCCTTTCTTGTTTTTTCCCCCTGCTTTCCTCCATTTCATCACTTTCCTATCACCCCTTTTTTCTTTTCTTTTTTTTTTTTGGAAATAGCACAGGTTTAAATGGGGATAAGCACTGCTTGGCATCGTAGAACATCACGCTAACCCATGCAAACCCACTTAAATCTTTTTAAAACTGCTTTAATCACCTTCTGTCTGTCTGACATTGTTCTGCACATCAGGAAAATTATCATCCTTGCAAGTCTCGAACACAGAACCCTACCAACTATGTTATAGTGCATTAGCCCACTAGCCCACTCTGTTTTGAAAACTAACAGGTGTTTACATAAATGTATCCTGTTTATCAGTGATGCACAGCAGAAAAATATTCAGCCCCTGCCAAGTTTTAAACACAGGACCCTGTCAATTACAGCAACCTACAATACATTTGCAGTGCAGTCTGCAATTGTGTCACAAAAATGTTGCTGGACTGTCCCCATACACCTGTGGTACCACTCACCTATTTGTCGGGTGGTGGATGTATGACTTGGTACTGGTATGCTTCCCATAGGGGACACACAACATTAGATGGCAGTGATGGGAGTGGGCACATAACAACACTGTTTATCACAGCACACAAGACCATAACTGGTATACCTAGGATCATACAAGGTTACTAAGCTACTGGCCCTGAGGCCCTTACAAGTCTAGCCATTAGTTTATTCCCAACAGAATCATCAATCAGCACCTGTTGCCCATGTCACTGAAGGACACAGGCGGGACCCCTGGGACATATTTGTGGTATTCCATCCACTCTTCATGGTTACACTTGCTGTGGGTCTGCATGATACTCTGACATGTATGGGAAGTGCATTCCTGAGACAGGGCAGCCTCTGGGAGACAAACCTGTCACTCCAGCAGGTTTTGTTGATGTCACTTATCAGATTCAGGCCTTTTGTGCTGGTAATGCTTGAGGAATTAGACTCACATATATAGGGCAGCTGTTTAAGGGCAGGGTCCAGCAGTGCCTTGTAGGCATGTCACAGCCCACCTCTGGTCAACCTGTCCAATACCGAGCCAGGCACTACTGATTAGAGGCTGTCTGCATAGGACAGCTGTTGCAGGCCATGGATTACCTTTGTGTGTATTACTATGGCCTTTCCAGTTAGTGCAGATGTCTGGATAGGTGCATATCAGATGGGCCATTGTACTAAATTATTGTTATACTGACTGAGGACTATTCAAAGGTAATGTCTACCTTTTTTCTGGATGCACTCCCTTTACCTATGAGTTGAACCATGTACAAGGCCTTTCTGCCACTGCCATTACATGATGGTTGAATGCAATATTGTTATCAAACTGAGTACCCAGGTCTCTCATCACAAGTTGTATGTTTATGGGCTTGCCAATGATGTGGCAAACAGTGGGGACCATCTCCTTGCCATATGGTATGATGGTACTGTTTTTTGCATTTAGCTTGAGGCCAGGACCTTCACACCAGTCTGTACCAGATGTAAGATCCTGTTGCAGTGTGTTAACATCATTTTATGGGTCAATGACAGACACTACACAGCTTACAGTTGCCACAGCTTAGTCAGTACCTACAAATGTGGGTGGTGGCAGTTAGCATTCATACCTAGATACATGTGGGTTATTTAGGGGTGGTGTCTACTCACAGGGCCTCAACATGTATACATATTGCACACACATAAGCAACACTGAGTAGAGATGCCACCGTAAATGCCCAATGTGGAACATTTCATGTAGTATCATGAGAGTTGGCAGGACAAACCACACCCATGGCAAGTGCAAAGGACAGGACTTCTCTTAGTCTGCCAGTATGACATCTTATTCTTGTAACATTTCCCTAGATTATGCTATGTCTCAGAACATTAAGGTGTTACCAGTTTTGGAATTAGAACCCCTACTTGCCTAGTTGTATGTACTATAGGTTTCCACACTTATTGCATGTGCCAAGGAGCTTATCTGCCTAGAGAGTGGATGACACCAGCAGGCCCTGTAAAGTAATCTAAAGGAGGGAATAACAGGGTGTAACAGGCCCTCAAAATAGGATAACCATCTCACACCCACACACACATGGCAGCCACACTGCTACAGGGGATACGCCTCACACACACACACACACACACACACACACACACACACACACACACACACACACACACACACACACACTCACAGAGTTGTCAGTTTTGAGATTAGAGCCTCTACCTTTCTAGTTGTATATGCTATAGTGCTACGCACTTATCGCATACACCATAGAGCTTATGTGCCTGGGGAGTTTCTGACTGTGTATCTAAAGTGGATGACACCAGCAGGCCCTGTAAAGTAATCCAATGGGGGGATTAACACCATGGAACAGGCCTTAAAATGTATTGACATTGCACACACATAGGTAAGACATGCACACAGCTGCAGGGGAATACACTTACACACTCGCACTGAGCTGCCAATGTTGGGATTAGTATCACTACCTATTTAGCTGTATACACTATAGTGCTATGCACTTATTGCATGAACCACAGAGCGTATGTGCCTGGGGAGTGTCTGACTGTGCATCTAAGGTGGATGACATCAGCAGGCCCTGTAATGTAGGCCAATGGTGGGGGGGGGGTTCACAGGTAGGCATACATAGGCAAGAAATCCACACAGCTGCAAGGTGATATACTTAGTCACACATACTCAAGGTGGCTTATGTGAGATTAGAACCCATACCTACCTACTATTACACATGAGAACTCACCATACTATTTGCACATGCCACTGGTTACAATTGGTGCATGACTGGATGCGGCACTACATCACACTATGTCTTTCTGGGTTTCTCTTTCTCTCTCTCTCTCGCTTTCCCTCTCTCCCCCCTCTGTCTGCTTCTCTCTTTCTCTCTCTCTCTATATATATATCTATATATCTATATATATATATATATATATATATATATATATATATATATATATATATATATATATATGTGTCTATATTAAACACAACAGATCCAGATGTATCTTATACGTGCCACATACAGATAGATAAGGGTAATCATGTCTGATGGGGATAGGCAGAGACAGTTAGGGTATTCATAGCTGTCTGCATGGACAGAGAGAAGATATATGGACATCACAATTCTATAGTCTGATGTGGGTTGGGCTGAATTAGCTAAGTAGGAGCATGCCCAGTATGACCATCATTAATTACAATAGGACTCCAGGCTAGACCTACCTATACTCCAGTCCAGGATTTTTTGTGCTGCAGCCAGTTGTCTACTGAACCTGTTGAAACAGTCCAGCTCCTCCTTCATATAATGCTTGAGATATTTCCTGACTGTGCTGTCTGTAATATCTGACCCATATCTAAAGTGTGTACAGAGTGTAATGGACTGCATATAGTTTTGCATAATTATGTCTAGTACATTTTAAATAACACTGTCATTTCTTGGTACATCAGTAGCAGATCATTATAGATTGATGTGATGAAACGCTGACAGATATTCAGGTTACTGACTCCATACACTGTAGTGACCCCTTGCTACTACACAAACTGTTCTATTCTGCACATTCTACATTTGTCTGGCCAGTAGTTCCTCCTTCCCCTTTTTTTTCCTCCAGTTCCTGGCTTTGTCCATAGTTGCTGCTCTATGTAGTTGTAGGTTTGCTGTAAATGGGATAAGAGATGTAACACCACACACAGAGTTACGGACTTCAAATCTCTGAATGTCTCTGTTTTACAGATTGTCCAGCATTGTGCCCCATATGTTTGCTCTGGTCCTCAGATAGTTTGTGTTGTACTGTTATTATAAGGCTACATGTTGCACATACCTCTCAAACTCTTACAGCCATTAATCTGGACAGGGCCATATATAACAGTGGGACATAGGCCCAAACATGGGGACAAGATTTTAATATTGGTCTTACAAACCTAGACAGTTGGTAGAATTGTTTTGTATTAGCATGCATTTTCCAATGTGTATGAAGTCTGTATCTCAGCTGTCTGTCATTAGTTTCTCACATCAACCTTTATTGATTTGCCAATATTTTGCCAGAAAACTGCAATGTTATGACAAATGGAACAAATATATGAGCTACAAATGTGGACATTCTGCTAAACTCTGTACATTTGTGAGGTATGGATGGTGTCCACTGATTTACTGTAAGTACTAACACAGTCATGTGACAGCCTGTATATTCTGGTGCTACACTGACTTGTTACAGCATGCTGATATACTAGCCACCATCTAGGTTACTCAGGGCTGTGTACTGTCCATATCTGTGGCTCCCTGTGCCTCCATTGTCTCTGTCTTTGTCCAGCTTTCTTTCAGTATCAAATATTGACATATGGACAGTTGGTAGAACTCCTACCATAGGTGTAACTTACATGCAAAACAGTTGGTGCAGCCAGTCTCTAACCATGTATCCCATCAACCATGGTAAAGTACTTACCCACTAAGCCATGACAACCACCAGACAGTGCAGTTTACTTCCTGACACTATAAACCACAGACAAACATAGCACTTTGACCCCTGCATATTGGGGACAAGGTACATGTCACCAGGTTGATTGGGACAGCCCAGGGATTGTATGGTCTGCTGCTATTACCTTGCAAACATACTGTGACTGCAGTTGTATGGGGACATGGGTGTGTTGGGGGTAGGGGACTCTAGCATTCACATTTAAGCATCTGTCCTGTGACCCCGCTGTATGTCATTCCCTCACATGTTGCACTGGGTTTTGATGGCTTGGGGCCTACTGCATATTATGGGTCAGCCAGTATTGGATAGAGAGTTCCTGTTGTCCCTCACAGCTGTCAGTTGTCTGCAGCTATCCTAGTAGCCCACTCTATTCCCTTGCATACATGTGGTAGGTCCATATATATGCTACCACAGTCTACTACCCCATTCATTTGTTGTAAAGAACAGTGACTTACCTTGTGCCATCAGCGGTTGAGATAACAGTGCTTCAAGGCTGTCTCTGTCTGATGCATGCAGTACACAGCCAATACATGGTAAGGTACAGGTTGTGTTGTGTGGCTGGCATCCTTTTTACTATCTATGCGAGTTGGAGTGAGATGTCAGTCCCTAGGACCCTAGGTTGACTGTGCATGTACTATGCATTGCCTCTTTACCAAGGCTGGAGCATACTGGGCATGCCTACATCTACCTACAGGGGTAGGCTTAGGGGGTTCCTCTTCTGACTCCCCCTGTGGCTGTGGGGACCTTGGCACTGGTGGGGGGCTGTATGTCCCTTCTGTGTGATGTTCCTGCCACAGCTGTTTCTGCAGGATCATATTCTATAGCATGGCACATACTGTGAACATGTGTGGACATGTGGCTGGAGAGTACTGCAAGGGTCCACCAGATATACTGAGGCAGTGGAACCATGACTTGAGCAGCCCAAACACATGCTCTATTATGTTCCTAGTTTGTGCATGTGCCTCATTATGGCATTCTTCATTAGGTGTGTGTGCATTTCTGATGGTTGTCATCATCCACGGTTGCAGTGCATACCCAGAATCCCCCAGTAGATGGCTGTATGGGATGTCCCTCCTGGCAAATGTCTGGTACAACTGTGAGGCATGCCAGATGTGGGAGACATGATAGCTGCCAGGGCTGCCAGCACACACATTCATGATAATGCCCTGGGCATTGCACAGAAGCTGGCAGTTGATGGAGTGATAGTCCTTGCAGTTGATGTAGACCCTAACATCTTCACCAGGTGGTGCTTTGATGTGCACATGAGTGCAGTCTATGACACCCAGTATTTTAGGGTAGTATGCTGCATGGTGGAAGAGACGAATATTCCTGATCCTCTCCTCAGGGGTGTGGGCTAAATAAATGTGTTCACTGGCATGTGCTTGCATGGCATCCAGGGTCTGGTGGAGTACCCTGGATGCAGATGTCTGTGAGATACCCATTATATCCCCAGTTGGTCTTTGAAAAGTACCTGTAGCTAATATTCTAAGGGCTACACATACCTTTGTTTCCACTGGGATGGATCCCCCTCTGTTGGCTCTGGGTCTGAGTTGAGGGTGGCAGAGCTTGGTCAGTTCTTGTAGTATGTCCCTATCCACCCTGTACTCTGGGCCTATTGTCAGCATCATCATCTTCACAGATCTCAACCTCAAGCACATACAGATGTAGCAGAGCAAAAGCAGCCCCTCCCATTTTGTCAGTTATAATTCCCACATGTGTACTCCAATATTGGATAGAATGTGGGAAAATCAGATTGTAGGGTGTATGCATACTTTATAGTGATGTGCAGCAGTTGCAACATGTGTGATTGGCTCATTATGCTGCATTCCACCTGATAGGTATATCATTTGGGTTTGAATGGGCCAGTGTCTGTTGAACATGTCTACCTGATTGGCTTTCACAGGCTATTTTTTTCCTATTTCTTTCACTGCTAAGCAGTGCAGCACACCGCACAAACCTACGGCACTAGTGTAAACACTGCTTAGTAGTTTTGACACTCCCCCAACCACGGGCACACTCAGCATTTCTCAACTAGCTAAAACATGCTCAGCAACATCAGACACACCTCCTGCTTAGCTGTGCTTAACTAAGCGCAAACAGGCGCTGCTGAGCTCCAATCCACTTTAACATAGTGTGACACACCACCTTTTGATGTCAGCTACCTGTTCTACCACTGCCTATATGATTCTAGTCCTGCCACGGGTTGTATCTGAGGACTCCATAGCCCTTTTTGCTATTCATTAACCTCAGCTCATTTACTTACAGCTAATTGAGTATACCCTGGATACTTCACTACTCCAGGGCCTGCCTCCATAGTAACCACTGACACATGCCATTGTAATACTCTGCATGCTGAGCACTATAATGCAACATATTTGCAAATGTCTATTTTTCAATTTTTTTACACTTTTTAATTGTTTTCCCACAATGGCATGTTTTTGCGTTGCTGCCCGCCACTCAAACATAATATATGTATTAAAAAAATATTGATTTTTAAATGATTTGCATTGCTTTCTGGACACATTGGACATAATTTGGCCATGTGCATGCCTACGGTAGAATATCCACCCTTTTTTTTTTTTAAGCTTTTACATGCCCTGTTTAAAAATGACAGTCCAGTACATGGTTTCTATCCACATACATTTCTTACACTGACACAGCACCTACACGGGTGCATTTGTGCTTATTGTATCACAAATTAGCCTCATTTGCATGTTTTTCTCCAGCTTATGAGGTGATTTGCATTTGGTGGACACTTCTGTATCTGGACACTCCTATACGCCCCTCTTACCTGTTACCTGGATCGTTCGACAGCCATGTTCTATGTTGGAGCTGTAACACTACGCTTACATGGAGAATCGCTCTGTGTAAGCTTTATTGAATTCCACCCACTGAGTTATAATATGATCAAAACTTTTCCTGTTTAATTCACTTTCTTGATACGCTTCATCAGTCATTATGACGTTCTGTAACAGTCTTATCTGAGATGGGGTCTGGTGTCTGAAAGCTTATTGTGTGTTTTCCTTACTGGTCTGTCAGTCATGGTTTTGAAAAACTTGTTTCTCTAATTCTGTACATTCCAAATGTTTGTGCTAGGCTCCTCTATGTGTAGTGGTGGCTAGCATTGCCCTGTATAGACACAAACATTTTCAAGTTAAAATTGCCCTTAGTATAACTATCTCTGGAACCTTCCCCAGTCCATCTGCTGTTTTAGGAGAAGTTTGATACAAAAATTTATAGGAAAGAAGTGCAAGCTACTCGATATGTACATTCTAGAAGCATGTATGCTAAACATGTTTGTCAGAATGTATTGAAAGGCCAATTCCTCAGAGCTAGCAGGTTAAATACAGAAGATAATGATTTTTGCTACTGAACTAACTTTTATGATTGATGATTTTAAGAAGCGGGGGTATAATGAAGTTATGATAGAAAAAGAGAAAAGGAATGTTATGAATGAATGTGGAACAAAAGGTAAACGATATTTATATGGCCCTTTGAATAAAGATAGTATTGTTAGTGGTAATAGGGAACATAGTTTACGATATATAACCAAATGCTATAGACATACTGGTATGGTTAAAAGAATTATTAAAAAAAATGGTCAATTTTGCAGTCTAGTAGTAATATCATGGATATTGTGGGGATTCAACCAAGCTTTACTTATAGGAGAGTGAAAATTTGAAACAAATACTTTGCTAAAAGGATATGGCTAAAAAAAAGAACCTTAATATTATGAAAAAATGCACTGTACCCTGCCACAACTGTGTCCTTTGTAAAGAATTAACACTGATTTAATTTTTATACATCTCATTACAAAGGCTGAGTTTGATTTTAGGACTTATGCCACATTCTTTACGGATAATGTTATATATCTTGCTAATTGTGAAGCCTGTGACGATTTTTATATAGGGAAAACTAATCAAAAACTTAAAGAGCGTATTAGTTCCCATCTTTCTGATATATGTAGATGTATTAATGAAAATGACGTTTATGAACACATTGCTCAGAAAGGTTCTAATCACAAATTCAAGTTTAGGGTACTACAAAAGATTTTTCCTGATGGTGGAGGGGGTGACCTAGTTGAGCAAACAGAATTAATAGAATATAAATGGACACTTTTTTTAGGGCTGATGTCCCACCAGTACTAAATGCACAACATAATATAAAGCCTGTTCTGAAAGTTAAACACAATTATGTTTAATATTTTGGTATATATATTTATTTAACTGAATATACCTTTAAATGTTCTGCTTATTTATTTGATTGTTAACTACCTCTGTGTCATTGGCTAGCTGATGCAAGGGATAGTATTAAATGTTTTTATGGCATTTTATTTCTGTTAAGCATTGAAAAAGAGTATACCTCGAAAGCTTTGGGTGTGATTTTGCCTACATTAAATTGTGCTGTGGTGAATTGGTATGTTTCCAGATTTTTTTGGCAGTTTGCATAATAATACCCCTTGGGAAATCATATGCCCCTAGAAATAACCACTTAGGAGTAGAACCAGTCATGAGAGATCTGGTAATCAGACAGATAGTAATTTAAACTTTCACCATCATGTGTCCACGGCAGTGAGGAAATTCTTGCATAAGACTCAGCTTATAGATAAGGGCATGGCATCCAGATCTAAATATGTCAGTACCACTGTACTCAGCCCTCATCAGATCAATATTTGAGTACAATGCATATTTTGGCATGTAGCTCACCAAGCACCTGCAACAGTCGGGGCATCTTCAGAGCTTTCACACCAAACAAATGCAGGTTATAACCATATGTGGACAAATTAAAAGCCCTATCACTGTATTCATTCACTTTTCTACCAATTATTGAGGTGTGATCTATGCCTGACCTATAAGGCAGTCACTGGCCCAACCATGATGAAAATGTTGCATATCTGCAAAGGTAACAACTGCATGAGAGTTACCTGCTCTAAGGATCTAAACCTGATCTCTGATATAAATAGATCATGCTAGAGAGATACATATGTGTCCCAGAGATTGCCCCACCTTTGAAATAGGTTTCCTATTCACATGAAGCTTAGCCCTTCCTTAATTATCTTCAACTGCAATCTGAACTAATAAATAGAAGATCAGAAATTCACTCTAGGGTTGGGGCCCACATTGCTTATGGACAGAGGCAGTCTGTAAAACTTGTCAAAACCCCACTTGCTGAGCTTTGTTATCTTTCCCCTAGGAATAGAAAATTAGGTAAAACCTGGGTAAAACTGGCTAGACTTGTAAGGGCTCTTGAGCCATTAGCCTAGTACTCTCCTGTAGACCTATGATCCTACGAGGTATAAACTGAGTGAGTTAAAACAAATAAGAAGATAAAACAGAAGAATGTGAAACAATGACTTGATGATTACAGACAATCAAATAGTGAAACTCAGGTCATATAAAATATTAATAAAGAAATAAGACTGAAGGAGGAGAGCTGAGAAGGCAGATATTATCAGTAATGCTATATACGTATAAATTCATAGTTCTGTCAGTACAGGAACTCACAGACACACACACACAGATACACGGCATCATGTAAGTTTGTTAAGGTTTAATTATACAGGGAATATCAGGTTTGTTTAGTTGGTTAGGCAATTCTCGTTTCCCTTGTAAGAACCAGATTCCAGAATGGTGGTGCTGAGGGGCTTTCTCCTTACATGTTCTGCTGTACATTCCCAGATATAGAGGACGGATATGTGTATTTGATGGTGGTTAGGGCAGGGGGTTCAGGGATCGTACCTAATTATAAAATTTGTGTTTTTCTTTTTTCCATGGTTTTATTAGTATTCTCATTTTTCTGTAACCAATGGCTTTGCAAAACCCCTGTTCTTGCAGTTCTATTATGTACTCCCCTTTTGGTCATTAGGAATGTTTTCATATCTTCACAGGCAGTGGCCATCATCACTTTCAGACTGCCATATAAGATGGTGTAGTTACTGTATGACACTTTTAAAGAAGTTTTCTTTTCTGCCTGGTAATAACTAATAGTTTATGAGGGTGACCACCATATAAGAAATCAATGGAAAAAAAGAGTAGAATTTTGTTCGGGCTTGTGGCACATGGTACATGCGGAAACAGATTGTGTGGTATTAACTGGTCCCAAGTATTTGCCATTTTTTTAATATCTTTTTTTCAACCTTAGCATTGATGTATGGTTAAAATGTTGCAATCACCCAGCCTTCTGTGGTGATATTTTGAGGACTTTAATCCACTACCCTTAAAGCATTCATCTGGACATAAGGCGACTCTCCTGATAAGTAAAGTATTCACAAAGATCCTTGCTTTAGTCTTATCTATTCCCAGGTTTCCCCCCAGCGCAAAGAGAAAAACTTCACAAACAAGTTGTTTTGTCTCAAACTGTAGTAATAACAATTATGGTACTAAGAAAGTGGGTTTAGATGAAGTGTCCATTTAACTTCTTTGACTGCATTTTAATGCAGTTTTTGCTGGTCTGCTTGCACAATTTTGTGGCAGTTTAGTGTTTGTTAAATATATGTATAAGTATACTAACAATCACTGAACAGTGACACGTGGCACATCAAAGTCACAAATGTTGATATAGTTATGTTAACAAACACAGATATGCTACTGCTCATGCTTCAAGTATAATTCTGCACTGCCTACACTTACTGATGCGTGTTTACTGCAACTCCAAGATCCATAATCCCCTGGGAACGGGAATATTCCCCAAACCAGGGGGAATGTCTGTTATCATACAACTGTCATCCATCTGTATTATTAACCAAAGTGTGTCGACAATACAGAGTTCTATTTTTACAAAAGAAATAACCAATACTTGGTTAACCATGTGCATATGCTACAGCTGCAGTTTTCTCCATAAAAGTGATTAATCACGCCACTGGTAAACAATGTCTGTCTTATTACACATTGTCTCTATAAACATTACTTAGAATCATTTCCTGTTCCATTTTACTTTTATTACCTTTCACTTGAATATGCTACATGTAGCTTTTTATTTTCTGACTGAGTAAATTATTGTGCTGCATTTTAGCAAGGGTGTAGCTAGGCACATTATGTGTTCAAAAATGAGTATGTTTTATTCTGACCGTATCTTGGAAATTTCAACACTACAAAGCACAGAATGTTTAGAAATGTGTAAAGGAATATTTTTTGGTCTATGCAATGAATTATTGTTTGAAAGGAATACACCTTTAAGAATATTTGTTTATGGTTATAAATAGAAAATAACACTTCCTTTTTGTCTGGAGGTTGCATTTTGAGGGTTGAGTACATTTTTTAAAAGAATAGTGGGCAACAACATTCTGATTTGAGTACAAAATATAACTTTCTGGCGACACCACTACATTCTGGTTAGTTTGCAATAAAATCTGCTGCAGACTAAAGAACACATGCCTTCCTACTACAAACTGTTTCTCCTGTGTAGTGCATCATCAGAATGTGGGGCTACATGGCATAATATCAGAAAGAAATTTGGTAGCTAGTCAGAATACAGTAAATAGAAACACCAGCTTATTAAACCTTATAGCTCAACTGCAGTAAGGAAAGTAAAAATGTAACCAACACATTTAAGAATTTGAAAGCTGACTTGAGAAGATGGTGCATAATTATAGAAAAAAGAAATGGTAAAAAAAAAAAAGCTGCATTTAATCATTAAAGTAATAAATGATAGGATCAGGATTAATCTAAACCTTAGAGGCAGAATAAACTTGCTTAACGTGTTTTATAAAGATAAACTAATGTCTTTCAGCTTTTCCAGGTTAGGGGTCACCACAGCATAACTCCGGTCCGCTAATGATTGACAGTGGATATTTATGGTGCCAGCCCAATGCCTAACCTTCAAAGAAGGCACACCCATTCATGCACGCACCTACCTGCATGTCTTTACATGTCACTTGACCATGGGGAGGACATGCAAACTCCACACAGAAGATGATCCAGCAGAGAACTGAACCGGAGAACCTCTTGCTGTGAAGTGACAATGCTAACCGCCACATCACCACAGCCTAAGTTGTTTTATAAAGATCACTGAGTGAATTTTCTTATGAAATACATACAACAACAAGGAAATTCATACTCATAGACATTTATTTTGAAATTTGC
This sequence comes from Protopterus annectens, assembly GCF_019279795.1. Classification (NCBI taxonomy): domain Eukaryota; kingdom Metazoa; phylum Chordata; order Ceratodontiformes; family Protopteridae; genus Protopterus; species Protopterus annectens. The sequence continues at coordinate 914,545,108 of NC_056734.1, forward strand.
CAGTAATTATCATAGATGTGTGTGTGTGTATGTGTGAGACATACCATTAGAACAAGATTAACAACTTATTTGTTTCTCTTTCACAGAACCAGTACCTGTCACCAGCCTAAATGTCACCTCTGCTACAACCTCTTCCATCTCCTTATCATGGGGTGCAGTACAAGGCAGCCAGATCACGTACCGACTACAGGCTGTGGGACCATCTAATTCATCCACTACAGTATCAACCACAAGTACCACTTTGTCAGGACTTGTTTCTGGCTTCAGATACAGCATCAGCATTGTGGCAGTTGCTGCAGACAATGTAACATTATCCGATGCTGCTTCTGCTACTGGATATACAAGTAAGTAATTACAGAGCAGCTGCTTTGTGTATTATGAAGTGGAATTGGTAAGGAAATAGCCATCCATCACAAAACTGAAGTTTACAAGTTATGTGACTTCTAGTTTAAGTAAAATCAGGTTCAGAATATTCACCATATGCAGGTTACTAACATTAGCTATAAAAGTCTAAAAAGTGCTTAGCCATTATTCAGAAAATAAGAAATTATTACTATTTCATATATAACATATGTGTTACAGTGTTCTTTCCTTAACACAGTATGTTTCATAGCGCTTCATCTGTGGCATACTCTGCATACATTCTTATAGAATGACTCTGTTTTTAAATGCATTTCTCATTAAGTAGCTAATTACTAGCAGCACTAAATTTACAGTGTCATCCCTTATCTGTTTTTAACTAGAGTTTTCCTTACATTATAAGCTACATTCTATGCTGGGATGGCTTTATCTACCATACTCTACCAGTTTTGTGTAGCATACTTTGTACATGATGCCAGGATTTTGCAAAGTGCAGCTGTACTGACACAATGTCATATTTAAAAACTTTTGCTGTCTTAGTATACCTGTGAATGTTATCTTTTTTTTTGTGGTTCTTAATCATACACCAAATGTTTTATTATAACTTTTTTTTTAATTTATTATTTTTCTTTTACTTCTGGAAATATATATTCACTCCCCTCTCCAAGTGTCTCTCATTCTATTGGTATCCACAGGTACAGCAGTATTTTGTTCATATCTATACATTTTATTGGATCATAATAGC
>NC_056734.1:914548712-914703712 GCF_019279795.1 Protopterus annectens
ATGCAAAAACAGGTAAGGCATGCAACATGTGTCAAAAAGCTTATGCAGTATGTTACCAGATCCTGTACATTGTTCTAGCTTTCATTGTCATGCTGATTCTAACAGTGTTCAGCAGTTTTCCCTGACGCTTTGCATCAGAATAAAAATGTGAGTGTGTCATCGTTCATGTTCCCACTGTCTGTATTTGGAAGCACTGATAGACAGATATACTATACACCTGCAGGGATCAATAAGATCTAAATTGTGTCTCTAGAAACACAGTGACTATTCACCCAAATGCTAAATCTGGAAATCAATGCTGGACACACTGCATACAGGCCAGCCCTGAGGTATACGGTGGTACATCCCAAACTGTATCTTGGTTGCCTGGTTTTCTAACAGTGAACTGGGTATTTCAGAAACAGGCTGGTGAACAGATGCAATTGATGCAGAACAGTCTGCTTAGCTTTATCTGAGAGAAGGGAAAATCAAATACAAGCCTGGAGTGTGGTCCCCCAAGTTACAATTCCTGCTTTGAGTTGGGGATTACCAAAGGTATTTAACCTTCATGTAACAGGGCAATTCATAACATGTTACTCACATAAGCAGGTGACATAAGCTTATATATGTTCATTGTACATCATCTGTTGGCACATTTTCTGACAGAGTGTTTCTAGATGTTGTTAAATGTTAATTATCATTCCTTTTTCAGCAAAGAGGCTTATATGCTGCATTAACTTTTGGACTGAAACAGACATAAGGACATGTCAGATTGCCATAAACTACAAAAGTAATTGAATCAGTAATTACACACAAGAAATTATACATCTTTAAACAAAGCAATACGAAAATATTTGTTCAGGAGACAAGTGTCTTATGACGTTTTTTGTTATACAAAATAAATAGCATTCTAATGTTTAACGGAGATGAAAGTCAGCCATTTAAAATCTTAGCAGCAGTAACTAGGATTTGTATCTTTGAGATAACCAAAGCCCAAGTCCAAAATGCCTAATGGCAATTAAACACTAAAATCCGTTTCCAGTAGAAGATAGTCTCTCTATTCATAGGCTTTCAACATAATTCGTCAGTTATTCAAATCTGTTGGTCATTAATATAATAATTAAAAAGACATTTAAATAAAAACATTCAAACATGGTCTATATTCTGTACATGAGGTCCTGTAGTATTACACCTTAAAATCTAATTTATATTGTGAATAATTTCTGACATCAAAATCTAGCCTATTAATTTCAACATGAACAAGAACAGTGACTTATTTTAATGGAGAATTCACATTCTGGTGAAGAACAAATGCTGGATATATACCTTTTCAGTTTTTGTTTACTGATGTCATTAAAATGTCCTTTAGATTGGTCTGAACAGTATGAGATATCTGATCAGTACTCATCTGGTTAGAGGGTCACCTTAAGTCACAAATTTGAATTTTACAATTTCATAACTAGATGTTTCTGTCATTACCCTTAACGTTATTTAGTTGGTCAAAACTATTTACCACATTATTGCAATTAGAAAACACTTGTTGGGGTATGTATCCCTGTATTGTATAGTGGGTCTGCTAAGCATATTTTCACCAGATCAGATAACTTTTGCAGTTCTTGTACTTCTTATGAGATATTTATGCAAACAGATGGAGAAACAGCATATCAGTCTGTTTGTAACTGTGACGCACTAAGACAGTTCATTACATTAAGGATTGTATTTCACAATATGCAGAGGATAGGCACTCATAAAACTAGAGAATAATAAATTTAGTCGCTAATAAAAATAACAATTCACACTACATCTATGGGTAGTTTCATATTCAGGATAAAGCAGAACTTCCTAGTGAAGGAGGGCAGCAAATAAAATATATGACCATTTATAAGTTGGAAAAGGTTTTCTGTATAAGTTATTATGGAGATAAACAACTCCACATGACAAATCCAAAAAAGTAACTGTACATTTATCAGTTGCAATAGTAATTTTAATGGCAGATACATTAAAAACAATAGATTTACAAATGCTAGAAATAGCAAATTGTACATATATAGGCATACATGAAATACAAATCACCATTACAATAAATCAGTTCTTGCTGTAGTAGTCCCATAAAAAAATGATGTATACACTCACAAAAGTAGCGCCCATACGAGTACAGCACAGCTTTTAAATCAGCAGTCCGTTACTATGAAAATGTCTGGGAATGGTGTGAAAAATGCTGAGGTTCAAACAGAATACATTAAGCTCAGTCATAAGGGATGCTGTAAGTCCTTGATGGAAAAAAGTAAGAAAGATTTTCGGGCCAAACTTATACTTTATATTCTTATATACCCTAACTATATCTATGTACTGTCATTATATATCCAACAACTACCTGATCTCCCACATTTTCTGTGGTAGGTACGAAGAGCCTATTACATGTAAGTAACCTATCAATGTACTGCAAACAACGAGGAATGAGAGATTATTCAAAGTTTTCTACAGACCTCTCAAGGTATGTTATAGCTCGGAAAAGCTAATATTCTTTAAAATTTATGTACAGGAAGAAAAATACTTACAGGATGATTCATTAATCAGTACTTGCACTAACATAGTCATAAATGACATAGTTTAATATCCAAATAATAGTTTGGCTTTTGTGTGTCCAGGAGTTTGATATCCTGTAATGTTAGGAACTCATCTGAATTGTACTTAAACACATATATGAAATATTGAGGCCAGCAACAGCTATTTTTCTTTTGTGTCTCTTTGGAATGGAGTTGTGGATCACATTGATAAGTTTATTTTAATAATCACCTTGACAAAAAATATAGAAATTAAATAAGTTTTGGATAAATATCAGTTAGATAAGGAAACAGAAGTGGGCTAACATTTCATGTAAGTAGGACCTGCTTGTTGTATTAAATTCATATGTAAGTGTGTCATAAGTTTTATAGTGTTATAGGTAACAAAATTATTCATTCATTTGATTTATTAATTTTTGGAGGCAGAAAGCATTTAATCATGAAGGTTTAAAGACGACTTAAAATCTATAAGGCAGTTTATGATTCCTGATCATCATCTTTTACTAACAATACTGCATGATACCAGTTAAGTAACTAGTGGTGACTTGCTAATGCATGATGGTTGAAAGGGATGGATAATGCATATTTTATTGGTCCTATATTAGAACTTAATTCATAAAGAATGATATTTTAGAAACTTGAGAAGATTCTAAACATGTTACATTACAGTTTTACCCTTGAGTTTAGTTATCCAGGGATTATGTAATCATAGCTATCTTTTAAAAAAATTCTTTCAAAAATATAACTAGCAAAGGCTGTTTTATAACAGGGAATGCCATGCAGAATTTTGGTATTGATGCAAACATCAAATTACTCTCTTCTATAAAAAACTAAAAAGGATTTAGCTAAGCAAGTTGAGGCATTCACACTTTGCAGTTTATGAGAACTGGAAAAGCAACATACATGATTTTACAATTGTAGGGAAGTAAAATGTAGCATTATATTTGTAAGTAAACAAAAAAAGATAAAGTGGCAACATTTTAAAATTATTTCATTTGATTTACATTTAACCTCACCTTAGCCTTCCCCAAAGATTGTTGAATTAAAACTCTTATGCAGAACAAAGTGAAAATATGGTAGGGATCTCTCCAAATATGTAAAAAATGCTGCAAGACATTTCTAGCACTCAGTTACACATGGCAAGCATGGCCCAATTATTTTGTTATATTCCAGTCATCTGCCTAACTGGAACATACAACTGCAAAGTAACAAATAAATGCATGCTGGAGAAATTGCTCAAAAAGTAGATTTTACACTTTGCATTCCTTTTCTGAATGACTCATCATATAACCTATTCTATTTCATTTTCAATTTTTATAACCTGGCACACTAAACCCCTTTACATATTAATAAAAATACTCCCAAATAAAATTAGTTCACACAACTCATAATATAAGTGATTTTATTTCTTCCTGTAAAATGGTGGTAATGACAGTCGTATGTTACTTCAAATGTCTGAAGTAAGAACATGCTGGAAAAACAAATAGGAATTGTTAAAGAACTTTAAAAGAACCCTAATAAGAATATCGGAAAAGTGTTTAATATTAAAATTGCATCTAATAGGGAGACTATCCCGAGAATAGTTGTGTCTTTTGTTCTTAAGTTGAATTTATCACCAGAAAAAAATGGACTCTTCTCTGTGACAAATGATGGCAAAAAAATGGTGGTCTCAAAGTGATTTAGCTGTAAAAGGACAAAACATGGATGACATGTTTAGTAAAAATTTGTATTTTTTGGTACAAAGAAAATATGCATAGTCATTAAAAAAATATTTTAAAAGCTTGCATGGAGAAGTATGTCCATATTGAAAGTATATACTATTAAGAGTTAAGAATTAAGAGTTACCTGTCTGACCACCAACAATCCGTTGTATGGCATAATGACATATCTCCCCAACTACCTGTCTCCATAGGGGTTCCCCAAGGATCCATCCTTGGACCCCTACTCTTCTCTGTTTACACCAATAATCTAGCCTCTGCCACCAAACATGGCACACTCATACAATACGCAGATGACTCAACCATCATCTGCTCAGCCCTGTCCCTACCAAAACTGCAAAAAGTCACACAGGAAGCCTTTTCCTCTGTTGAAACATGGTTATCAGATGCCCAATTAATACTCAACCCAAACAAAACTAAACTACTCATCTTGCAACCCACAAAACATACTCAAAACAACTCTCATTTTAGCATCACAGCAAAAGACAAAACCACCATATACCCAACTGAACACATCAAATTGCTAGGAGTGGAAATAGACAATAAACTAAAATTTGACATTCACATATCCATGACCATAAAAAAGTCCACAAAAAACTAGGAGAGTTATACAGAAATAAGCAATTTCTCACCAAAGCAACAAAGATTTCAATAGCAATTTCCCACCTTATCTCCACCCTACTTTATACCTCTGCAGTATATACCAACCTAAGGCAATGTGATCTAAACAAGCTAGAGACCTGCTACAACAAAATCACCAAATTCGCCACAGGGGCATCCTACCGTAGTCACCACTGTCTCTCACTTGCTGAACTGGGCTGGCTTGAACTCCCTCACCTCCTTCAGTGGTATCAACTCTCACTCGCCCACAAACTAGTAAACCATCCACTAAATGTCCCATCCCTCCAGAATCTACTCCAACCCTATCGCACCACCAGACCACTACGATCCAGCAACAAAAATGACTTGCAGATCACTAAAGCCAATAACTCTGCTGGTGAAGCACTATTCTCTTGCACCATAGCCAAATTATGGAACTCACTCCCACCCACAATTACCTCTGTACCATCATGCACCCACTTCAAAACTTTACTAAAAGTGCACCTAAAAACATGCTGGCTATGCCCTTGCAACTCCCACTCTAATATCACCCACCCCATCCAACCACTACCTTTCTTTCCACTCCACTAACTACCTTGATTATAGCAAGCTCAGATGCTCATAAGCCTAGTACTTATTATACAGCAGGAACTTCTCATTGTAACATTTGTTAATGTCTGTTATGTACTTCACAAATAAAGATTCTAGTTGTCTACTGATGTACTATGTTCTTCATCTGTAAATATGTTGCAAGTAATGCTTCCACCACTCAACTCCTCACTTGTACCAAGTAATTAAAAAAAAAAAAAAACACAATACTATTTCTTTTTATATTTCGCCTCTATTACTTGTTTTGTTTGATACTTATGTTTTTCTCTATATAATCTATGTATTGAAATGAATCTTTGTATTTTATGTATTGTGTAACATAATCTTTGTATAATCTGTATGTGGAGCTTTTCTCCCCAGGACTCCATTGAAAACGGGTTCTTTGGGCCCAATGGACTATCCTGGTTAAACAACAGCAGCTAAATAAATAAATAAATAAATACTTGCTATGTTAAATTGTTAATCACTGTGATCCAATGTAACTACTGTCTGTTTGTTTTAACTGTGGAGCTTTTCTCCCCGGGCCTCTACTGAAAATGGACCTACTTCCAGTTGGACACTCCCGGTCAACAAATTTAAATAAATAAATAAATAAATAAATAAATACATATTAGTTCCAGTTAGTGGAAGAAGATACATAAACAAGATTATAATAATTTAAATACAAGCTTATTTATTTTCTGTGTTAAAAACTAAATTTGAGGACTCTGTAAAGTGACAAAACAAGGAAAGCAGTAATGTCATTAAAGATGGTTTTGCAATCCATGAATAGATTTACAAGGAGATGTTTCTTATTTTACAGGACCAGCACCAGTAACTAACTTTGTTGTTGTCAATGCTACATCCTCAACAATATACTTATCATGGACTGCAGTACCTGGTGACCAGATTAGTTACAGGATACAGACTGCAGGGCCTTCTAGTTCAAACATCACAACATCTGCAACACGTATCAGCATGACAGGACTTGTTTCTGCATCACAGTACAACTTCAGCATTTTAGCTGTTGCTGCAGACAATTCAACAGTTTCAGACGTAACTTACGTCACTGGATACACATGTAAGTATTTTACCTCAGTTGTCTTAATTAGAAACAGGTAGCTAACTATTATTATATAAAGGCATTATTATATTGTATTCCTTCAGTAAATGCATATGTTGCATTTATTAATATCATTTGTATACTGAGTCATCTAATATAACATTTATGTGCTTTATCATTTTCATAGCATGCATTTTGTGTAAATATTAACCAATAACTTTACTTTAAGATAACATATTTTAACAACAATTTTCCTTATTTTATGTAATAAATCAAGTAGAGATAATAGAAACACACTGTCCCAAAAATTAACATCATCTAGGAGATATCATGCATGAGCTTGTTAAAGTTGTCTTGTTGCATGCTTCTCAATGTCCAGTGCCAGTGCATTAATTAACGCTGGTGAAGTTTGAATTTCTGTTTTGTGCATACTAATTATGATTTCATACTGATAACTGCTGCGGTGATGGTGCTGTGGTAGCGTTGTCACCTCACAGTAAGAGGTTGTCCTGTTCGATTTTCAGCTAGAGCGTCTTCTGTGTGGAGACATGCGTGAATGGGCATACCTTCATTGAAGGTTGTGCGTCAGAGCTGGCAACTCGGCACGTGAAAATCTACTGCCAATCATTAGTGTTCTGGAGTTCCGCTGTGGCGACCCCTAACCAGGAAAAGCCGAAAGACACAACAACAACAACTTAATGTCTTAAGAGAGTTAGTTGTTATTCATTATTCTGCCACTTGAATATTAAGCCTGGAAATTGTAGGTGCTATGCTATAAACACACAGTTAATGTGGAAATGTAATCATGTCTAATAACTGAAATAAGCAGAACTGGTATAACTTTAGCCAAATGAAGGCAAAACACAAAACTCTGCAGCAACACAATATTGACATTTTTTATCCTACAATATACTAGACTTTTTCAGAATAAACAATATACTTAAACATATATATATATATATATATATATATATATATATATATATGTGTGTGTGTGTGTGTGTGTACATATATATATATATATATATGTGTGTGTGTGTGTGTGTGTGTGTGTGTGTGTGTGTGTGTGTGTGTGTGTGTGTGTGTGTAGATATGGATACAGATATATGGTAGAGATATGCATATGATCAGTCATGTTGTGTGCAACTTGACTACATGGACATAAAACCTTTTTTAGAATATGATAAAATACAATAAACATTAAAAAGGTCATTATAATTGATCATTTAAATGCTTTAAAAATAAAAATGTTAAAATAATTTTACTTTTTCTTGCCCAGTCTTTTCTCATTCAAAAACATTTGAAATTGATAGCATCCTTTATACCAGGAAACATATTAGCATGTAATATAATCTGCCATATAGCTGCCCTAATTTGAAATTTATATTTAATGTTTCAGTCCCTATAAACACAGGGTACATGATCAGTGATAGAAAAAAAGTTTTTTTTTATACCTTGACTGACCAATGTATGTCTGTATAAAGTATTTCTGCCTTAATATTTTCTTCCGTTTTAGCAGATCCTTTTTGTTACTCCCTACCAACATAAAAACAGCTGCATTCAATGCATCATGTGATATAAATCACTCCATTGTAGTTATAGTTATAGTGGGTACAATGATAGATGGATTTATTTGATGTGGTAGAAAGGCAAATGACCTTTCCTGGATGTATCTGCACCCTCCATATTGTACTGAAATACACAGACTCCTAATCTCTTGCTGATCAAGTTAAGATCATCTTTGGCAGTGTCATTCTCTAGAGGTGTTTTAAGATGAATGCCCTTTTTATAAGTAAATGACAGTTAGTCTCTTAAGAAGAGAAGTCAATCCTTGAGTTCCCTCAGATGGTGTTCCAGTTTTTCACATTTACTCTTTTGAGTCTGAAATTATATGATGATATTTCCAAACTAGAATAGTTAATGTGCAGGTCGTTACCTGTCTTAACTTTTTTATTCAATCCTTTTTTGTGTAAATTTCTTCAACAATTATTATAATTATGATTATTATTACTAAAGAAATACTATTGTAACCCACCTCACCAAAAATGTTAATACTATGCTGAGCATTATAATTGGTGGTTAAGGGTGATGCCTATATCATTTTGCTCTCTGGGATATTATGTTTCATAAATAAGGCATGGTTTCTCTTTATGTGACTATTCACAAATTTTCATTTCTATTTATTTTACTATCAAATTTCTTCTCAAATACACATCTAAAATAATATCCAAAACCTAAGAGCTTTGCTCGTACTACCTAAGCAAAAGTTATTTAACTCATGAATTAGAATATCACATTTATCAACTAAAAAATATGAAATAAATAATGTTACCACAAATCTTTTATAAAAAATGAACTTTAGAAAACAAAGGCACTTGTATCAATAGAAAAAAATCCATCTCTCTTAACACAAGATTGGAAAAAGACAGGGTAACAGTGGCCCCATTGCTTCACCTCTTACATCCTTGCATAACTCACTATTAAACATACAAAACAAATGTTATCAATAATTCAAGTAAACTATAAATAGTATCAATGAAAGAAGTAGAGCAGAAAATTCATAACTTTCTTATATATGAACACTAGTGTAAAGAGATCTTATGTCTGAAGTAAGTATATTTTTTCATTTCTTTTAAAAGAATAATTTCCCATTTTATCCAAAAAAAAAAAAAACAAGAATCCTTAAGACTGCTGTCAAGTTGTTGAACTATTGGATTAAGTGCTGTATGTAATAATTATCATCATCTTCATCATCATCATCATCATAATAAAAAGATATAGTCCCTCACTTGAGTATGCTGAAGAAAATATTAAGCCTTAGGTGTTCTGTGTATATAAAATCAAACATTTTTTGAATCCAAAAAGACTTAATTGCATGCAGATTGGTGCTGAACTGCGCTGGTGGTGCTGCAGTAGCGTTGTCACCTCATAGTAAGATGTTGTCCTGTTTGATTCTCAGCTAGAGCGTTTTCTGTGTGGAGACATGCATGAATGGGTGTACCTTCATTGAAGGTTGTGCATCAGGGCCGGCAACTCGGCACATAAAAATCTACTGCCAATCATTAGCTGACTGGAGGTCCACTGTGGCGACCCCCAAACCGGGAAATGCTGAAAGACACGACAGACACAACAAGATTGGTGCTTGGTCCTGTCCTTATCAAACTGCTAATTGACATCTTACTGCTCTCCTTTTAATTCTATCTCCTGACTCTCTGCATGCATCATATTTTTCTGTTTGCCTCTCTAATACATCTATTACTGTAAACCTATAACCTGATTCTTGTAAATAATGCTGTACATAGACACAGCCGGCCTTGGGCATAGGCAAACTAGGCAACCGCCTAGGGCACCATACAGGCCGGCCTAGTAAAGGGTGCATTTTGTGTTCATTTATTTAGTTATTTTAATTAATTTACTTTTCTTATTATGCGAACACATAATAATAAAAGTACATTAATTAAAATGAATAAATAAACCATAGGGCACCGGACGAGGGGGAGGGATGAGTGCCCTCCCACTTTTATACCTGAAGTGTGGCCAGGAAGCTTCAACAGCTACAAAAAAAAAAAGAATCTCCGTTCCACTACCTTTAAGGAGAAGTACATGCATGTCATACGCACGTACACCTACACTGATGTAAAGACTGCAGGCGCAATGAGTGCCCGTGTGGGGGACAGGAATGAAAAGCAGCAGGAGTGCCTGAAACAGGTGCGAGACTTAAATGGATGCAATAGTCAAATGTAAATGTTGTAAAACTCGTGAAACGACTTAGGAAATGCAGAGTGCAGCATGATGTGCATGCACCCCATAGCTTGCCGTTCCCTCCCCAAAACTAGCTACATTGGTGTAGAAATGAAAAATGAATGTTTTGTGTTAGAATCCCATCACTTACTGTTTTGATTGTGTCAGTTAAATAACCAGGTGCTGATTACACAGCTCTTCTCCTCTCCGAATGATTTCAAAAGGCATTCCATGACTTTATGCCAAGTGGGTCATTCGAAAATGTAATTAGATCTTGCTGGACAGTGTTGCCTGAACTGGAGCTACAGGTAGTTTTGAGTATCTACAGATAGCGATGTGCAAGGAGGGGATGCTGCTATGGAGCCTTCTTGGTGTAGTGATTGCACTTGCATGTGTGCGTATGTGTGTTTATGAGTATCTACAGATAGCAATGTGCATGGAGGGGATGCTGCTATGGAGCCTTCTTGGTGTAGTGATTGCACTTGCGTATGTGCGTATGTGTCTTTATGTGGTATGGTAGGCAAGAAAGCCAAGTCTAATAATGTGTTAATGCAATGCACCGTCTGCAAACTGTGAGTGTAGGGGGTGTATTCATTTACAGTGAAGCGACCACTCATTACCAGATGTGCTGTCATCAAACAGCACTACATCATAGTCTTTTACTCTTCCAGTTTTGCTTTAGATAATTGCATATTTTGAAAATTCATCAGATTCTGCTTTTTTTATTTTAGTTTTTCTGTCTTCTGCAGGTAGTGATTAAAGCAATGCTTTGTTTTGCCATTTTTCTTGTATAATTACAGTTGAGTTTCAATAGTGAAACATGATAAACTGGTAGCTGAAGACTAGAAGGCGAGGTGTTGGTACTCGTGTATATGGCTGTTCGATTCATGGTGAATAAATACCAGACTACAGTGAGCCTAAGTCAAAAACATGCATCTTAACCTCTGCATATCAAAAATAGCATTTCCATCTAAACAGTTATAGAACAGGGTCGGAAAGATGAGCATATTCTTATTTTTTAAGTTGAAGTTCTTCAGAAAATACGTTCTATGTAAACACTGATGAAGCATCTTTGTGTATGATTAGTTCAGTTGTTAATAATGTATGTACTTTATAAATATAAAACAAAAAACTTCTGACTCTCCACGTTACTTAAACTTTTTATTAACAACAAGAAAGACAAACGGTAAGCACTTTCGCCAGTGCTTCGCTTCTTCAGACAATTTAATATGAAGAGTAGCTACATATTTATAGGGAGGCACAGCCAATAAACAATTGTTTAAAATTAATCAATTGACTGTTGATTTAATCAAAGCAAACCATTTACTAAAAGAAGCTCTTTTTAAGGCTATAGGACAAGCATAAAATAAGCAGAACCACAAGTTTGAAACGTTGAAACATTTGTAATACATTGAAACAAGGCTTACTAGTACTTAAATACATTGTAAAACAATATAAAAACATTTATTTCAGCATATTTCAGCATATGTCATTTGTTTCATATATAGCATTTAGTAGCTCATATATAATATATGCTTATTTAATTACTTCAGCCTTTTCAAGGAATCAAATTTGATATATGGTAAGATGTTAAACATTTTATTCATAGTAAATATATAAATATATAAATAAATAAATAAATATATAAAAATATTGAATATTATAAAATATATACTGAATAATATGTAAGCATAATCAAATAAAGTCAATCTTTATATATCTATCATGTCAAAGAAGACTGCCACTAGCTTTGTTCAAGGTTGTGAAACTTAAACTTAAAAAACCTGTTCCAGATATTAACATTCAAAATATTTAAATTCAAATATATATTAAAAATTCATAAGTATAAATAAATAAATAGAATAAATTAACATATATTATAAATTCATTAGTACCCAAGTCTCTGTGAACACTCAGAATATTAAGTAATGGAAACTGTCTTAAACTATTGAATATAATGTACATAAGATAAAAACAATTGTGTATGTATAAATTTTAAAATTTACAATAAATATATATAAAAATAAAAATAAAAAATTATATATATGGAAATAAATAAATAAGTAAACATGTAAATGTGTGAATATATGAATATAAATATGATATATGGTCCCTTACACTATATCTTATGAAATCATCTTCGATTATTAAGAAAAGATCTTATTGTGATATAATTGTTCAAGCCTGGAGGACAATGGCCTCTAAGCTTAAGAATCCATTTTAATTCATTTAACTCGATCAAATTTATATAGTCACCACCTCTATCTGTGACCTCCACAATTTGCAACACCCTAAATACAAAAAAATGCGATGGGTTAGATATTACATGTTTGGCCAAAGCATTTAATTCATTTTTCTTCTTTATGTCGTATTGATGGTTATATATTCTATTTTTAAGTTTCCTTTTGGTAAGGCCTACATAGAATGCGTTACAGCATTCACACGTAGCCAAATAAATTAATCCAGAAGTATCACATGTAGCTTTAAATCTCGGTTTAAAAATATAGTTAAATTCTGGATGCATAAAATCTTGATGTTTAGTAATAAACTTACAATAATTACAACTGTGGCAAGGGTAGGTTCCTAAAGAATCATTTATAATTTGCATGTCATATATTGTTTTGGGTGTTCTATCACACAGTAGAGATTTTAAATTCCTATTACTCCTATAGGTTATATGAGGAGTGGTACCTACTATTTTCAAAGTAGATTCATCAAGCAATAAGACCTTCCAATTATTGAGTAATATTTTCTTAATATTCATAAAGTCATTGGTGTAGGTCGTAATAAAAGACACTCTCTCCCTATAATTATACATATTACTTTTAAAACTAGATAACTGATGATTATCTTTAAAATCATGTTGTGTCAAATCCTCAGAAGGTAAAACATTATTTCTAACTTCCATTACCAAATCATAATCATACCCTCTTTCTAAAAACATCTCTACCATGTTATGGGCTTCTCTGTATAAATCATCTTTATCAATACATATTTTACTTAATCTGGTAAACTGACTTCTCAGTATACCTTTAAAAGTATGACGCGGATGCATGCTGTCATATTTCAAAATTGTGTTCCTCCAGCATTTTTTCTTAAACAGCGTAGATGTTAATTTCCCTCTCCTGATGTTTAAGCTAACATCCAAAAAATTAACAGAAGAATAAGAGGTTTCAAATGAGAATCTAAGAAACGTGGTTGTTGTTTCTAAATAGGTTTTAAAGTTATAGAACTCATCTGCTGAGCCATCCCATACAATTAAAATGTCATCGACGAAACGCTTATAGAGTAAAACTTTCTGAAATAAAATGTGTTTAAAGACATTATTCAATTCCCAGTGGTGTACAACTAAATTGGCATATGTGTTTGCACAGGGGGTCCCCATGGCCACACCACAAGTTTGTAAATAGAGGTTACCCCCAAATGCAAACACATTGTTACTGAGTACCAATTCTAATAATTGACAAACTAAAATGGTTGTATTCCCACTTATATTCTGACTATGCTGTAATAAATCACGTATAGCTTCTATCCCAGTTTCATCAGGGATTGAAGTAAAGAGGCTTTGTACATCCATTGTAATTAAAAGATGTTTATCTTGCCTAAACACAAAATCCAAAGATTGTAAATAGTCTATAAGCTGATACGTGTCTTTAAGGATTGTAGGGATGGCTTCTACTAAAGGTCTTAAAGTTTTCTCTAAAAAGATTGATATGTTCTCAGTAATCCATTTTGCACCAGATACTATCGGCCTCATCGGTGGTGGTAAAGTCCCCTTGTGCATTTTTGGCAGCCCTTTAATTATAGGTACTACCGGGCTGTCAATAGTAAAAAATTCATATAAAGTATTTGGTATCTGGTAGCACATAAGCATGTCATATAAATCTTCTTTGACAGTTTTAATAATTTGATTAAGTTTACTTTGATCTATTAAAAGATAAGTAGTGTCAGCTTTCAGCATATCATTCATTAAAAAATTATAATCAACAGTATCAAATATGGCTGTGCCTCCCCCTTTGTCTACTGGCCTAAAGGTTAATGAAAAGTCATGACTAAGGTTTCGTAGCGATATCATATTATTGCTTGACATATTAAAAAATGCACATTTCTTTCTTCCATTATAAAAATATCTGTAAAAATCTGTTTCACACAGCTTAACAAAAGAATCTATATGAGCTGGCATAACAGGTATAAAAGAACTTTTCTTCTTATACAGTGGAATATTGGCAGCATTATTGGTAACATTATTCATGTCCTTATTAAAAAACAATTTCAAGCTAACTGAGCGTGCAAATGAGCGTAAATCAATCAGTACATCAGATAGTCTGCTTCCCCGTGAGGGGATGAACGAAAGGCCTTTGTTTAGCAATTCAATGTCACTAGCATTCAAAGCATAGCTCGATAAATTGAAATAAAGCGTGCTTACTGCCTCAGCCTTCTTGGTTGATACACATTCGTCTCGCCGGATAGCTTTCGTTTTCTGCTTTCCCAACTGTTCCTTCTTCCTTTCACAAATGCTGGTTTCCTTATTGGTAAGGGTAAAAAAGGAGTGTTGTCATCAGTACGCCTTTTACTGATAGCTCCTGTGTTGTGTTGTAAAGATTTAGCCGCATTATTGGCTTCTTGATTCGGGAGTGGCGTAGAGACGAGAGATGCACTAGTAACTGAAGCAAAAGTCTCAGGCAGCGTGGTGAATGATTCCTGTGACGTATCTTTGCCGGCACCAAGTTCAGATGCCGGTAAACCAATGGGAGTAGGCTGTGAGGTGCGGTCCAAGGGCGCTAAATTCGGACCAGAGTTCTCTCCTATGGGCTGATTATCAAATCTCCTCGGCCAAATAAACACACAACCTGTGTAAAAATCTCTAAAGTCACGTTGAAGCTTCTTAAGTTTAGTTTGTTGAAGCTTCATAGCGTAGGTATTAACTTGGCTGTACATGTTTTCAAGTTTCCGTGTACAAAAAGGATCAACAAAATTCTTTCTTAGCTCAGAGTTAATATCATTAACTTTAGATAATAGTTCAGTCTCAAGCGGCTCAAAATAATCAATGAGGAGCTGCATGTGTTTATAGCTAGCTTCAATGTTAATGTCTTGCCATTTTTTCAACAGCATCGGGTGCGTATCACCATACGTTGGCATGACAAGTATACGCATCCCTCTCGGAATCAATTTGTAATGAAGGCACGCCTCTAGGTGCTTGCGTTGCCATATCATCCTTTGCAATTTATACAGTTCATTCTCAAGCATTTTCATGTTTGAGTTAAAAAGTTCAATATTAGCAATATCTGTATCTGTCGTATTTGAAACGGGAACATTCAGGTCCAGAGCCAATAAAGGATTCGACTTACATGAAGTTATAGCAGTCCATTGCTGGTCATTAGTTAGTCGCCTCGGTTCCGGATTATAATCCAGTTCAAGTTCCATATTAGCCATAATGTGTGCAGTGGAGATCCGAAAAACGCCAAACAGATAAAAAACAAGACAGATCTCTAACTGCTAAGGAGTCAGTAGTTAAATCCAACGATAAATATAAAACAAAAAACTTCTGACTCTCCACGTTACTTAAACTTTTTATTAACAACAAGAAAGACAAACGGTAAGCGCTTTCGCGTATATCGCTTCTTCAGACAATTTAATATGAAGAGTAGCTACATATTTATAGGGAGGCACAGCCAATAAACAATTGTTTAAAATTAATCAATTGACTGTTGATTTAATCAAAGCAAACCATTTACTAAAAGAAGCTCTTTTTAAGGCTATAGGACAAGCATAAAATAAGCAGAACCACAAGTTTGAAACGTTGAAACATTTGTAATACATTGAAACAAGGCTTACTAGTATTTAAATACATTGTAAAACAATATAAAAACATTTATTTCAGCATATTTCAGCATATGTCATTTGTTTCATATATAGCATTTAGTAGCTCATATATAATATATGCTTATTTAATTACTTCAGCCTTTTCAAGGAATCAAATTTGATATATGGTAAGATGTTAAACATTTTATTCATAATAAATATATAAATATATAAATAAATAAATAAATATATAAAAATATTGAATATTATAAAATATATACTGAATAATATGTAAGCATAATCAAATAAAGTCAATCTTTATATATCTATCATGTCAAAGAAGACTGCCACTAGCTTTGTTCAAGGTTGTGAAACTTAAACTTAAAAAACCTGTTCCAGATATTAACATTCAAAATATTTAAATTCAAATATATATTAAAAATTCATAAGTATAAATAAATAAATAGAATAAATTAACATATATTATAAATTCATTAGTACCCAAGTCTCTGTGAACACTCAGAATATTAAGTAATAATGTATGTACTTTAGTTATAGCTTTATGATGAAACAAATGGAAGTCTAAGATGAGCAACATCAAATCTGAGAACAAAGATAATAGTAATATTCCTATATCATAGCAGCTGAGTCTGAAAATTCTCCAGTGAAATCAGCACTTTACACCAGTTAAGAAATAGTAGTAATAACTAACAAAATCAATATGAAGTTGACACTTAGATGCATGTGTTCGAGATGGTTAACTGAAATGTATAAAATCTAACTGGTTGTTTGGAACACATTAAATGTAGCAAGACTGTTGATTCAGCACATCTAAAGATAAATGTGGCACCCACACTTAATTGTGTGCCTGGGAACCCTCAATATCTGCAGGTGATAACTGTATTTGTTTTAATGAAATATTCTCTGATTTAATGGGTGTGCCTTCTTTGAAGCTTGGGTGTCGGGCTGGCACCTCAGCACCGAAAAAATCTACTGCCAATCATAAGCGGACTGGCGTTCCACTGTGGTGACCCCTAACCATGAAAAGCCAAAAGACATTACTTTCTCTGATTTACAAGGGGTACTTGATTATACAGACAAATTTTATTTTCACGGTCTGTATCAAAAACATTGTGCTACATTGGCAAGTCTTCCCTCCAGCAATTAAGATCATCCTCTATTCTCTCTCTTTATATGATGATATTTTGGTATACAAAGAAAATTCTTTTGGCATTGCCTCTTGTCTTATTGTGCAATTCGTGTGTGTACTGTTACAAGTTTGGTTAGATGCCCATTTACAGAGGAGAGCTATAGAGAAAAGCTTCAACAGTCATGGTGATTTAAAAGTGGATGTGAATGCCAGTAAGTTAAGCACTTTTAAGAAACCCAAACTGTGCAAAAGAATACCAATAGAAATGATCAAATCTGATACAAATACCAACTATTTTTATGAAACTACAACAGTGATCAGATGGAGTAGCAATTATCGTTGCATGAGACATAAAACCAAATTTCTTCCAGCTTGACTGGACATGTAAGTTATTTACATATATGGGTAAAGGGGAATTAAATTAAATGATAGTTATTCACAACAATGTTGACCTTCTTTTTCCTTTACTCAGCTCTAAGTGGGTGATGTTTGGTCTAGTGCCCCACCCCTCTTCCTCATCTCGATGATCCTAGTCTTCTTTAACTTGTAAATGTACTGTAGGGTGTAGTCATAGGGTAATATATTCCCAGTCCAGCCTCAGTTGGTAATGCAAGGCTGCAGCATAGGGGAAATATCACCAAACATAGCATTACCTACCTTTGACTGTTTTGTTTCATGTGTTAGAAATCAGGCATAATTAAATAGTTCCCTCTACACATGCTTCCCAAGTTGATATATTCAGGAAGTATTTCCAGCCTTCTGAAGTGACTTCCTTTTCATTTTACCACAGTTGTCTGGCTCACTGGTTTGTAGTTTCCCTTCTCTTTCTGCAGGCCTGTCTTTTGAAGGTAAATCCAGTCTTTTCTTCAACAGTAAAGAGTCACCATCTAATCGTGGCCATCTTATTCAAGTGATCAGAAATGGGGTTCACTAATTTTCCTCTTCATTCATTTTAAAATTCTAGAATCCCCAATATGGCCCAGATATTTTGTCCAAACTGTCAATCTTTCACCACCACCATTGTAGAACCAGCTACTCTTTAATCATTTTTATAATTGTTGCTCAAATCAGAAGTAGCTGTTCATTATGTCTGCCTTTTCTGTAGTGGTCTAGCTTCAAATTGATTCCCATTTGTCTAAATTCAGTACCTTTTTGATGGCTTATGTTCACTGTTTCTGCACCTGTAACATGATTTTTCTTTCCTTTCATCTTGGTGGTTGTTACTGTTTCCTCACATCAGGCTTTTGCTTTTTTGATATCTGCCTCCCTCTACTTTAGCTGACTTAATTCTGTATCTCTCTTCGAGTTTTTCCTGAATGCCAGTGTGCACTCCTTGATATTTTCTGTTAATTCTAACAAAAGTAGTCTTTCCATTTTTGTTTCTGTAGGTTTGCCACCTGCAGTGGTATGCATTCTGTGTGTTTGTGGTTCTGATTCTTCTTCAGTGTTTCTCCTTCTAGTTTATGTAATAGAACCTTACTATAAGTCACTTTTTTATATTGCCAAATTTTACTCACTTAAAATCCAGTCCTTTGGATTTTTGTGTAACTCGGTTGTAATACAGTTATGCATTATGAATATTATGATATGGTGATTAGTTTCCCTGTATAAGTACATCATCTGCAACTCACAGGACACATTCAAGCTCTTCCTATCAGGTGTTACAATAACAGGACATACTCTTGATAACTGTAGTGCCAAAAGCAGATATCTTTTTTTTTTCTTGTTTGAAAAATTTTTATTAGTTTTACCATAATAAAAATAATTATAAATAACAATTGAAACATAAGTGATGAAGAAAGTTTACTGCTGCTCATGCTAAGTCTGTTTTCAAAGTGCAAATAGCTGTTTTTTGTTTATCAAATGGCACACTGTATTGTAGAATCTGAAAGCAGTGTTGGTAGCATAATTGTGTTTGGTGCAGAGGGCTGTGGATTCTAGTCCCACACCATGGAAATGGAGTGCTGATATTGTAGTACCCATATGATTGTTTGCATTATAAGGGGGAAAGGGGTTCTACACTCCTGAGTATGTCCTCCTTTGTATGAGATACATAGTAACTATGAACTTGTTGGTTTATTTCCTATTGCAATATAACTAACTTTTCAATTTTTTTAATGTAATATAGGCAATTAATTATTCAAGGGCAACAGGCACAGAATTTATAGATAAACATTAAAATGTAAAGTTGTTTGTCAGTAGCAACCTCTTCATTAGTTACAGATGTCTTTAATGTAGAATTATTCAGATGGTTTTACTTCTGCAGAGATTGTGCAATTCGAGTGATATTGGTGGATTGTAATTACAAAAGTTTTGAGTGGCTTTTTAATCCTTGAAATTTTCTGAAATGGGTAGTTATTGGTTCATACATTTTGTTTCATTACTTATTAAAAGAATGTTTAAAACTACAAATTGAAAACCCATTCTAGCAAGCGGTGCTATATTATACAAGGAATATAATTTAATACAGTCAGGAAGATGAATCAAAAAACAAATACATGTATGC
The DNA here is from genome assembly GCF_019279795.1 of Protopterus annectens. Taxonomy (NCBI): domain Eukaryota; kingdom Metazoa; phylum Chordata; order Ceratodontiformes; family Protopteridae; genus Protopterus; species Protopterus annectens. The sequence continues at coordinate 914,568,424 of NC_056734.1, forward strand.
ATGGCCCTAAAAAATGTGTGCAAGTAGTCTGTTTTGAAAACAGCCAAAGGTAATCCTCCACTGGCCAGATGCATTTTCTATGAATCTGGGTTTTCATGCTATTTTAATGAATGTGAGTTTTGCTGTTTCAATGAGTATTAGTTTCAAGGGTAGAGAAGTTTAGTGCTCGTGCTAAATCTGTATTCATTGTGAGACTGCATTGTTTGTTTAGCAAATGGCTATCTGTGTTTGTGTTACTTTATTCCAATATCTGTAAACATTGTGGAAGTAAATAGGAAAACAGTATGCACACTGATAGATTTGAGCAGTGTGTATGGTAACTGGTGAGAAATAGCCAAGTAATGGAACACACTGGATTGGCTGGGGAAGGGGTGCTGCTGGAGGGTAGGGGTTGCTGCAAGAGGGGTTGCTCTGGGTTGGCAGTCTGTTACCCTGCCTAGGACCCTATTTGACTATGATCCAGTTCTGGTATTTAAAGCAGGAAGTAAGTACACAAAGGTAGTTGCAGTTTAACTACATTACAAGGTATCTTTTTCTTCTTATGCATTTAAATGATTTAAGGAAATTACTGTAGTGGCTTTCTTGGGGAGTGACCTACCTGTGGGTGTGGCTCAAATAGGGTTGTTTTGTGAGTATGTTGTAGGTAGGGCATAAGGGGGCGCCGGAGCAGTACTTTGCCTAGGGTGCCATTTCAGCTAAGGCCAGCCCTGTACATAGACTTATTGCTAAAACCTGTATATATTTCTACATGTGAACTTGTTATTGCTGTTCTATAGTAACAGTATGCAGCTTGTGCACAACTCTGTAAAATTGTGACTTCTTATTTTTTATGTATAACAACTTCATATTTTTCCCTTGTAAATATATCTCTGTTTTTATATTGTGAAATGTATCTGGAGCTTTTCTCCTCGAGTCTCCACTGAAAAAAGGGCCCTGGCTCAGTTGGACCAACCCTGTTAACAAATGACAATAAAGAAATAAATAAATAAATACATATTTGAGTAAGTCATACAAAATATATTCAGTGTATTTCAATGTATTCATCAGTAATTTGTAGGCATGTAGTAAAAAAACTCCTAGTGACATTTTCATTACAGACATTAAAAGTTTCTCTCTCTCTAACAAGCATCATGGAATGTTTACAAAGTTGATAATATATGGGGGCTAAAATTGAACAGTTTGCTTAAACCTTTATGGTCAAATACAGTCATCTTTAATACAAAATTCAGGATTAGTTTCTTAATAAAAAAATATTTACTGGGTTTGCCCTTTTGTTGTGAAAGAATGAAAAGCCAAGCTTGAATGAAACAGTCAGGGCATTAGAAAAAGGTTCATTATAGGAACTAAAAATGAACTCTTTACTAGTTGAAGTACATGACTGACTTAAATTGGTTAGGATTGCCTGCATCCCTTGTTTCAGGCCTCTTCCTCTCAAACTGTGATTGAAATTCACATATTGGTGACTCCTGACGAAATTCATTGTCTCTTAAAAATACACACAGATGTAGAATTTATCCACCCAATTTCTAAAAAGAAGTTTGTTTTCCAAACGTTTGCTACTTGTCCCACTGGAAATGTAGTTCAACTTGCCAGCTGTGAGAAATGTTCAGCCTTCTACAAAAGTAAAATGAATAATAAGGTATACGATAGGATAGGATAGCATCGCATATGTCGGAGATATTGTAGAAAACTAGATATAAATCATTTATATAAGCATATTCAGTTTTATGGAAATTAGCATTCCTTCAAGTTTAGAGTACTACAACAGATTTGAATCATAGGGGTGTGATATTGTTACTGTTACAGAAGCAGTGTAATATAGATGGATAAATTATTTTAGGGCAGACGCGTCACCTGACTTAAATACAATAAACAGTATTAAGCCTATACTTAAGTTAAAACATTCTATTATTTAATGCTGTATGAGAACTTTTATACTGTTTATATAATATTGTTTTTATGTCCTATGTGGTATTGGTAATTAAAGGGTTACTTTATATTGAACTAATTAGATTTAATTGCTAGGCTGGTGTGATTTCAAATTTTTATATAAAATGCTGAACTGACATTTTAAACTGTTGCATTGAGAAAAAGTCTTTTACTCTAAAGCTTTGCAGTGTTGTAGTGTTGCAGTTTATTGAATAAATTTATTATTTTGTGAGATGGTTGGTCTTTTTCCTTTATTGTGTTTTTGTCTGTTATAAATACGTTGATTATACTTTCTGAAATCTGTTGATGTAACTGCCATCGCACAGCCCTGTCAGACCTCCTGCATCCTGTTTCCTTTGCTATTTTGGCATAATTCCAGATGCTGTCTAGGGTGTTACTACCTCCCTTTATTCTTCTTACCTTCATCGAACACCCACTTCATAACCAGCCAGACTATATAAATAAACATACATGTAGCATCCACACTTCTCTTACCTCATTCTTAAATTCTACTTCCACCCCTAGCTTTCACCTTCCTAAATTCCATAGGCAATCTCACCTCACCTATGCCTTACCCTCTCATAAAAAAATGAAACAACTAACCCTTCTTAAAAGCAACTTCACATACAAACCAAATACTCCGACCTTACAAGACGGTGACATCCACCCCAACCCTGGCCCTACACATCCCTCCACAAAAGTATCTAGGCCTAACTTCAATAACACCCTTCTCATAGGACATCTAAATATAGTGTAAAAAACAAAGTACCCTACTTACATGCCCTCTTAGACACTCACCACTTTGATATTCTGTGCCTCTCAGAGACTTGGCTAAAGCCAGCCACCAAAGACATTGAGATTATTCCCCAAGGCTATAATTTATATAGACTTGATCGTTCTAAACGTAAAGGTGGTGGAGTGGCAATTCTCTTTAAGAACCATCTTAACATCTCCACCCTCCCAGCCTGTCCAACCCAGGATGTTAGAGCTGAAGCCATCATCACTAAACTCCAATTAAATGCACAAAAAGCCCTTTACATCATCTGCATGTATATACCACCAGGCAACAATATACCCATCTTAGAAGGCTTTCTCAGTTGGGTTTCCACTAACTACCCCCAAGAAACTATAATTCTGGGTGACTTTAATATAGACTGGAATACTATTAATAGTGAAAACCCCACCTGTCATATAAACCTACATGGTTTTACTCAATCTATTACCACTACAACAAGGCTTAATAAACAAAGTAAGAAACATCTTAGACTGGATACTCATAAACAAAGCCAATGTCTCATACAAAGTAGGAACAATGCCCGATGACCTTAGTGACCACTGCCTAACCTTTATCTCTAGAGAAAAGACTGACTATCAAAACCTCCCTAACACTAGAATAATACGCTCTACCAAACACTTTAAAACTGACTCATTTCAAAATGATCTCAAAACTTGCAACTGGAACCTCTTGAAATCACTTCCTCTTAATGAAGCAGTATCATTCTTCAACTCAACCTTCCTTTCCATTTTGAATAAACATGCCCCTGAACGCTCTATTAGAATGAAGTCTAATATAGCCCCATGGCTCTCTAAGGAAACAAAGAAATTAATTCATACTAAAAATAAAATTTGGGCCAAATGGAGATACCATAGAAACAGCTCTGATTTTCTTCACTTTTGCCAACTTAGGAATCTTACAAAAAGCTATAATCTCTGACAAAAACTATTACTGTGAACTTCAAGAAACCCATTTTAATAAACCCAAACAATTCTGGTCTTCTATCAACAAACTCCTTTCACCTGGAACATCAAAACTCCCTCCTTTAAAGCAGACCCAGATACCCTAACCATACTGCAAACACTTTTAATTCCTTTTTATAGAAACCATTCAATCTCTTGCTAGACAACTGAACACCAATAACTTTTACCCTCCAAATAATCTAATTGACTCTCCCACAACTTCACTCTTCATCCTATCTCTACCTCTTTCATCTACAAGCTTATTCTCAAACTGAAACCCTGCACCCCTCTGCTGACAAACTCCTTCTCTCTTTCTTCAAAGGCTGCTAAACAGATTGCATACCCAATATCTATACTCATTAATAGGACAATCCAAGAGGGAACCATACCAGATATATGGAAAGTCTCTCACATTATCCCACTACACAAAGGTGGTAGCTCTATTGATTACACTAACTATAGACCTATTGCTCTTCTCTCACCTCTAGCTAAGATAATGGAGAAATGTATCCATCAGCAACTTGTTCAGTATCTCTCTTTACACAACATTATAGCCAACTGTCAACATGGCTTTAGACCTCACCATAGCACCTCCACTGCCCTCCTTTCCTTTGTTGATACTATTAACAACTATCCAATCTTTTCTCCTCTGCTCTCTTCATTGACCTCTCTAAAGCTTTTGACATGGTGAACCACTCTTCCCTCATTAATATCCTTCAATCCTCTCTTTTGATAACCTGGCTATTAAATGGTTTACTTCTTATCTAAGCAACAGACAACAAGCCGTTCTTTGGGACAACCATATCTCTTCCTTATTGCCTGTGTCTATTGGAGTACCACAGGGCTCCATTCTTGGGCCACTTCTCTTCTCCCTTTACATAAACGATCTTAACACTGTAATCCCTCAAGCTACCTGCATCCAATACGCTGACTCCGACTATTATTTGTTCAGCATCTACCTCCTCAGAGCTACTCTCACTAACTCAAACTACCTTCAACACTGTAGAAACCTGGTTTACTAGACAGTACCTCCTCCTCAATGCTAAAAAAACTAAAGTGCTCCTTTTCACTCCTACCACTCGAGCCTCCCCATTAAACTTCAACATCTTGTCAAATGACACCACTGTCATCTCTCCTGACCTGACAACAAAACTACTAGGAGTAACCATTGATAACAATCTCACTTTTGATCAACATACCAACAACATCATCAAAACAGTTAACAAAAATAGGATCATTATAAGCCATTTCTCACACCTACTACCAGGGCTACTATCCATCTGATATCTACTCATCACCTATTTTCACTAACCTTAAGAAGGCTAACCTAAATAAACTAGCAGTTTGTTACAATAGCATTGCCCGAACACATCACTGTCATAACCTAAAACTCCTAGGCTGGCTAGAGCTACAAAACTGTCTTATGATCTCACAACTTACCATTGCCCACAAGATACTTTACCAACCTGATAACACCCCTATACTCTCTAAACTTTTAATCCCTTATAGCAATCTTACCTCCCTTCGATCTTCTTCTAAACTCAGGACCAAATCTGTAAAATCTCATAACTTAGCTGGTGACTCTCTGTTCACCAATACTGTAGGTAGGACATGGAATCTGCTACCCACAGATATTACTCTAATCACCTCCTTACCACTCTTCAAACAAAAAATCAAACTGTACTTCCAAAATCACTGGCTTTGTTCCTATAGGACTCCTGACTAACCTTTTTCATCCCCCCTACTCCACCTCAACTATATACTGTCTTATTAGCTACACACTTTTTTTCTTGCCCTGTTGCTCTCCTCTTATGCTCTGACTCACTCCTCCTTTCTCTCCCCTGCCCTCATTACCATTTTCTTTTTTCTTCCCCTTCTAGACTTTTGTTTTTCTCTCTTCTCCTCTCTTGAATTCTACATTAATCCCTTCTAATTCTCTTGTTATACTTCTTTCTCTCCGGATTATTGAAACTAACTGCTAATCTTTAGCATTTTAATTGTGATGCTACTACTGAACTAGTGTATTTTTGTGTGTGCCTTAAGTATTTGTTGTTCTTATTACTAAATGTATATTCTTATTGTACTTACATTTTTATTAATATGTCTTGTAGTGTAGTTTTATGTATGGAGGGCCACTACTGAAAATGGACATATATCCAGCTAGACTAGCCCGGTAAACAAATGTAAAATAAATAAAATAAATAAATTACGTGAAATGTAGTCTCCATTCTCTGATTTTGGATGGAGTGGAGGGAAATGGCAATATCAGTGGTGTATGTAGCCTGATTCTGAGAAATATTGTTTTAATATGACAATCTATAGAAATAAAGACAGCTTCATACAGTGCCAAATTAAGGGTGGATAGATTTTTTGATTTTATCATCTAACTGCTGGAGTTCAGTCTGTTAATTATTATAGCAATAACCCATGGCTGGGTGTGGGTAATGCTGGATTTGCCCACGGTTGGCTTTGTTTGGTCACTCGGGCTTCACCCTCGTGACCAAACCATGCCAACCATGGGTAAATCCAGCATTACCCACACCCAGCCATGGGTTATTGCTACTATACAATAGTGTTAGTTTGTTTTGTGTTTTCTTTGTGTTGTTATTTAGGTTTTTGTTTGCTTTACTTTGTATTCTTCCACTTTTTGTGAGATAAAGTAGTCCATACTTTCAGTTTGTGTTTATTGTTTATTTCTGTTTTAATTTAAATACAAGTTATTATTAATTTTTCAAGAGATGTTAGGAAATAATTATATAAGTAGATATAGTTTTGAAGCTTTTGGTATGTCTTCATGTTTTAGTTTCTTTTATATTTCGTTATTGGTTCTGAGTTGATGGTTGTCTATGCTCATATGTTGGCTTGAGTTCTTGTTAGTGTAGTACCTGTAAAGATTGTGTTTATACTGAGTTTTATGTTTATATATATGATCCTCTCTCTCTCTCTCTATATATATATATATATATACATATATATATATATATATATATATATATATATATATATATATATATATACATATATATATAATATAATATAATATAATAGATATATATTATATATATATATTATATGGTTTTAGTATAAATGTAGTTACTTATTTTGTTGGGTTTCTATGTTGTAGATGTTGATTGTTCCATAGTTTATAATTTGTTGTTTGTCTTGTGGCTTTTCTGGTTCATTTTCCAGGTATGGATGTTCTGTGTTATGGAGTTTCATTTTTTTTTCTTGGTCAGTTACCTGTTGTATTATTGATATTATCTTCATGTATTGGATTTTTTGGTGTTTCTTGTTGTGTTCCAGATATTATTTTTCCCCATGTTTAAAATTAATCTACTGAAGGTTGGTAACAGGATCGTAGTGACGTTCATAGGCTGATTGGTTCATAGGTAGGTACTAGGCTATCTGCCCGAAGGCATTTATAAGCCTAGCTGGAATGTGTTGGCTTTCACCGCCCCCTTAGATTATTTCTCTGTGCCTCTGTCCAGCAGAGCCATTGACGTGATCTCTGGGGTAAACTTTCTGTTTCCCATCCACTCGTCAAGGTTTCTCTTGAAGAGGGTTAGCAAGGAGCTCTGCCTAATGTAGATTGAAATCGTGTTCCACAGCATGGGAAGTCACTGGGACAGGAATCTATCCCTACAGCAAGTCCTATTTATTGTTGTGGTGAGGTTTATGTCCTGTCACAGACATTATTTGTCTTGCTTCCATCCCTGATTGTGACAGTAATGTTACCGTTGTTGCTTTTAAGGAGTGGTTTGTGTATCTCTTTGATAGGCTTGCTTGTTTGCAGATTTCTATTAACATGTTTGAAAGATAATTTATTCTCATCGGTTCATTGGTTGTGTTGAGTACCATGGTTCCATTTTGTCAAGTACATGTTGTGGATGTCTTTTTGGGTGGAGGAACAGTTCTTTTGTATTAAGTGGCCTTTTTTGTAAGGATTTTTTGAAACTTTTTACAGGACATAAAGGATCTGTGTGGTTTTCAAACATGAATCCTCTTAGCAAATGTTTTGCAGCATCATCATGTTCTTTGTGTTTTTTTTGCATGTCCGTTAAAATTTTTTGTTACATATTCTGTGCCATCTGTATCTTTCTTTATTGTAAAACTTTCTTTTGTGAGGGATCGTACTCCTTCCTTTCCACGTCGTGCGAAGTGTAGCTGTATATCAAACCAGACATTTCTTACAAGTCCGTCTACTGTGTTTGCGGAAAGTACTTGGATGTTTCTCAGTTGTGTTATTTTTTGTATTTTGAGTGAGTGGTGGTGTTCTGCTGTATTTTTTCTTTGTCTTCTGTAATTTTAATTACTGACTTAAATATGTTATTTGCATTTGTTAGACTTATATCTGTTATGATGTTAACCTTTCTATTTAATGGTGGGTTGTTTATATATCTGTTAAGTCCTGCATGTAAGGATACAAATCCACTTATTACGTATTCTCCTTTTCTGTTTCATACTGTACCATAGAATTCTCTAAGCATTGTGTTTAAGTTTTATGGTGTAATAGTGTGCAAGTCTATCCCCCAGATTTTTGAAGCCCTTTATAGTGTGCAGGATTAGTTTAAGAGATATTTTCGGCAATATGGCCGACGTGCGATCCAGAAAGGAGCTACAGGGAAGTGCAAGTGAGCTCTAAGGCTAATCCTGCACGACCAAGCTCCTGTATGCAAATTACCCTCAATTGCAGGTAAAAACCATGCAAATGAGGGTATTTTGTGATCCAGGAAGCCAGCAGCTGTCAGTGCAGGATGAGTGCAGTCAGCAGAAATGTACTTGGTTAGTGACCGAGTACATTTCTGCAAACTACAAAACGGAGTTATGACAGCTCCAAATAAAGGCTGCATATTATTGAGGAAGCATGCCAGTGGCCAAGTAGAAGACCATTGGCATTACAAAATGTAAAAGAAAAAAAATAAACAATGTTAAATTTTATATTTGCCGATCTCGCCTGGTTAAACATAGGGCAGCGACAAGCAAACGGGATCGGGGAAATAAATAAAATAAACTTAAAATAAGCATTCTAACTAAAATCAGTATTCTGCCATGCAAGTTAATGGCAGTCAGAAGACAACCTGGTCAGTGCGTAATGGTTGTTAAGTGGGGAGGCTCAGTGTGGGACATGTAACTATGCATTAACAGGCAATCCGATGCAAATGAGGGAAGGGTTAGTGAATCCCAGATTTTACCAGGGTGTGAGGCAGGTTCCAAGAGTGTAAGAGTATAAATAGCTGGGTGCAAGACTAGGATATAGGTGACATCATGGGGGTGTGGACTGGAGACCTGTGGCTCAGGATTGCTTCTAGCTTAGCACAGCTAAGCTTGGGGTGTGTCTAAACCTGCCTAGCACTCTTTACAAAGTGTAAGCGTATGTGCATGCCGCGCACCAGGTTGTACAGGAAGAAAAAGGAAGTTAAACCAGGAAAAACAGCTCCATGCACATTTCAGCACTCCATTTGTGCAGCCCACACAGAGGTTTAAACAGGGAGGCAAATGGAAGAGAAAACAGCAGTAGGAAGGTAATCAAGGAGACCTAGTTGAGTTGCCAGGTGAAATGTATCAGAATCAGCTAATCACACAGGAAGCAGACCAGCCCAGCCTAGAACACCACTATAAACCAAGCAAACACCTACCCCCTGGTTTTTCCACACTCTACACCACTGGTGTATACAAGCGGGGAAATTTTAAAACCAAACCTACAAAATGAGAAGGGCTGCAGCAAGTAACATAGAACAAAATGTGCAAGAGGCTGAGGGTGTTGAGGATGTCAATGCTGCTGAACAACCCACAGTGAGGAGACAGAGAAGAATGTACAGACCCAGGGTAACCTACCAGGGGCTACATGAGCTGGAGATAGTGGAGCTCTATGGGGTGGAGAGAGACCTCCTACAGCAAATCGTTGAGCTGTGCAGGCCACACCTAATACACCACACTGGCCGAAGGGAACCCATCCCAGTGGATACCAAGGTATGCGTAGGCCTAGGTATACTAGCCACAGGTACCTCCCAAACTACAACTGGGGATAACATGGGCATCTCATAGGCATCAGCATCCAGAGTATTCCACCAATTCCTGGATACCATGTCAGCACATGCCAGTGAGCACGTATATTTCCTCAACACACATGAGGTGTTGACCCGCAATATGTGTCAATTCCACCAAATAGCTAACTACCCTGGGGTAGTGGGTGTTATAGACTGCACGCACGTATACATCAAAGCACCACCCGGTGAGCAGGGTAGGGTCTACATCAATCACAGGGGCATCCCCTCCATCAACTGCCAGGTTGTATGTGATGCCCAGGGCATTATACTGAATGTGTGTGCTGGCTGCCCTGGAAGCTATGATGATTCACACATATGGCAACTGACGCAGCTGTACCACAGGTTTGCTGATGTGGACATCCCCTACGGTCACCTAGTAGGGGATGCTGAATACCCACTGGAGTCATGGCTGATGACACCCATCAGAAATGCAGACACACCTGAACAACAATGCCATAATGATGCACACGCACAGGCCAGACATATAATAGAGCGTGTGTTTGGGATGCTCAGGTCACGGTTCCGGTGTCTGGACACATCTGGTGGAGCCCTGCAGTATTCACAAGCTACATGTACCGAAATAGTAATTGTATGTGCTATGCTACACAATATGATCCTGTGTAAACAGCTGCAGCAGGAACAGCATGGGGTAGGACCACACAGCCCCCCACCAATACCAAGGCCTGTACAGGTACAGAGTGACTCAGAGGAGGAACAACCTGAGCCTGATCCAGTAGGCAGAAGGGGACATGCCCAGTATGCCCTGGCCTTATCAAAGAGGCAACACATAGCATATGCACTGACACAGTAGGGCCCCAGGGAATGACACCTCTCTCTGACTCGCACAGACAGTAAAAGGGATGCCAAACATGACACTACCTGTGCCTAATCATGTATAGGGAGTGCACTATGTGCATCCAACATAGGCAGCCCTCCAGCACCATACCCAAGTCCGGCACACCCTCAAGGTAAGTCAATCAACCTACCAATTGTCAAACGGAGTAGAATGTGTTTTTACCTGCAGCTGTGGTATGGATGTGAACATGCAAGGGAATTTGGTGACCGGATGTCAAGACAGCAGAGAGTAGACACCCATAGTGGCAGCATGAGATCTGTAACACATACTGGAGTCAACATAGTAGCCAGTACTATACAGGGTGACAAAACCCACTGCAGGAAATGGCCTGAGTGACAGGGGTGTCCATAAGAGCCACACATACCAGTCAGGATCACATATCCAGCAACAGTCTCAGCCAGCAGGGCAGGTGAAGACAAACACAAACAAATGCTGTACTATGGCCTCCAAATGTTCCCTAGGGTTAAATCCTCCCGCAGGCCTACACAGACAGACTGCAGCAGGCCAGGCAGTTGGATGTAAGTTGTGAAGGCTAGGAAGTCAGACACTAATATGTAGGTAAACAAAGCTAGGATCTGTACTACACTGGTAAGCCCTAGCCAGCAGGATAGGTAAGATTACAGATGGAAATGGAGTACCTGGCTTACCAGTACAGTCCTAGCAAATGTGTACAAGTGTCAGGTGTGCCCCCCCATCCAACGTACACACAGAGTAACAGTCAGATGTGGCCCTCCCTCTCCTGTGTAGAACAGTAGAAACAGGCAGGTGTCCCCCCCTGCTATGCAACAATGTAGCAACAGCCAATGGCAAATGTCCAATGGATACCCTGCAGACACAGCATGCTACCCATTGGTGCACAAGAAAAGGTCAGCACTGCAGTACAAACAACCTGGACGTGGTCCATACATGCAACACAGATGGCCATACTGGGCATGCTCACACACTTAGAGGAATGAAGGCAATGTCAGTCAACAACATACTGAGAGGTCATACTGGGCATGCTCACACACCTAAACACATGAAGGCCATGTCTGCAAACACCAGTGGACCAGACATATCCTGAAGGTGCAGTTCTCAGTGTGAACACATGTCAGTATGTACCACTCCTGCCTTGCACACACAGTGGATAGGAATGCAGGCAAATATGTTAGGACAACACACTGCAATAAGCCACAGACACACAGGCATAGAAGTGAGGAAGAGGTTGACGGTGACAAAGAGCCATCCAGGCCTGTCCCAAATGGCACACAGCCTAAGGGCCCCCAACACATGAGATGCAGATGTAACCTACTGCGGATAATAGCCACCAGTACATGTCAGCATGACAGACTATGTGGTGTACATGCCAGCTGTGCAACAAGACTGTACAAGGAAGCAGCCATCTAGTAGCTGTATACACACATCTGTGACATATGACCCCGTGTGTGCCTGCATGTGGCATGTCAACCCCCACATGAATGGGGTATGGCCCATGCACACACTGCCCTCCCCAAAGCAGTAGCATGACAAGTCTGCTGAAGTCATCCAATGTGAACTACACCTTTGGGAGAGCTATAGCTCAGTAAAGTGCATGGCACATCCCATGACTGCGTACTGCTGTAGTGAAGGAGTAATTAAGTAGTAATACTAACCCTATACCTGTCAATTGTGTGAGTTTGTGTTTGTGTGTGTGCCTGTCTGCCTTTGACTGTTTAGAGTGAAATGCTTGTTAGGCTACTCACAATCCATGCAATACATATATTAAACTTTGGCAAGGCTGCTGATGTCAGTCACCTAGACGTACATCTCTGGGAACATGATAGCGTCTTGGCGTGTCCTGTAACTGCATATTGCTGTAGTGTGAAAAACTAGTTAGGTAGGTGTTCAAACCTCAGCCATGGCAACTGCGTGTGTATGTGTGTGAGTCTGTGTGTGTGTCTGACTGGGTAGAGAGCAACACTTTTTAGTTTACCCACACTCTGTACAATACAAATACACTACTGTGCCAAGGCTGCTGTTGTCACTCATCTAGAAGTACACCTCTGGGAACATGTTAGCCCCGTAATTGCTGTGGCGTGCCCTGTAACTGTGTATTGCTGTAGTGTGATATACTAGTTAGGTAGGTGTTCAAACCCTGGCTGTGGCGACTGTGTGTGTGTGTGTGTGTGTGTGTGTGTGTGTGTGTGTGTGTGTGTGTGTGTGTGTGTCTGACTGGGTAGAGAGCAATGCCTTTTTAGGATACCCACATTCCGTACAATACAAATACACTACTTTGCCAAGGCTGCTGTTGTCACTCATCTAGAAGTACACCTCTGTGAACATGATAGCCCAGTAATCACTGTGACATGTCTTGTAACTGCATATTCCTGTAGTGTGATAAACTAGTTAGGTAGGTGTTCAAACCCCAGCCGTGGCAACAATTTGTGTGTAAGCCTGTGTGTGTGTCTAACTGGGTAGAGAGCAATGCTTTTTAGGCTACCTCACTCCATACAATTACACTACTTTGCCAGCGCTGCTGATGTCACTCATCTAGAAGTACACCTCTGGGAACATGATAGCCCAGTAATCACCGTGGCATGTCCTGTAACTGTGTATTGCTGTAGTGTGATAAACTAGTTAGGTAGATGTTCAAACCCCAGTCATGGTGTCTGTGTGTGTGTGTGTCTGTCTGGGTAGAGAACAATGCTTTTTAGGCTAACCACACTCCATACAATACAATTACACTACTTTGACAAGGCTGCTGATGTCACTCATCTAGAAGTACACCTTTGGGAACATAACAGCCCAGTAATTGCCGTGGCATGTCCTGTAACTGTGTATTGCTGTACAGTGATAAACTAGGTAGGCAGGTGTTCGAACCCCAGCCATGGTAACTGTTTGTGTGTGAGTCTGTGTGTGTGTTTGACTGGGTAGAGATCAATGCTTTTCAGGCTACCCACACTCCTATTAATACAATTACACTACTTTGCCAAGGCTGCTGATGTCATTCATCTAGAAGTACACCTCTGGGAACATGATAGCCCAGTAATCACCATGGCGTGTCCTGTAACTGTGAATTGCTGTAGTGTGATAAACTAGTTAGGTGGTTGTACGCCAGCAGTGGCAACTGTGTGTGAGTCTGTGTGTGTGTGTCTGACTGGATAGAGAGCAATGCTTTTTAGGCTACCCACAATCCATACTATACAATTACACTACTTTGCCAAGGCTGCTGTTGTCACTCATCTAGAAGTACACCTCTGGGAACATGATAGCCCAATAATCGCCGTCGCCCATTCTGTAACTGCGTACTGCTGTAGTGTGATTTAGAACGGTGGTCATGTTCCATTTCCATCCATGTCAGTTTCGGATGTGATGTGTGTGTCTCAGTGTCTGTGTATGGAACAATGCATTATAGGCTACTCACTCGCAATACATTACAAATGCCCTATTTTGGTAGTCCTGCTGATGTCATTAATTGTGCAATACACCTTTGGGGAAGATGAACTTCAGTAATGTCCGTGGCACGTGATATCACTGCATAGTGCTGTAGTGTAGTATACCAGCTAGGTAGTGGTTCTACTCCAAGACATGAAAGGTGTGTGTGTGTGTGTTTGTAACTGGTGTCCTGTGTAGAGGTGGTTGTGAGTTTGTGACACCTGTGGGCATCGTGGATCGGTTTTGCTAATTACATTTATGGTGGCCCTACTATATATCACAATGTCAACCATACAGGGATAACAGATGTAAATGGCTGAGTGGCTGGGGTGCAAAGCCATACCCATACATGAGACATCACGGCCTGCCAATCACAGTTAGCAACCCCACTGTGCCTTCACATGTGACTCACAATGGACATACCATGCCTGACAACATGGCCTGTATGGACAGATGACACTGAAATCAGGAAATGCTGTTAGTATGCTATCAATGTGGGTGCAGGGTAAATCTGCTGACCAGTACCACTCCCTGCCACATGTGGGTAAGACTGGCACATCTGATGATAAGTTGTGTTCACAGTATGGGCCAGACACCCCAGGTACAGTTCCACATGTCACTGTACATGCATGTGGGATGTGTGCACATCCTAGACACCATCCAAGTCATGGACTAGAGAACACATACATGGCAAGTGATGCACAGCATTGGCCACACACAATGGCCTCCCAGGTGCCTGGAAGACGGATGCAATACCCACCTGTGCATGCAAATGCAGAAGCTAAAGGCCTGTGCAACAATGCAGACCAATGTCATGTGGTCTGATGCCAAGGTATACCCATCGCCTACTCTTGTATAGCCTGTTGGCACTTGTGGCCACCACACACCCGTGCAGACATGCACCCATGCATGTCCGAACTGGACCCTGTGTGTACATGTGTGTGTTGTATGGTGTGTATGTCCACATCCGCAAGCACTACTCCCCCTAGGGCACAGTGAAGCATGCCACCTTATGTCTGACACCCCCTCATACTCACTGCCCATATGACCTCTGTATCGCCCATGTGGTGCATGTGTGTCCTGTGCATTGATGTGTTGTGGCAATCCCACTAGTGATGGGTCACACTCCTGGCCCTGCCAAGTGTGTTAATGTGTGTGCCCCTGTGTGAGTGTGCCTGTGCTGATGCCGGCACCTGATCATGGAGACAGGCATGTGTATGTCACCTACTGCATATCTACCATATCCCTGTAGCAGATGGCACTCACCATCACATATATGTTCTGAGTGCTCTCCACCAGACAACACATGTGGCACATCCAATAACAGCATTGGACTGTGATAACACTACATAGCTGTCGGGTATATGATACCCTGTGCTGGTAGGTGTGAGACACAAACATGTGTCGGATTTCCCTCCCACCCCTCCCTGACATCTATTCACCTTTGTCTGCCTTGCCCACACCCTCTCTGGCAGATGTGGAGGCCCACACCTGCATTGCTTAGGCAGCAGCATGTGTATTTAACATGATGCTCATGATCAGATGATGGCCTTTGCAGGTATTGCAGGCCTTCCCTATCTAATTGCATGTGGAACAGGTATGGTAACATTCCCATAGCCAGTTGCATGGAAACGCACTCCACTACCTGGGAACATCCTGGTGGTGTTGGCCCTTGTCTGTCACTGTGAGCAGGAGCTAAAACTGTCGTTTTGCAAACAGCTTTTTAGATGGGTTGGGGATTTACCTCTAACAACATACACTGTGGGAAGAGGCAACAAACAGGAGGTGGATGTGCCTGACCTGCCTACTAACTGTAAGTGCTGCTATACTGCATGTGGAGTAAGGTTGGATTAACAGTGTTTGTCTGGATATGCCTGTCGTACATGTTGCAGTACCTGCCATGTCAGTTTCATGTATATCAGGAATCTCCATCTGCAGACTGGGCAGTGTTATGCCTTTGGTGTCATGTGTTAGCCACGTTGCATCTATTGGTGGAATGCAGATGGTACTGTGAGGATTGCAGTCTGTTGATGGTGAAGGCAGTGACAGTTACTGACTACATATCCCTCATTGGACATATGTTGCAACAAACCCCGTTACAATGGTAGATTAATGAGGGTATCACAGCAACACGTCTGTACTGGCCCTGTGCATGTGCTGTCAGCCACACCTCTGTCAACCATTGTACATATGTCATGCATGAAGTGGTGCATATGTGCTGTACTCCGTAAACAGTGTCAACATATGTGATAACACGCCACTGATATATCAGAGTGCTACACATGTCACAGTAGGGGTTACACTTAATGCCATACCCTGGAACTCCTGTGGATGTCTGTACAGTACTGAGGGCTGAGTAGTGATGCTGAATGTCAGCAGTGTGTGTATTGTTACAATGTACTGTGGCCTGTGTACAGACTGTGGTAGATGTCATTGTCCTAGCTCCCCTTCTATCTGTTACATGCTGCCCCACTGTATGGTACCATATTGCCTTACATGTGTGTAGGGCCATACACACACATGTCCCATACCACAGACAGCCATCAGACTGGACTGTGTAGCAGCCCGGTATATGTAGGGTCATGCTGTGAGTAGCACATATGAGGATGGTGTAGGACAGATAGGCCATACACTGCACTAGTATGCTAGTGTACAATATGTGGCTGTGGCTGTGTTCACATTGGTTATGGTTATGCACTATCACACAGGTGTGGCCTACCCTGTGCTGTGACATGGCTGTTGAGCCTGCTATATATGCAGGTACTGTACCATGATAACCTTAGGATGTATGTCAGTAGCCAATGGCACACATGTTATGAGCATATGTCACCTTCCGCACACACCATGTTTGTGACAACAGTCCCAATGACAGTAGCAAATGTCTACTAATATACCAGCTATACATACCAGACGTCCCACTGCACTACTACATTGGGACTGTAGGAGCTGGGGTAGGGCTACACTCCATGTCCAGGACATATGGTTGGACGATATGGACATGTACATATCCAGATAGCCATATATATATATATATATATATATATATATATATATATATATATATATATATATATATATATATATATAGATGACTACACATGTGTAGTACTTCCAATTACCAGTCATGGCAACCACCCACTATAAATCTCTACATCATGTGGGCATATTCCCTGTACACTCCCTGTGGGATGGACATCCCTCCTGTGTGTGGGCATCAATGTTACAAATAGCAGGTAGCAATACCTCTTATGGGAGTACCTACACACTCAGGGCAGCCACAAATATGTAGGAGGATCTGGGCATACAGACAGACTGTGAGTACAGTGGTGTAATGCTATCCATAGTACTGATGTTACAGGGTGTGTGTGTGTGTGTGTGTGTGTGTGTGTGTGTGTGTGTGTGTGTGTGTGTACATACTAGTTTACCTTGGACTGCAGTCTGTCTGCATAGCTCACTAATGTGGGCAATCCTCTAGCTGGAAAGAGGTGTGCCTATCATGTGTTGCCTGCCCACCACACAGGTCCTGTGTCGGATATTACACTGGCAGTGTGTGTGTTGCGTGCTTGCAGTGCACGACTATATTCATCTGTGTACCTGATGTTGTATTCCTGCATAGGGGTATGTTGCAACACATCCTGTAACAGCAGCATGTTCCAGGGTGTGTTACTGCAATATTGCGGGTCCTGCATTCCTGCCTTTGTCCTCCACATGTATGGCAGCCCTTGTCCTGCTGTGATACAGGTATCGGTTGTTAGGTAACAGCCTATCATTCACCACTGCTAGCATTCCTATTATCATCCCAGTCATAGCGTGGACACCCACAACATTTGTTGGCCAGGGACCATATCTGTGACGGATACATTGACATTACCACAGGTAATGAATGTCCCCCTAGGCCTTGACTACAGGGTATAATTGGAGGCTGATGAACTACATCTGATATTGGTGACTGGTAAATATCGTGCAGGTGAATCCATTATCAAATGCTGTATGAATTGAAGGGCTTAGCCTGGACACCATAGTATGATATATATATCCGCACTGTCTGCATCGACTGTTATGTGTGGGCCTTGCATACATCACTGGTTATATACATCAACATCCATGTGCTGTCAGTAATGGCATACATTATTGTATGGTACACAAATAAAAATTGTCTGTGTATACATACCTGTGTGTCATGCCATGTCCTTTGAACTGTGAGTGGGTGTATGTGCAATGTAAGTATCCCCTTTGTTAGGCTTGTTGCCACACCACACATGTCACAGGTACCGGTTACAGGGCTTGTGGCTGGGGATATACTTTTCACCCAGTACTTCCACACTACTGCTACACATGTATGGCTACTAATACCTTTTGTCTGTGTACATGTGTATGTACCCATATATATATATATATATATATATATATATATATATATATATATATATATATATATTTTATATATATATATATATATATATATATATATACATGTGTGTGTGTGTTTGTGTGTGTGTACCCATATATCGTATATATATATATATCTATATATATATATATATATATATATATATATATATATATATCTGCACATGATCATCAATGTATGGATGTGTGTGCATATCTGTACCACTGTAATGTGTAGCCATTCAACCTAGTACATTCCCTACAGTACAATGGCGTATCTGCATGGTATGTTACAGATATTGGCCTGACATGTACAGGTGACATGGATAACTGTTGGAGCATTGTAGCTGTGTTGTGGTGGGTCCTGCTGTCAAGTACTGCATGTGCTGGATATTGGTTTGCACAGCATAGGCGTTACGGCTGGGGGGGCGATTACATTGCATTAATTACTAGGTTTCCCTCATGTGTGCCACCATCCCCATTAACTGTGCTCATGGTCAGTTATGTTGTACGTAGTGGGCCAGGAGTCTGTTCCCATGTGGAAATCATATACACATGTCTATCTGTATATACATGTATGTGTATATGTATATATATATATATATATATATATAAATATATATATATATATATATATATATATATATATATATATATATATTGTTATGTATATCTGCATAAGTACATATGTTACTCCCCCATATATAGAGGGAGAGAACTGAACATTGATATAGCTCTAGCTATGTGTATATATATATATATATATATATATATATATATATATATATATATATATATAATATATATATATATCTACATGGATATATACAATGAACATATTAATCTATTTCTGTATGATTGCTGTTATATGGTTATTTGTGAGTCATATATATATATATATATATATATATATATATATATATATATATATATACCTATAGCTGTCTGTCTGTCTATATTAACAGATGTATAGCTGTCCATATGTGCATGCATGTTCAGCCTATATGTGTGGCCTGTACCTCATTCTCTTGGCAATTGACATGGATAACCTTAGGACTGAGGTCAGTCATTTGTGCAGACACTTATGTGTTTCAGACATATCATCTCCAGCAATATATGTGTTCTAACACATATAACTGTGTAACTTGCAATGTTTGAATTGTATTAGAGCAGGATATGGTAGATATCCCTATATGTACCCTCATTATGGTGCACTATGTCCATGATTCATGCATTAAGAGGATGTGTGGTGTGTTATTACTACATTCCCTGTGCTGTTGACTGATTGTGCTGGATGCTATGTATGTGGAATGAGTGGCTATGTACATCTGTCATGGTTTAATGGTAAATCACGTGGTGTATGATCTGCAGCCCTGGGTGTGGCCCTTCCACAGGCAGTATATTGTGTTTCAGTGCAAAACACCAGCTGCTGGATACAGAGTGAGTTAGGGACATTTGAATGGTCGTACACGTGTGCGCACGTGTATGCGCAGAGCTAAGCAATGCTAAGTTCGGGTTGCATTACCTTGCACACAGCTAGCATCTACTTAGCTCAATCTATGTAGGCAATGCTTACCCCCGCATGAATACACGTACACACACTTACAACTGTGTATTCATGCATACAACTGCTGTTTGCGCTTACACATGCTTACTAGTGCCTTAGTCAGTATGACACTTCACAAGTGCATTTCAGGCAGTACTGTTGTGCAAATATAAATGTTACTTAGTAGGTTATACAGCACAATGAAGCTAACATATGGATATCACATGGGAAATAGGATGTGCTGCAGTGAGACTCAACCCGGGAATGCGTGCGTGTTAGGCGGATGCTCTGGCCACTAAACTATTGCTGTTTTGCTTCATTTGCATATGTCTACCATAATGACATACACATGTTCCCTTCCCCCAGCCCCCGAGCTCCATGTACACAGCATCCTTCCATTCCCCAGTTGCTGGCCCTGCCATACTACACCTCCACATATTTCCCTCTCTGCATGTCTCGGTACAACTCCAGTATACTGTCCCCACCCAAGCGTCTGCAGACTTCTCATTCGTTTATTCCACATATGTACCAGCCTTCCCCTGATCCTCTGCCGATACTGGAGGTGACATCGATGTGACCCACAACTGTTGGTTCATCCCACCAGGGACAGACCTGTTGTTGTGTCCAGAGTAGAACTAGCTGGTCTACAGTGTTTCTCCCACTGGTAGCATCCTGCCAGGGTATTGTGCAGCAGTGATTTGCTCACACATCTGGCCAGCCTCATCTCCCAGTTCCACAGTACCAATGCCCCAGGTGTGACATACTGTGCATGAAGCATGCTCCCACGCTCCCACGGTGTGCACTGTATATCATTATTCCCTTCGGTATTATGCAGGACTTCTGTTCTCACAGTATGATTGGACAGGAAATGTCCTATGCTGCACATAGACTGCTCATAGTACTGTGGTTGTGCAATGGACACGTGTTCTGGTATTAATCTACACACTTATATACATTTCCTATACTGTTGGATGCCTGTGCTGGATGATGTGTTTGTGATCACAGCAGCTGAATGTGTATCCACCATGGCTTAGTGGAACTCATGTCTACTATAGTGTGTAGGGTCGGGGCTTTGCAACCTGGCAGTGCAGATTATTTTGTTAATGGCCACAACAACAGCTGTTGGCTGCAGAGTGACTGAGGCACTGTAGAACATTTGTAGGTGGGTATGAGCTTGTTTGTGCATAGCACAGCATTACTGACCTCTGGTTGTGGCATCTTGTCCTCAATTAGCCTTTACATTGCTTCACCAGTTGTATACTCACATACCTGCGGCCAAACAGGCTTACACCAGCTTGCGCCTGCATACACACATGCAACATTGTGCATTCTGTTCACATCTTTCAACCAGGATACTTGGACTGTATGCTTGTCCATTGTCAGCGGTGGCCCAGGGTGTAGAGCTCCACATTGAGCCCAGCTAAATATCCCAAGTAATACTGGGGTGATCACATTCATAGAAGGTAATAGACATAACATAGCTATGTCCCTCATTAAACATGGTTAGTTTACATTCAACTGTCAGTATTATCCATGCTTAGGTCAGGTTTACATGTCAGGTATGACGGCTGACAAAGGTCAGTTTAAGGTGCAGTTGGATTCTTGTTTCACAGGTCAGGATAGGTCACATGCAGGTATTCAGGGTAGGTGTACATATTCCATACCTGTGTGGTACAGTAGAGGCGAACAGCTAGGGAGTAGGTAGGTGGGTAGTGGGGTTGACATTGTAACTGTATAGTGGCCCATAGGTATAATTGGATAGGGAGCTATAGGGAAGGTATGTCGGATGTTGGTATTTGTATGCGCGGCAGGACAAGACGTGTCAGTATCACTAGTCGATGTTGTGATATAGAGTGTGAGGTGGGGGGTTTAACAAGGTGGTGAACCTGTGCTGCTCCAGGTGTTCTTGTGGTGTTCCTTCATGTGTTAGTTACATGTGTCTTGTGGGACAGCTGTAATACTACATGTGGGTTGGGGTTCCAGACACTGGCAATAAAGTGGGGGAAGAGGGTGTCACCTATGTGTACCCGTAGACATTAAGAGAAATGGAACAGGGTTTGATAGGTACATGGTGTGCATGGGGCATATAGGGGGAGTGTTAGTACGGGGATTATCCAGGAATGTGCAGGATGGCTGCAACAGCTAACAATATGCACTGCATTTGGTGTTTGTGTTGGACACTCACACCCCTGGGTGGGGGTGGGGACGTCAATAATACATTGTGATGCCTATTACATCGGCTTACATGCCTACAGTGGGGTTTTGCGACCATGTGTTCGTAGGTGTTGTGTAGTGGGTAATGCAACAACACATATGGTTATACTATACTTTGCCATGTACACTGGACTGTGCTGCGGTGGAACACATATCAGGAATGGATGCCCATTAGGCGTAAGCATGCCTGTCAACTGTACAGAATCCCTGGCCTGTCCAGCATTTGCTTCATAATATTGGTGTGGTCCTCTTACAATCCGCACCTGTCTGGCAAAATACCTGGCAACTGACACCATTAAATACAGACAAGTAATTGGGTTTACGACTCCACATCCTTCAGATATGTCATGCTAATGCATAACCTATTATTCTATCAGCTTTCTAAGTTTGCAAGTGGAATATGTGCTTTCTATCCCTACTTGTCCCCTCAATGGTTTAGGTTCTGTCCAGTGGTTTATCTCTTAGAGGTTGAGAGGTATGTGCGTAAACTATGCCCAATTCACAATATTACTGACATCCCCGAGGTGGTCCGAATACAACTGTGCCAGCCAACACCTGCATGCCTAGGCCCATAATTGCATACCGATAATTTGCCGACCTGGCCCTCCTCTACAGCACTCATCCTTACTGTGAGTGCAGGTGGGGTCTAACCACTCCACTACACACTGCCCACTCTCCACGTGTCGGGACCCATGTCACACGTTGTCTCGACCCATGGATCATCAGGCTTGCACAACCTACTGGTCTGTGTACGTATACAGCCTGGTTGGATAAATTGTTACAGGGACTGACTCCGATTATCATTAATTTTTGGGGTGTCCCACAAGGGATGTTGATGTCTTTGTTTCAAGTCTCTCCCACTGGTAGTATCCTTCCTGTGGTCTGCGAAGCAGTGGTGTGTTTACTTGTATCATGTGTTTGTATGTTTCACCTGTCTAGGTGGGGGGGGGGGTTGATGCTACGTGTTACACATTTGTTGATTGGACCCCTCACCCCCATTGGCACGGCCTGTGAACATATGTAATCCTTAACTGGTGTATCATATCTATATATAAACATATATCTATATATATATATATATATATATATATATATCTATATATATATATATATATATATATATATATATATATATATATATATATATATATATATATATATCTGCTGTATATTACTACTTAATATACTGTTTTCTAGTCCTGCGGAGCTTTTCTCCCCAGGTCTCTGCTGTAAATGAGCCAATAGCTCAGCCAGACTTACCTGGTTAACAGTTGTAATTTAAATACATAACTCTATTAATATTCTAGCTATATCCTAGCTATATATATGTGTATGTTTACATACGTATATACATATATATTTCTACGTATATATATATATATATATATATATATATATATATATATATATATATATATATATATATTGCTGTATATATATATATATATATGTCTAACGGCATATGGATGTATGGGTGTCTGCATATGTATTTCTCTATATGTGGGCATATAATTATATTCTGTCTCTGTATGTACACATTTGTACTACGTTGAGGGGAGGTTTCACTCCATGCAGGTATGGGTATATATACACACACACCTCTACAGTTGTACATCTACATCTGGTTATTCCATTCTTTGCCATGTACAATAGACTGTGCTGCAGTGGGACTCATAGTGGGAGTGGCTGTCTATTGGGTGGCGGCCCTGCCCAATGCACATTATTGCTTACATCCCTGGGGCGGTCCACATAGACCCATTCCAGCCAACAACTGCTCAGCTAGGCCCATAATTTCATACCCATGGTTCCCAAACCACACATCCTCTTCAGTACTCTTCCTAACTCTTGGTGCAGGTCAGGTCTGGCCACACCAGTACACAGTACCCACTCCCCACTTTTCAGGTCCCATCACGTATGTTGTCTGCCCCATGGATCATCAGGCTTCCCCTACCTTGTACACTGGGAACATGCATGGCCTGCCATTCAACATCGGTGTAATGGCAGGAAGCCCAAAAATGTTTGAATTTTTGAGTGTCCCACAAGGACATACATGTCTTTATTTCAAGATTAGACTTGGCGGGTCTCTCCCACTGGTAATATCCTGCCTGTAGTCCGGGAAGCAGTGGTGTGTTTACTTTTATTGTGTATCTGTATGTTTCACCAGTCTAGCTTGGGGGGGGAGGGTTGATCCTACATGTTACACGTTTGTTGATGGGACCCCTCACCCCCATTTGCACGGCCTGTAAACATATGTAATTCGAAACTGCTGTATCATATCCTAGCTATATACATGTGTATATTAACACACACACACACACACACATATATATATATATATATATATATATATATATATATATATACATTACTATATACAGATATATCTGTATATGTATGCATACATGTATATATTTATATATTGCTGTCTGTATATATATATCTAATGACATATGGGTGTATGGGTGTCTGCATATGTATATATCTATATGTGGGTATGTATATGTATTCTGTCTCTGTATGTATACATTTGTACTACGGAGAGGGAAAGGTATATCTCCGTGTAGCTATGGGTAGATATACACACACATACCTCTACATATATACAGCTACATCTGGTTATTCCGTTCCTCGCCATGTAGATTAGAATTTGCTGCAGTGGGACTCATAGCAGGTGTGGCTGCTCATTGGGTGACGCCTCTGCCCAATGACACTTTTGCTTACAACCCTGGAGCAGTCAATATAGACCCACATCAGTCAACACCTGCACACCTAGACCCATAACAAGCTACCCATAGTTCCTCCACCCACACCTCCTCTAGAGCACCCATCCTTACTCTGGGTACAGGTCGGGTCTGAACACACCACTACACGCTGCCCACTCTCCACTTCACAGGACCCATGTTGTATGTTGTCTCAATCCATGGGTCATCAGGCTTTCCCACCCTTGTATTCTGGGTATGTACACACCCCAGCCAGAATGGTCGTCGCATCGGCTTCCTTGCATGATGTATCAATTTTTGGGGCATCCCGCAAGGGACACTCCTGTCTGTGTTCCAAGTTTAGATTTCAAGGGTGCACTGTGTACTCCCCCAGTTGTATCCTGCCTGTGATCTGGGGAGCAGTGGACTATTTACAGTGTTTGTGGGTTTGTGTGTGTTTCCTCTCTCTGGCTGGGGGGAGTGATGCTATGTGTACATGTTTCTTGCTTGGGCCCCTCACTTGATTGGCATAGCCTGTGAACATATGTCATTCTTGTATGCTGTTTCCTATCATAGCTGTATATCTGTGTATATCTACGCACATGTGTGTGTGTGTGTGTGTGTATGTGTGTGTGTGTGTGTGTGTGTGTGTGTGTGTGTGTGTGTGTGTGTGTGTTTATGTATATATATATATATATATATATATATACATATATGTGTTTGTATGTCTGCATGCACACACACACACACACACACATACATATATATATATATATATATATATATATATATATACATATTTCTGTATGTATATATATATATATATATATATATATATATATATAAATCCATGTCGGTGTATGGGATGTATGGCCTTAATCTTGCTTATCTATTGCTATGATGGCTTAGTGTTTAACTACTGTCACTATAGTGTACAGGGTCCTGGGTTTGCCCCTTGCTGAGGCAGTGTATCTTGTTGCTGGGTGGAACTTGGGCCGTTGGATCCAGAGTGTTTAAGGTACTTTAATGCGGTTGTAAGCAGGTTTGTGTGCCGGTAATCACTGCTAACCTCCTGTTACAGTTTCTTACACTCATTAGCTTCAACTTTGCTTACTCTGTGTGGGCAATGCTTACCCCCGCACAAACACAATTGGACACGCTTACCACTGCTTATTTGTGCTTAGACCTGCTTACATGTGCCTTATTACTAACACTTCACATGTGAATTTCATGCAGTACTCCAGTTCACATTTAACTGTTATTCTGTAGGTTATATGGCAAAATGATGTAAAATTATGTTCATATACAGATTTCCTTTGGAAAATGATTTGTGCTGAAGTGGGACTCGAACCAGGAATGCCTGTTCATTAGGCAGATGCTCTAACTACTCCACTAATGATGTGCTGCTTCATTTGCATATATATTCCTTGTTATCCTCTTCAGCCTTTTCGGCTGCTTTAACCGCAGCTAGGCAATAGGCAAACCCACGCACCTACGGTTAGCTGTACTCTGGGTTCTAAAACAAATAAGTAATAGGGTTTCTTCATTTTATTTGACTGTACAGTTGCTGTTGAACACATGGGGACTGTTGGTGGGTATATGCAGACACTTATGAGCGGTCTTGCTCATTTATTTACACATTCTTCTTTTCCACTTTGCAGGGGCATGTTTATTCTGTGAGTTCTGCTCTCAGACACGCCCCCTGCACTTGTCCATGCTCCGTGTAGCATTAGGAATTTAGGCAGCGTGCCTTCATTAATATGCATGGCACGCTGCCGTTCTCCTCTTAAACTGCCGCGTCCATGCAGGACTAGATTAGTCCTACATGAAAGATTAGTAAATCCGAGGGTATGTTGTAGTTTTTTTTGTTTTTGTCAGTTTTGAAATATGTTTATAGTCCACTGTGTTTGTTTTCTTGTACTTAATTCTACTTTTTCTAACGCTAGTGTTTCTATTTCTTTAGGAGTTTTTTCTGCATGTCTTTTGTTAGGTTTCTGTGTGGAATAGGCTTTAAATGTTTTTTTTACCTTTTTAAAGTGTATGGCTTGTCACACTGTTGTCTTCTCTATGGGACGTGTTATGCTGTAGTACTTCCTGTTGATGTAGTTGGAGAAATTCCTTGCTTGTTGATGGTTTCATCGTGGTTTCTCTTATGTTGTTAAATATTTCTTCAATTTTACTAACACTTATTAGTTCAAAGTTGACTTCAATTTTTTTTTTTTTTTATTTATTTTTTTTTTTTTATGTATGGTGTCTCTCGTTTTGGTGTTTTTTTCCTGTCTGACTTTGTAGTCTTTGTGTTTAATAAGGTTTGTGCAGGTTTTTGAAAGGATGTTATCAAGCAGAGCTAGGTGGTGCTGAGTAAAATATAGTTTAAGTACTTTAGAATGTGATAACTTGCAATTATATTTTATTAACTTATAGTTATGTTAGAAATCTGGTCCAGAGTTAATGCACATCAACTTTTAAAAAGATCCTTTAATGTAGTTTTAGCAATTGGTCACTAGATGGTGATGTAGTATGTGGTTTTAGAAGGCATATGCTGGTTGTAGATGTTACGTATGGTGTGTCTGTTCTGACTTGTACTGCTCGTGGAATAGTGGAGCTAGAAAAATAACGCTGCTGGGGAAAATCTGTCAAGCACAGATGTAAGATCTGCTACTGCTTGGGTCATGTGGGTTTATTATTGGAATAGTGGAGCTAAATGGAGGCGAGTGCTTTTTTTTTTTTGGAGGGGGTGTGCTGCCTTTACTTTTACTCTAACAGAGTGCGATGTGGTTCCTATGTTAATATACTGTGGAGTGCGTGTCAATGGTTTGATTAGAATTCACGCTGCTACAAGTGTTTTGTTTTTAATGAGCTAATGTTTTATGTAGAAGGAAATGTGTTACAAAAATAATGCTGCTGGGAAAAATGTTTTATAGCTGGCAAGTTGCAGTCTGTAAAGATGTAAGACCTGCTACTGCTTGGGTCATGTAAGTTTATTAATTGTAGTGACATTGCTGTAACTGCATTTGTTGGCTACTGCTTTTATATTTGGGAGTTTACCGGAGATGAAGGCTTTACTAACGAGTTGAAGGTTTTCATTTGTTGGTTTTATTGTGTGATTTTATTTTCTAGT
The DNA here is from genome assembly GCF_019279795.1 of Protopterus annectens. NCBI lineage: Eukaryota > Metazoa > Chordata > Ceratodontiformes > Protopteridae > Protopterus > Protopterus annectens. The sequence continues at coordinate 914,596,355 of NC_056734.1, forward strand.
TTTATTAGAGAGAGATAGTTATTTTACTTGACCACGACTGCTGTTGAAAACTATGGAAAGGAAGTTTTAGAGGATCATTTTGTGGACAATGTTTGTTTTGAAGTCTATATACAGAATTCGTGGCTGCATGATATGTTAGCGGCCAGACTTTTTAGTTTGGTTACTTTGGATTTACAATGTACACACTGGTTGGATTGGCAAATCAGTGTGCACGTTTCTTAAGTTTTCTGAGCTGTCATTGTATAATATGTTTTTCACTGCTGCAGTACAACGTTTCAATACCTGAAGCCCTGTAGAGTTAATTAACTATTTAAATTCGATAAAAAACTGTTCAGTTTGGTAATTCCATTAAGATATTTAAAAAAAGTCTTAGACCTCTGATTTACAGTGCTCAGGATACAAATTATCAGCAGTAAATGATTGGTACCTACTGAGTTTCTTTTCGAAGGTTTTTAAATGATATTTGCATAATGTAGACTCAGCATTATTTTACCAAACAATGGCTTTTTAAGTACTCATTACCACAAAGGAATTAGGTGTTTTTTTCACAAAACATTTTGAATGGTACTAGATATAAACCAATAGTGAACTGTCAGAAACCAGTCTATGTCATTATTCTTCACAGTGGTAGCATCATTGTCACTGTCTGCAGCATACAATCCAGAGAATTGGACTTTCCCTCTCATTGCTGAGATACGCCAATGCCATTGAGGGCACTTATATTCCCAAACATAAGATGGCAATTCTCTGAAAACAAATCCATAGTAAACTGTTCAGCCTGTAATAAAATCTAATATTTAGTTTCCCCTGGTTTATAATAATTTCTTAATGTTATTGTCTATATAATTATAAGATTCATGACCAGTGATCATAAAGAAGAGGTTTTTTGTCATACTGGGATGGACCAAAGTATGTCTGTTGAAAGCATATCTGGAGTCACCACTCCTGACAGCGTAAACATGCTGTTCAGTTCTGCAAGAAAACTTGTGGATAGTCATACCAGTATAAAAACTTCTGTACCCAGAACATAAACTGATACAATAAAGTGATGCAAAGCACTTCAATGTAGATAAAGTCGTAATGAGCATGACTATACATGGTGGAGGCTGGTTTCACAATGACGGACACTGCAGAGCAGCTTTTAAGATAGTGACTATAGTGAGAGCTGTGCTAGTCAGTAGGGATAATTGAATCATTTAAAGGGTTTTCTTGGTAGGTTATCTCTGTGGCCTTTCTCATTTAGAAATATGCCTGGATTTAGCCATGACAAAAGCAGCATTGTATTCAAAGATGGATCAGATATGGAAAAGTACAGTGGCGGGATTATGTCTTTGGATAATGAAAATATTCACATGGAAGTTAACTGATCCATAAGTAATGCAGACTGCTGCTCCCCACACAGACTTCATTAGCCATTTCAGTGTTACTGCATTGCTTTGTTGAAAGAGTACTATGCATAGATGCTATTTGTATGTTTATTGTTAAATACAAGGATGATCCAGCCGACTTGAGTGTATGTACATTCTCTTCTCCTTTCTGTATATAACGCTACTGCCATACCTTTTTCTATATAATTATGGCTGTGTTTATATGATAGTATGTGTTCTATGTCTTCTCATGGTTTGTCCTGGTCTCTTCTTACTTCGATGACTGCATACGTTTACCATTGCTGTGCTTCAGTTTGGATTATTCTACTTTATTGATGTCAGTGTTTTTAATTGTTATGGTTTGCTCGTTTTCCATGGATGTGTTAAATAAAGTTTAAAAAAAATGATCCACATAGAAGGAATTCCTGCCTATAATGGAAACATGATGATTGAATATACACAGATCTTTTTTGGCGGTGGCTGTCCAAAGAGTTACACCATGTTATATATATGAGTCAGGAGCAGCTTTTTTACCGAATATTACTTTGAGGCATTTTTTTTTTTCATTTAACTTGAGTGTTTTCATTACAACAGGTAAGTGTATATTCCATCCTTTGTTGGAGCTGTTTAATATCAGTGCATGACCAGATAGTGCACAGCTTGCAGTCATCAACAAGCCTGGTCAATCATACTTCTATATTTGACTGAATGTCTTCAAAATAAAGGCCAAATAGGAGAGATCCTAGCACTAATCCCTACAGTACCTAACTAGCTATAGTATTACAATGTCAGATTTGTCAAGTAACCAGTTGGCCATCCAACAGATGATATAGGGATTTATTTTATGTTTGTCTAATATTTTAACCATGCACAATGCCAAAAATGGGATAGTGTGAAAAGCCTGGGCCAGACTGAGATAATTATTGTTCATTGTATCACAAGAGCCCACAGCCTATGGTATCTTTTCAATGAAGCTCTCCACAGACCTGTATGAACGACTGCTGAAGACAGACCTGTTATGAAATAAAAATATAAAATACTGACTTTGATCTTTATTCTTTAGCCTGTATCTGAAAAAATTACTTCTGCTGTTATATGTTCTATGGCTTTTCACATATGGTTGGGAAGGCTGACGGAACTATAATTACCAGGATCTGTATTGGGGCCCCCCTTGTTTTAGGGAGTAACAGTCATTGCTCTCCAGACATCTGTTACAAACCCTATGGATCAAATGAGTTTGAAAAGTTTAAGTGGAGTCTTACATAATACATACTTGGCGTTGATGAGACTGCAGCTGAAGTATTACTTTTAGTCTTTAACAAGCATGTTAAGATTTGTTTCAAGGTGATTTCAGGGTAAAATAAAATTTCAGGGATGCTAAGGATACATGTGCAGTTGGAGTAAAGTAAGCTAATATATCGGCAATATTCTTTGGATTGGAACATGTGACATCATTGTAGATGAGCTGAGTTTATTATCGGACATTATTCTTTAACTTTCTGACAAAACTAAAAAAATATATTTTATTTTGCTTAATTTGCTGTTGTGGCCTTAAGCTTGTACATGGCTTTACATTTTCTAACGTTACTCTTTTAAGTTCCTTACTGGCATGTTTCAGTGTCACCCTGAAATAAGTTTATGGAGAGTTCTTACCAATTTTCATGATTTTTTATCCTTTATTATGCATTTTATTAATACTGGTCTTCCACCAGAGCAGTTTTATTCTTATGCTTACCATTATATTTAGGGAAACAAATACTGACTTTTCCATGAAGCTGTTTAGTGTTGGTAAAAGTCAGAGATAATGGGGCAGCCCTCTCAGTCGGGTCCATTTGCAGAGGACTAATGGGAATTCTGCATGTTTTCTATAGGTTGAAGTTGGTGTTCCCCCTGGTGAAGTCCCTAAAGACAGATTCATTTGGTAGTCAGATGATACCTCTAATCCTGACAGAGAAGATAAGTGTCTAACTTGTGTTCAGATTTAGCATGGGATAAGGAGATGCTGTTCAGAGTAAAGGCAGGATCTAGAGTGTTTAGAACCAGGCCTGGAATATTAGAGCTTCTAGTGGGCAGTTTTATAATTTGTTGGTGCATTGGTATTAACAAAGAAATGGAAATGGTGAGCATAACATGTCAGTCAATTAAAGCTTGCATAACTGAAACCTCCTAGCAAGATGGCATTTGGTTCAAAATATAGGGAAATTTGCATAAATTTTGGGGTGAAATTCATGGTGCATGGTAGCTAGCAATAAAGTAAAACATGAGTTTGTTTATGGTGATTTGGCTCACCAGGAGCTCCAAGTTAGGGTCATGGGCAATTTGATATGAGGTGGTGGTATTTCAGACAAATACAGATACATCCCACTTCTAACCAAAACCTGAAGGAACAATTGGCACTAATCCCTGATATAGGCAGACCTGAAGTTTAGGCACTTTTTTAGTTAGACTCCTACCATTGAGAAGAGGCACCATGATGTCTGAATTTGAGTTTATGTTTGCTATGTAGGAATGACCATCAGGTGGCATGAGAAAATTTCTTTGTGGGCGTAGGAAAGGCTTCAGCCATTATACAGAATCCTTTGAAAGAGAGATGTCAACAGTAACTGGCAAAACAGGAAGTCTTGTCTAGCATCTCATCACAGGCTGACATATACAGGATTCCCTTAGAATGACACCAGCTACTTAGCCAATTTTAAGAGATGATTATCTTGTCTTTGTATCTTTTCATTCTATGTGAAGCAAACATACTAGTCTTCATAGTGACTATCTGCATATCCCTCTGGGTACAGTGACTCACATCATTCATTCCCACATGGGCAAACATTAGGGGCTAGTGTTATTGCTCCAGTTTAAGGGTCCATAGGGCTGCTGTGACATCACAGACACTGGTACCAGATGGACAGCTAACATCACCTTGTTCTTATCCACTTGTGTTACATAATGTGAGTTGCATGGACTGTTTGTAAACTTCATTAATTCTGTTCTAGCTTGTAATTCTGATTTTATGTAAATGAATTATGTTTATTATAACAACCATTTTCAGTCCTGTATGTTATTTAACATACATTTGACTGTCAAGGATAAGAGACTGCAAATTATTCCAATATTTGTTACTAGTATTTTATTAATTATTAGATATGATAAAGCCAGATTTCTTTTATTATAATAAAGGAATTCACAAAACATTTTCCTTGTAGAAAAGTTTAGTGATGTGCCAACCAATGTTTGACTTAGCTCTATTAGTTCTGGTATTTTGCAATGTACCCTTAGCTTGTAAGGAAAAAATAAACATTCTGAAATGTCTTAGACACACAAGATGGTCATGCTAAAATATAATATCCCCTTATTTCTCACTTAGCTGTCTTTGTCAATTATAAAATGGCACACAATTCCTAAATAAAGTCAACTGCAAGAACTGATCAGTAATTCATTTGCATCAGTTGCTATGTTTTGAATATTACACACCATATCAAACAGCAAACCATCTTCACACATCAAAGACAAGGGTTACATACAATGAGTTGGTTTTATTTCATAGGGTTTCCTTTTGATTAATCTATATGTCTTTCATTTCCTTAAGGTAATGTATTGCACACAGTTTAATGCAGTCATCCATATGGGGACTTAGCAACAATATTTAAAATAAATAAACAAAAAGTTGTATTCTGCTGGTCTTCCCAGGAAGCTAGCATGATCCAAGGAGGAGAGGACACAAGTCTATTTGTGCATTCAGTGCCTTGCATGGGGTTATAGTGGTGATGTAGTTGTTGTGGTGATTGTAGTCTTCTGATACTTTTAAATAGTCCATGCAACTTAAGATATAGTCTGACAACTTCTTCATGTTGTTCCCCCATTTGATGTGTTGTGCCACTGTATTCCTTCAAAAGGCTGATGCAGAATGCTGACAGTGAATGAAAGCTCTTGTCATTTGGAAAATATCCAATTTGTTGTTTAACACATGGCATTCACATATGCATATTATTTCTATATGCCTTTTAATACATGTCCAGTTCCACAAGTTTGAACAAACATGTGAAGGGAAGACGTTTAATGAATTCCAATTTAGAGACAAAATGTATTTATATGGTGCTTATAAACGTGTTCTCCTGGAGTAAACATTACCATAGAATGAAATTTAATAGGTACTCCAAAAGAATGTTATTCCTCTGTTTGCCAGTAGGTAAGAGTTGTGTGAGTCATACAGTGAAACTGAGAATTTTTATAGAAAAGGACTAATTCCTTCCTAACTTTGTCTGTTCTGAATTAATATAGAAGGTATTTCTAAAATTACAGTATCTAAAATACAAATCTGCTATGCCTCATATTCTGTATAATATTTTATAGTCTCAAAGATAACTGGTGTAAATTCAAGCATATTCAAATGAATGCATCAGTGCAAGCTTTTATGGCAAACTAGGAAAACAAGCCTATGCACATTTTATGTTTCATTAAACATTTAGACAGATGAAGTAAGTGATTCACATGTTGTCTAATTTAATGTTTTCTCTTGCAGCACCAAGTGATGTAACGCTACCAACTGTTGTTAATGCCACGGCTACATCTGTGTTTGTGTCATGGGGAACACCTCCTGGTAATCAGATTTCCTACAGAATACAGATTACAGGGCCTCCATCATCATCTCTGACAGTCACCACTCCTTACGTCAGCTTGTTGGGACTGAACCCTGGCAGTCCCTACACCATCACGATCACACCTGTAGCTGCAGACAATGTAACACTGGGAAATCCAGCCACTTTGTCCATATTTACAAGTAAGATTTGATTCTAAGAATAAGGATTAAATAAAGTCAAACATACTATCTGAACGCTCATACTAAATTTTATAGTAATGAAGCCCTGCTTTAATGCCTATTTAAGTACTATTTCAGTTAACAAAATCAAGTTTGGATTAATATTTATCAAAAACATGCACCTGTATGTGGGAATGATATAATAATGCCAGGTGTCACCTGTAATAGTGACTGATAAATTCAGAAAGTCAATTAAATGGGAAATCATAACCTTCCTCAAAGGTTTCATTCTTAATAGGGATTACTCTAAATTAATTATAAAATAAATTGCATATGTTTTCATTTTGTTTTTACATGTAGGAGTAAAACTAAAACTATAATTTCTATTTAATGTTGTCTAGGTGCACTTTATGTTAAATAATGGATGAAATATTCTGAACAAACTGCTAACCATTTATTCTGGCTTGTTGCATGGCAGCATTTTGTTATTCTCGGTACACAAGTCAAAAGTGTTAGTTACTTATAAAACATTAGCAGCCAAGTTGCAGGACTAATTTTAGTTAGTAAATCTGGCCTTAACGGGGATGCTAATGCTGCATATTTATTGATATATTTTCTGCACTGAGTCAAAAATGCAAAATAAACTATGTATAAGGTGCAAGAAAGACTTTCAAGAGTGCTTTCTTGCAGCGTTTTCTGAATGGTTTATCTGTGTAATATGTTTAACCTTTGCTTGGATGTTATTTGAGATATTTTGCAAGCACCTTAATGTTTATGGTGGTCAGATGGGTTTTTAGCCCAGTGCTTCTAAAGAATAGCCAAGCAATTCATTTATGCTGTACTGGTGACGTCACACAAAATTCTGTAACATGGCATGTCTACAGCTAGTGAGCTTTGGCATTACTGGACAGAATGAAACAATGAAGTCTTAAAAGATAAAACCTAAAAAGTCTTAGGAATTCCGAAGCCATGTAACTGCATCACTGATATGTCCTTTATGGGGCCATTTGCACATACCCGATGTAGCTCCAATATCAAGAAGGTGGAAGTTGGCATAATAGTAAGGTGATTACCTCACAGATGAAAAGCAAAGGGTTTGGCTGTCTCTAAGGGAAATTAGCTAGGCTTAAAATGGTCCACAAGGGTAGTTAGCCTAGTACATTCATATAAACTACAGGAGGTTTAATGTATTACATAATGATGATATCAACTTGTGTGTATTCAGATATATATATATATATATATATATATATATATATATATATATATATATATATATATATACAGACACACATACACACACACACACACACACACATGCACATTTATATGTGTATGTGTGAGCATGTTTGTTTTGTATGTATATATATATATATATATATATATATATATATATATATATATATATATATATATATATCTAGTGAGAGAGAGAGAGAGAGAGATATAGATATATAGATATGTTCTTTATTTTTGTTTGGCATGTGATTACCAGGGGAGTTCAACTGGGCATAAAACTCATCCCATTTTGAGGAGAAGGCCAAGGAGAAAAGTTCCAATGACATTATAGAGGTAAAAAAACATGCATACACATATCCATAACTATACCTTTGTATAAGCAAAGGATATAGAGTTGTTCAGAGGGTAGACTGAGACATAAAAACATATAGTTATAATTTATAAAACATTATCACAGGACACAGAGTTATAAAGGGTGAAAAAGTTTTCCTGTTTAATTCTGTTTCTTGATATGTCATAGCATCTATTGTGAGGTATAAAATGAGTGAGTTATAATAAATAAAGAGATGAAGCAACGACATGATAATAAAACATAAAATATTAACAGAGGAATAAGACTGAAAAAGGGAAATATCAGATGATAGCTATTTTATAGGATGCTATGTATACTCTTAGGTATATATGCAGACCAACGAACACACACACACACACACACACACACACACACACACACACACACACACACACACACACACACACACACACACACACACACACACACACACACACACACACACACACACACACACACACACACACACACACACACACACACACGCGCGCGCACACGCGCACACACTCACGGGCTCATATGAGTTTGTTCATGGTTAATTGTAGGGGGATCATCAGTTGTTTTCAGTTTATTACTCAATTCCTGTTTCCATGAAAGTTTTTCTTAAGAAAAAACTTGGCAACGGTGGTGGTGAGGATATTTTCCTTATTTTGACTGCTGTACAACCCCAGATACAGGACAGGGATTTGTGCATGAGGGAGGGGATTTCAGGGAGATCTGACCTTCTTATAAAATCTGTATTTTTCTTATTTTTATGTTTTTTATAGTATTCTCATTTTTATGTAACCAATGGCTTTGCAAAATCAAGGGTGTAGAGTATCAGGGCATGAGAGTTTTTCCTTTTACCTAGTATTGTGTGATCTCAGAATCAGTACATTTAGAGAAGATACTGCCCACATGTAGGTGATGCAGGAGACTTGCCCCTGGCAAAACCCCTGAAATTGCATTTCTTTTATGTACCCTTTTGTGTTAGTTGGGATGTTTTTGCATGTTCCCAGACAGTGGCCATCACCAGTTTCAGACTGCCATATCAGATGGTATAGTTACTGTTTGATACTTTTAAAAAGGTTCTTTGTTCTTACCTGGCAATGATTAATAGTCTTAACTACCATATAACAAATCAAAGGAACTGAAGATCAGAATGCTACTGAGGTTTGTGGTACTTGGTAATGCCAAAAATAATGTATGGCATTAGCTAGTCCAAGTGTTTCCCTTCTACCTCAGTATTGTTTTTTAATGTGGACTTTAATGTTTGGTTAAATATTGCAATCATCCATCCATCTGGGTATTTTGAGGCCTTTAATCAACTAACTTTAAAGCATTCATACATGTGTTGCAATATTCTGGAGAATCCCCTGTAAGTTAAATATTTACAAAGATCCTTCCTTTAGTTTTACACATTCCCTGGTTCAACCCAGCACAAGGTGAAAAGTTTCACTAACAAGCTGTTTTTCCCTCAAGCTGCAGTAATAAAAATGATGGTATTAAGAAAGTTGGTTTAGTTGAAGTGTTTACAAAAAACAAGAATCCTGTTGACACAATGGAAGACTACAGCTCCCTCCAGGAAGAGAAAGTAGTTTAATTCAGTCATTTCTGCTAGAAATGGACTGCAAAAAAACAGAAACATGGATTCACGATGGCTTGCACGGAGTCTAAGAGTAGTGTAAGACTCCATGCAGCCATCGCTATCCAGGAACAGCCTGCATGTGCGTGTAAGAGAGCACCTAAAACGGCTCCTACACAGACAGGGCGTGGATATGCTAATTACCTCACTTGCAGCCGAAAGGCATGCAAATGAGGTAATTTCACGATTCAGGAAGCAGAAACCTGCCTGTGTAAGAGCTGTGTTATCTGCAGAAATGTACTCAGTTGATAACTGAGTACCATTCTGCAAATAACACAATGGAGCCTTGTCAGCTCCAAATAAATGTTGCAAATGTCCCAAGCAGCATGCCAATGGCCCAATATGTACCCCGATGCAAAAATAAAATAAAAATGTTTAAATGTAGCGCAGCGCAAACTGGCCGCACTATAAAAAAGTATGAATTTACAATGTAAGGGAATAGCAGGCTGAAAACAACATGGCCACCAAGTAGGGGTTGCTAAGGGGGGAAGCTGAGTGTAAGACATGTAACTAAGCATTAGTAGGCAATCCCATGTAAATGAGTGGTAGGATAATGAATCGTGCTGTCACATAGGAAATGAGCACATTCTGTGCAGTGTAGGAGTAGGATAAGGGGGAGTAACAGAGTAGGAGATAGGTGACATCACAGGGGGAATGTATGAAAGAAATGCAGCTCATTGGAGCACAGTGGCATGTGAAAGATGTCAGTCATACATCATGGAAAGAGGAGTGTCAACAAGTAGGCATGGGAAAGCCAAGTAATGGAAGGTGTACACTATGGATAACACCAAAGTTTCTTGTAGGGCATGCATGCATGCGTGTACACGCTGGTAGGCATGAGTAAGATAGAGTGCGCACGTGTAAGCGTGAGTGCACACGTTTAAGGCAGAATAAGCATGTAGGAGCCTGTTTAAACACCTGTAAGCTTGTTTGCACTGGTGTGTGCACGTTTTAACCTGAATAAGCAGATTCTAGTCTGTCTAAGCATGTGTGCGCACGTGTTAGCCACTGTGAACGTGTTTTCACTGGTATGCGTGTCGCTCCCCCCTGAGGAAACAGAAGGGAAAACGAAGCATGAGAAATAGTAGAAAGCTAGCAGGGATTACTGGCAGAGCTAGAAGGTGAAAACAATCAGAATCAGGCAATTACACAGGCAGAACAGTAGCCCAGCCCAGCACTTAAAACTCTGCAAACAACAGTGCAGAATGTTTCTCTCAAGAGACACTGCAACAGAGGAGTAAGCTATTAGAAGTGAAAACTGAAAAAGCTTCACTCAGACCAAAAATGCTAGGGGCTGCCATAGCAGTTATAAGGAGAAATATGCAACTTGCTGAGGGTGGTGACTATGCAAATGCTGCCGGACAATCCACAGTGAGGAGACAAAGAAGAGTGTACAGGCCGAGGGTCACCTATCAGGGGTTACATGAGATGGAGATAGTGGAGCACTATAGAGTGGACAGAGACCTCCTACAGCAAATTGTTGAGCTGTGCAGGCCACGCCTCACACACAGAACCAACAGGGGGGAACCCATACCAGTGGAAACCAAGGTATGTGTTGGCCTAAGAATACTAGCAACAGGTACCTTCCAGAGACCAACTGGTGATATGATGGGGATATCACAGGCATCAGCATCCAGGGTACTGCACCAGTTCCTGGATGCCATGTCAGCACATGTCGATGATCATGTATATTTCTCCAATTACCGTGAGGTATTGGCCAGCAATATGCGTCTCTTCCAGCAAATAGCGGAAGTCCCTGAGGTAGTGGGTGCAATAGACTGCACGCATATACGCATCAAAGCACCAGCTGGTGAGCAGGGTAGGGCCTACATTAACCGCAAGGGCTTCCTCTCCATCAACTGCCAGGTCATGTGTGATGCCCAGGGCATAATAATGAATGTGTGTGCTGGCTGCCCTGGAAGCTACCATGATTCCCATATCTGGCATTTGATGCAGCTGTACCAGACATTTGCCAATGGAGACATCCCACATGGTCACTTAGTGGGGGATGCTGGCTACACACTGGAGCCGTGGCTGATGACACCCATCAGAAATGCACACACACCTGAGCAAGAACGCCATAATGAGGCACACGCACAAACACGAAATGTAATCGATAGTGTGTTTGGGCTGCTAAAGTCATGGTTCCAGTGCCTGGACACATCTGGTGGAGCCTTGCAGTACTCACCAACTACATGTACCCAAATTGTCATGGTATGTGCTATGCTACATAATATGATTCTGCAAAAACAGCTGCAGCAGGACCAGGATAGGGCTGGGCCAAACAGCCCCCCACCATTGCCAAGCCAATCACAGGCAGAGCGTGACTCAGAGGAGGAACAACCTGAGGCTGCCCCAGTAGGCAGAAGGAGACGTGCCCAGTATGCCTTGGCCTTTGCAAAGAGGCAATGCATAGCACATACACTGGCTCAGTAGGAACCCTGGAAATTATACCTCTATCTGACTCACACATATAGTAAAAGGGATGCCTAAGTTGACACAACCTGCTTTCAAACATGTACAGGGAGTGTAGTATGTGCATCCAACGTAGACAGCCCTGCAGCACCACCTGAGGCATGATTGTCATGTGTTAAGCAATGTAACACCATTTAGTATATGCAAACTTGATGACCCTGACTAACATCCTACCGTCACCAAGCATGATGCCACAATATGAAGACAATATAATGATCAATTACAATAATTGGCTTAAGTATTGCTGTTAGTCAAATGGGATCCAATGTGTGTCAGCCTGGGATGACATGCTGAGCAAGACACGATGCTCTACCTGCTAGGGATGGTGTGCACCTATCACTCCTGGCCTTTTGGATACTGGCAAAGGCTGTCACCCCCACTGTGCCTTGAATAGGTAAGGCTCCAAACACAAACCCACCTCCATAGGTATCACAAGGGATAAGAACCTAGACGTAATGCTACCCAATGCCAGAAGTCTAAACTGCAAGATGCATGCAGTCTAAACTCTCCTCAGCATGGAGAATGTTGATATCTGTTCTGTAACAGAAACCTGGGTCAAGGCTCACAAGAGCACCCTAACACTACCAGGTTACACCTCATACCATGCTTTACAGCCCCAAAACATGGAACAAACTATAAAAGGAGGGTGAGTAGCAATAATTGTCAAGGATAACCACACCCCCAGGTTGGTACCACAACAAGAAGCAGCATGGTCTATCCACGGGCAAGTAACAGTGGCTAAAACTGACTCCCAGTCTGTAGCCTGCTACAGACTATCCTCCTAATGCCAGAAACCGCACTTGGCCTACGTCGGAACACATGAAAATATCAAGCTCTCCAAACAACATTATACTGGGTGACTGAAAATACTCAAACATAGACTGGGAACATTATTCTAGCTCCAACACCCTAGGCCAAAGGTTCCTAGAATTCATAAACCAAAATGCTCAGGAACAACTTACCACTCCCACAAGAGGGGTAAGCATACTGGATGTGGTAATCAGCAACATGGGTACTCTATGGCCAGATGAGAAGTGTATCCCTCACTGGTAAGATCAGACCATAGAGTAATCACACTGGATGTTCACATCCTGACCCCAGTCCCTGGGCAGAAAACCACAGTGAAAAACATGTGTAAAGCAAATTTGGCACTCCTCCAAACTGATGTGGAATCCATCAAAGGCCCTGTGCCTGTGGAAAATATGTCCACTCCTCAGAACCCTTTATAAATGCATTCTATGAACACTTTCAGGAATGCATGGATTATGCAATCCCAAATAAAACCAAGACCCAATTCCATACACGCAGGCATCTGGCTTGGTGGACCCCAGCCATTACCAAACCATGCAAGAGAAGGAGGAAGCTACTACATGATAGAGCAAATCACAAAAAGGGAAGTAATCTCTGACCAGTATTATGGCAAAAAACTATGGCCACACATAAAATCCACGAAGGCCAGCTACAGCATGTTGAATCTGTGAAAATTGAGGCAATCTTACACCTGCCCCATGTACACAGAAAACCCCCTCCTCCCCCCAAGAAATACAAATACATGTGAGAGATGCAACCATTTATCCAAACTGGAGGCCGAGCTCTCTCAACTCAGTACTGGCAAAACTAGTCAGGAGGAGAAGGTAACCACACACACTACAAACCCAGTCTCACATAGACCTATCACAACTGCAAACCAAATGCATAAACACACAAAAACATTCCCGGAGGCTCTAATTAAAAATTCACCAAATCAACAGACACCTCCAAAGCAGACACCCAAGCAACCACTACCTCAAAACATAGCACATGCAACACATAGTTGACAAAGTCAGTGTGCCAACAGTCACAGCCCTTAAGGACAAACAACATGCCTGATACACTTGTAATAGGTGACTCCATAGTCAGACACACTGATGTCCCACTCACCAGACTGAACAAGGAAAAGGTTACAGTAAGCTGCCTGTAGGCCGCTACAATCTGCCACATAACACAAGCATGCAGGTCACTCCAAAGCAAGTACAAATATGACTCAGTCATTGTCCATGCTGGTGTGAATGACCTGAGACGTACCTCCCTGGACTACATGAAAAGAGACATAGAGGAGCTCTCTGATTATGTAGCCCAGGCTGGTATGACTCTGACCCTGAACAGCATCCTACCCTCACCAAGAATGATGCCACAGTACAAACACAGAATGATCAGCTTTAACAATTGGCTTAATTACTGGTGTCATTCCAAGGGGATCCAATGTCTGTCTGCTTGGGATGACATGCTTGACAAGCCACGCTGCTTTGCCAGGGATGGCTTGCACCTGTCACCCCTGGGCTTCTGGATATTGGCTAAGGCTCTTGCCACCTCCATAGTGCCTTTTTTAGGCAAGGCTCAAAAGACAAACCCAACTCCCTAGAAAACATAAGTGAAAAAAACTAAGGGTAATGCTGCTCAATGCCAGAAGTCTAAACCTCAAGATGCACACTCTCGAGGCCCTCCCGAGTATGGAGAACATCGATGTATGCGCAGTGACGGAAACCTGCTTCAAGGCTCCTGAGAGCACCCCAGCACTACTAGTTTATACCTCATATCATGCTTTTCGGCCCCAAAACCTGGACCAAACCGCAAAAGGAGGGGGAGTATTCATATTCATCAAAGATACCCACACATCCAGGTTAGTGACAACGCACAAAGCATCGGAGACCATCCATGTGCAACTAACCAAAGGCAAAACTGCTGTACAGTTTGTAGCATGCTACAGACCACCCTCTCAAACCCAGGAACCCCACTCAGCCTTCCTGAAGACACTGGAGAGTATGAATGTCTCTCCAAATACCAAACAAGGTACTCACAAATTACCACATATGTGGTAATCCATTACGTATGGAAGAAGTAATCAGGGACATAGGGACACAAGTGGACAATAACCTCTCATGTGACACTCACATTGCCAAGGTGGCTAGGAAGACCTTCTATATTGGCCACCTTATCATGAAAGGATTCACATCTACATCAAGAGAGGCCATTGTGCCCCTATACTCTTTTCTTATCAGGCCCATAATTGAGTACAATGCCTCATTTGGGATGTACCTTACCTGACACTTGCAGCAGTTAGAAAGACCCCAAAATTACCTCACCAAGAGGATAAAGGGTCTCAAACATTTGTCATATGCTGCCCGGTTGAAGAAACCCCAGCTGTATTCAGTCACATACTGCCTACTCAGAGGCGATGTATGCCAGATGTACAAGGCCATGTCCAATCCAGAATTAATGGACATGCTCCACCTGAGAAAATCCAAATCCATCAGAGCTGCAAGAGCGAGAGATTTCAACCTCAACACATAAATAAATAGGATGTGCTGGAGGGACAGATTCATAACCCAGAGGCTCCCTACACTCTGGAACAGAATCCCAGTCCATGTTAGGCAGAGCCCCTCACTGACTCTCTTCAAGAGGAATCTTGACGAGTGGATGGGAGATTGTAGATTTACACTGGGGGTCATCACTGTGTCACGTCTAGACAGAGGCACAATAAAGTAAACCCTAAATGGGCATAATATTCACATAGCAAGGGGTGGCGAAAGCCACACACACTCTGGCTAGGGTTATAAATGCCCTAGGGCAGATAGCCTAGTATGAACTGATGAACCTATGAAGATACAAATTGTACAGGACACTAAGGATAATCACAAGGCTTTCTTAACTGATGGTAGGAACCTTGGTGGGAATTCACAGCTATGCTCTGAATTACTCAAATATTACAAACAATACACCAAACCCACACACATTGCCAACATCCAACCTGACAGGTTCAGTGCAAACCCCCCCCCCACCAAAATGCCAAATATCTATCCCAGCAGAGTGCTGGCCCCCTGACATTGCAGATGCTGAGGTAACAGCCAGCATCTTCAAAGCAAAACACACAGCATCAATGGTACGAGATGGTGTCCTGGGCTGCATCCAACATGAACTCCAAGAAGAATGGAATGCCAAATAACACTACTGCTCAGCCTCAGCCTTACCACAGGATATGTACCCAAAGAGCAGTGTACAGCAACAGTGGTCCCTCTCCACAAAGGTGATGCCTGAATGGATACTGAAAACTATCACCCCAGAATCCTGACAAGCTTGGTCTGCAAAGCTATGGAAAGGATCATCATGGACCTCAGAAATAAAGATATTGGGGACCTACAGACACTGGACCCTACCCAGTGTGGCTTTCTTAAGGGCAGATCCTGCCCCTTAAACATGTTTGACTCATTTGAAACAGTCATCAAGGCCATTGATGAGGGGAATGTGGTCCACACAGCCTATCTGGACATTGCAAAAGCCTTCCATACAATACCCCACGTGTTCATTATAGATAAGCTCACCAGCTTAAATATAAACCCCTATGTCAGTAGATGGGTTGCAAACTAGCTGAAGGACAGAACTGGCATGGTCAGAAATGCTGCAGCCATGTCAGACTACAAACCAGCTACAACTGGCATCCCACAAGGCACGGTCCTGGGACCTCCCTTGTTTGGTATATATTTCCCATAGGTACAGGCCAACATGGAAGGACTGTGTCTGAACAAGTTTGCAGATGACTACAAACTGGGCACCATATCTGACCCTCCAGTTGACACAAGCATCCTACAAAAGGGCCACATAGAAACAGACAACTGGTGCCAGAGCCATGTCATCAAGCTAAATGCAGAAAAGTGTATAGTCATCCCCTGTGGATAAACAGTAAGTGCCCACCAATTACCACATAGGTGTTAACCCATTAAGTACTTTAGAAGTAATAAGAGACCTGGGGACACAAGTTGATAGATATCTTGCATTTGACAACCATGTGGCTGTAGTGGTTACAGAAACATACCATATACCCACCTAATCATGAAGGTAGTCACATCTAGATCAGGGGAGGTCATCGTGCCTCTTCAGTCATCCTTCATCAGCCTCACAATTGAGTACAATGGCCCCTGTTGGATGTACCTCAGCAGACACCTCCAGCAACTGGAAAGACTCCAAAAGTACCTCACCAGGAGGATCAAAGAGCTCTAACAGATGCCATGTGTTGCCTGATTAAACAAACTGCAGCTCCACACAGTGCCATACTGCCTGCCCAGAGGCAATCTGTGCCTGATGTATAAAGCCATGTCCAAGCTGGAATCAATGAACAATGCTGCCCCTTGTAAAATATGAATGCCAGTGAACTATGCACATGAGAGACCTGAACCCCAGCACTGACATAAATAGGACATGCTGTAGTGATTGATCCATAACCCAGAAGCTCCCTCCACTCTTGAGTAAACTCCCAGTACAGGTTAGCCAGAGAGTCCCTCATTGACTCTCCTCAAGAGGAATCTTGATGAGTGGATGGGAGATGGTAGGTTTACCCTGGGTATCACTGTTATGTCATGGGTAGACAGAGGCACAGTATACTAACCTTGAAATATGTCATGGCAAACTCCAGTTACAATGTGTGTTGAAGGACAAACACACTCTCTGACTAGCATTACAAATGGGCTAGGGCACATAGCTAGTGTTTGTCAATGTCCACCCAAGTTGCGGAATACACTACCAATGTTGGACAAGCCTTGTTTAAGTAGTCCACATCTGAACAAAATGCAACATGGTCATATGTGCACAACTGGCCCTTAACCAGTCTGGTGTGCTCACTATGAATATTGAAAGCAGTGATAGGACTGAAACCCAGGATACTGTCCACCACAGTGAAAGTACTGAACCAGTACACTATACGATATTACAGTGTTTGGTCAGTATGAAAGGATGTTGACAACTGTATGCAAACTATCCCATAGAAACCTTGCAGGCACAGTATAATCCCTGTTGGGTTCAGACACAAAGCAGTTGGGCAGTAAGTACACAACATGACTTTCAACACACAACTATAAATGTGACATATTGTTGAAGTTCACATACAACCACAAATGTGGTGGACCGCAGATTTCAACATATAGAAAGCTCACACTGGGCATGCTCACACACTTTGATAAATGAGACATATGTCAGGCAACAAGCCATGGAAAGCCTGAACTGGGCATACTCACACACTTAGGCCATGTCTCAGTTTAGCAGTTGGCCACACATATCTGGAATTTGTATGTGTTAATCCAGGAACCTCCCACAATACAGCAATCTGCCCAGTGCACACAGTTAAATGACAACAGAGACATAAGTAAAATAGTGGATCCCTCTCATAATCAAACATCTTCCACAGATACACAAGTTGTTCATAGAAACGGGGAAAGCTATGGCAATAAAGACCTGCAAACAGTTTATCAGCAACAAATATTGTGCATCTGAAAATTAAACATATGGGTGTAGAGGTCAATACTAGGCTGTTTGTCCTAGGGAATACATAAGCTTAGCCAGAGTGTGTTTGGCGTCTGCCTCCCCAATACAGTAGGCTACTGTGCCTCTGTAAAGTAGGTCACAGAAGGCACCGTTTAAAGCTAGTGTGCTATGCCTCCGTCAAGAAGGGACACAGTGGAGATCCCAGGGGTTGAATTTGCAATGTCACATCCATGTGGCTGGTGTTTGCTGGAAGAGGGTTGGCGAGGACTTATAACAGTAATTGGGCATCTATTACAGACTGAGGGGTGCCTTATCTGCAGTGTCTGGACAATTTCACTGTCAACACTTGGAAGTGATGATTTTGAGGGATTGAAGTGTCTTGCCAGTACTGTTCAGAGACGTCCTCCCTCTGTGGGATATTACTCTGTAATGTATTAGCTCCCTCCTTCTGTTGTACAGCTTATATATGGCTGGTGTACACCAGACAGGTCTCCTGTTGTGGAGGAGTCTTGGGATTATTTGGGATAGCATGATCAATGCAAAACTTCCGGATGCTCATAGAATGCAATTGTCAAGGATTATGCAGAGTGTCCTGTATAAACCCCCAGCATGGGTCCTTTGAAGTCTTCCACCCCAGTCTTCACAAATGTAAAGTCTGCTTTTGATAAATACTTTGTTTGCAGTGACTTCCTTGCCTGGGGGAGGGGATGGGATATGGATGTCCAGGGAAAGTTGGTTATGGTCAGATATTAACAATGGTGGTCTACCTCTGGTGTGGAACAAAGAGGCCCCATGTTGCAGATGGTCAGGTCCAATATGTATTCCCTCTTGTGGCTGTGGTGATTGGTCCTGCCATAGCACATGGATTCACAACTTGTAGTGGCTGTAGGGTGATGTTCTTGAGGCCTGAGTAGTTCCCCCACTCGATATACCTGTACCTGAAGTTAACCACTGTAATGGTGTATGTGAACACCTTCATATCCTACACTCTTCCTAAGGAAACAAAGTGTGGCTCCTGGATATGGGAGGGGTGGTCTGAACTGGGTGTGTTGTGTGTTACAGGTCCTGTGGTCACAAAGCATGGTATAAAACATAACCTGGTAGTGCTGATGTGCATATGTGACCCTGAAGTAGGCAGGTGTTAATGCATATATATGCTATCCCCCTTACTGCCAGATAGTAATAGATGTCCATACCTCTTTATAAATAATGATGTCAGCACCATATAAATACTGCAGGAGAAGAAAAGATACCCAGTAATTCGACTAGTACGCTCCGCTAATGCGTCTCTCTCAAGTGTCATAATATAGTTAGGTAAGGGTTTGTAACCTGCAAATGCGCAGTGTGTGTGATTGGGGGGGGGGGGTAGTGTGTGTGCAATTCTGTTTGAAAGAAATGTCCCTTTTGGCAACTAGAAGAACACACTACATGATGTACATTCCTCTTTCTAAACACTGATGATGTCAGCACCCTATAAGTATAGCAGGAGAAGGGAACTGTCCCAGTAATGCAAATAGCACACTCTGCTAATGCGTCTCTCTCAAGTGTCATAACATAATTATGTAGCGGTTTGAATCCTACAAATGCCATGTGTGTTTTTGTCACACAGTTTGTCTGTGTGTTGGGTGTTGCTCTTAATATTGTATGACATATATTATATCAGTAATGTCAATGCACACATGAGGTATGTGTGTGCCACATAGACATATGTACCTGTGACCTTAAATAGTTCCCATGTGTGAAACCTGCCTCATGTGAATACATGGAATTTGCATTACTCAACTTTTTGACTGTGGTTTTCTGTGCAGGGGCTGCGGTTGGTATGTGAATATACAGTGAGAGTAGGCTATGGTGTCATCTTACCAGTGAGGGATACACTTCTGGTCTGGAGCATATAGTCCACATGTTGGTGATGATCAGGTGCAGCATGTTTTCCCCACTTGTGGGAGTGGTAACAAGTTGTTCTATAGCATTTGAGTTTATGGATTCTAGGAACCTTTCACCTAGGGTGTTGAAGCTACAGTAATGCTCCCAGTCTATGTGTGGGTAAATGAAGCTGCCCAATATATTGTTGTTTGGAGACACCTGCAGATATTCATGTATTCTTAAGTAGGCCAAGTGGGTTACCTGGGTTTAGGAGGGTGGTCTGTAGCAGGCTATGACCTGGAAGTCAGTTTAACCCACTGTTAGTTGCACGTGGATAGTCTGTGATGCGTCACGCTGTGGCAACAACCTGGGGGTGTGGGTATAGGTTCATAGGTTCATCCTAGGCTATCTGCCCTAGGGCACTTATAAGCCAAGCCAGAGTGTGTTTGGCTTTCGCCACCCATTTTAAATTAATGTTGCTATGCCCTTTTTTGAGGTTAGTATACTGTGCCTCTGTCTAACATTGACACAGAAGTGATACCCGGGGTAAACCTACAATCCCCCATCCACTCATCAAGATTCCTCTTGAAGAGAGTCAATGAGGGACTCTGCCTAACCTGGACTGGGATTTTATTCCAGAGTGAAGGGAGCCTCTGGGTTATGAATCTGTCCCTCCGGCATGTCCTATTTATGTCAGTGCTGAGGTTCAAGTCTCTCAAGCGCGTAGCTCGATGGGATTTGGATTTTCTGAGGTGCAGCATGTTCATTACTTCTGGGTTGGACATGGCATTATACGTTTGGCACAGATCGCCTCTGAGCAGGCAGTATGCCACTGAGTATGGAGTTTTGTTAACCGGGCAGCATATGGCATCTGTTTGAGCCCTTTGATCCTCTTGGTGAGGTACTTTTGGGGTCTTTCCAGTTGCTGCAGGTGTCTGGTAAGGTACATCCCAAAAAGGGCATTGTACTCAATTATGGGCCTGATGAGGGATGAGTAAAGAGGCACGATGACCTCCCCTGATCTAGATGTGAATCCCGTCATGATTAGGTGGGCTATATAAAATGTTTTTCTAACCACTTTGGCCACATGGTTGTCAAATGAGAGATTGCTATCAACTTGGGTCCCCATGTCCCTAATTACTTCTTCCGTATGTAATGAATTACCACCTATGTGGTAATTTGTGGCCACTTTGTTAATGCCAAAGGGGATGACTATACACTTTGTGGCATTTAGCTTGAGGCCATGGCTGTGGCACCAGTTGTCTGTTTCTATGAGACCCTTCTGGAGGATGGTTGTGCCGGCTGGAGAGTCGATTATAGCGCCCAGTTTGCAGTCATCTGTGAACTTGGTTAGCCACAGTCCTTCCGTGTTGGCCTGTACCTCCGAGAAATATATACCGAACAGGAGAGGTCCCAGGACTGAGCCTTGTGGGACGCCACTTGTAACTGGTTTGGAGTCTGACATGGCTCCAGCAATTCTAACCATGTGGGTTCTGTCCTTGAGCCAGTTTGAAACCCATCTAGTGACATAGGGGTTTATATTTAAGCTGGTGAGCTTATCTATAATGCCCGAGTGGGGTATTGTATCAAAGGCTTTTGCGAGGTCCAGGTAGGCTATGTGGACCACCTTCCCCTCGTCAATGGCCTTGGTGACTGTTTCAAAGAAATCAACCAGGTTTAAGAGGCAGGATCTGACCTTAACAAAGACAAACTGGGTAGGGTCCAGTGTCTGTAGGTCCCCAATATCTGTATGTATGAGGTCCATGATGATCCTTTCCATAGCTTTGCAGACCAAGCTAGTCAGGCTTATGGGGCGATAGTTTCCAGGATCCGTTGAGGCACCATCTTTGTATAGAGGGACCACTGTTGCTGTACGCCACTCTTTGGGTACATATCCTGTGGTAAGGCTGAGATTGAACAGTAGTTTTATGTTTGGGTTTAGCTCATCTTGGAGTTCATGTTGGACGCAGCCTGGGACACCGTCTGGTCCCATTGATGCTGTGTTTTTTGCTTTGGAGAGGGCGGCTCTTACTTGAGCATCTCAGATGTCAGGGTAGCAGCACTCTGCTGGGATAGATATCTGCCCTTCTGGTGGGGAGGGGGGGAGAAGTTTGCTCTGAACCTGTCAGCTAGGATGTTGGCAATGTCTGTGGGTTCGGTGTAGTTTTTTGTCATTTTGGACTAATTCTGAGCATATCTGGGAATTCCCACCCAGGTTCCTAACATAACTAAAAAAAGCCGTGTGATTATCCTTAGTGTCCTGTGCAATTCTTCTCTCGAAGCTGGCCTTAGATGATTTTATTAGTGCCCGTAGTATTTTGCTAACACTGATCAGAGATGCCTTCCTTTTATGGGATTTTGCTCTGTCATGTAGTAGCTTCCTCCTTCTATTATATAGTTTGTTTATGGCTGTGGTCCACCAGACAGGACTTCTGCCTTTGTAGGATTGGGTCTTGTTTTTATTTGGGATTGCATGATCCATGCATTCCTGAAGGTGTTCATAGAATGCGTTTATAAAGGATTCTGCAGTCTGGGCCGTATTTTCCACAGGCCCGGGGGTTTGAATGATTCCACCTCAGTTTTGAGGGGTGTGGAATTTGCTGTAGAGAAGTTTTACACTGTGGTTTTCTGGGCAGGGGGTGGGATCGGGATGTGAATATCCAGTGAGATTAGTTTATGGTCTGATCTTACCAGTGAGGGATACACTTCTGGTCTGGAGCATAGAGCCCCCATGTTGGTGATGATCAGGTCCAGTATGTTTCCCCCTCTTGTGGGAGTGGTAACAAGTTGTTCCATAGCATTTGAGTGTATAAATGCTAGGAACCTTTGAGCTAGGGTGTTGGAGCTAGAGTAATAATCCCAGTCTATGTTTGGGTAATTAAAGTCCACCAATATAATGGTGTATGGAGAAACCTTCATATTTCCAGTGTTCTCAGGAAGGCCAAGTGGGGTTCCTGGGTTTGGGAGGGTGGTGTGTGGTAGGCTATAAACTGGAAGGCAGTTTTACTCACTGTTAGTTGCACATGGATAGTCTCTGATGCTTCGTGCTGTGCCACCAACCTGGAGGTGTGTGTATCTTTGACGAATATTGATACTCCCCCTCCTGTTCTGATTTGGTGCAAGTTTTGGGGCCGACAAGCATGGTATGAGGTATAACCTGGCAGTGCTGGGGTGCTCTCGGGATCCTTGAACCAGGATTCTGTTACTGCACAAATATTGATGTTCTCCATTATAAGGACAATTTCCAGTGCATGCATCTTGAGGTTTACACTGCTGGCATTGAGTAGCATTGCTATTAGTTTCTTATCCCTTGTGATACCTATGGAGGTGGTTTTGTCTT
Source organism: Protopterus annectens (assembly GCF_019279795.1). Classification (NCBI taxonomy): domain Eukaryota; kingdom Metazoa; phylum Chordata; order Ceratodontiformes; family Protopteridae; genus Protopterus; species Protopterus annectens. The sequence continues at coordinate 914,619,659 of NC_056734.1, forward strand.
TTGAGCCTTGCCTAAAAATGGCACTATGGGGGTAGCAAGAGCCTTTGCCAATATCCGAAAGCCCGGGGGTGACAGGTGCAAGCCGTCCCTAGCAAAGCATTGTGGCTTGTCGAGCATGTCATCCCAGGCTGACAGGCATTGGATCCCCTTTGAATGACACTGATACCTAAGCCAATTGTTGAAATTGATCATCTTGTCTTCATATTGTGGCATCATTCTTGGTGAGGGTAAGATGCTACTCAAGGTCAGGGTCATACCAGCCTGGGCCACATGCTCAGAGAGCTCCTCTATGTCTCTTATTATGTAGTCCAGTTAGGTACGTCTCAGGTCATTCACACTGGCATGGACAATGACTGAGTCATATCTGTACTTGCCTTGGAGTGATCTGAGTGCTTGTGTTATGTGGCGGATCATAGCACCCGACAGGCAACTCACCGTGACCTTCTTGTTCAGCTTGGTGAGCAGGACGTCAGTGTGCCTGATGATAGTCACCTATTACAAGTGTATCAGGTGTGTTGTTTAGCCTTAAGGGCTGTGACTGTTCGGCACACTGGCTTTGTGAGCTATGTGTTGCACGTGTTCTGTTCTGGGGTAGCGGTTGCTTGGGTGTCTGCTTTGGAGGTCTCTGCTGCTTAGGCAGATTTTTATTTAGAGCCTCCGAGTATGTTTTTGTGTGTTTATGTGTTTGGTTTGCTGTCGTGGTAGTTCTATGTGAGACTGGAATTGTAGTGATTGTGGTTTCCTTCTCCTCCTGACAGGTTTCACCAGTACTGAGTTGAGAGAGCTTAGCCTCCAGTTTGGCTATATGGTTGCATCTCTCACATGTGTTGGAATTTGTTGGGAGGAAGAGAGGGTTGCCTGTGTACATGAGGCAGTTGTAACATTGCCTCAAGATTCCCAGATTCACCAGCTGGACCAGAGAGGAGATTGACAACTGACCTTTGGGCATGCTAGAATAGTATTGGGAATTCCTTTATAATTGACAACAAAAAGGGCCAATGGGGAACAAGGTACTCAAGGGGAGTTTGTGAGGGTGTAGTGCTTTTAATTTATTAGTGCTGACGTATATAATTGCCTTAGTGAGCGAGTGCTAGGTAACTTAAATGCAGTGTGTTACAGGTAACTTAAATGCAAAAATGACAAACAGTAACTTTCAAGTGAAATAAGGAAATAAGTACAGTAAGCAATGCAGATGCCAGTAGGGATCCACAGAAGCACTGAAAAGCTGCGTTTTAGGTGGAATTAGCGTTTCAGGGAAATAACAAGCAAACAAGCATACAAACAAAGCTACATTCAGCAGGCCTGGATCTAGTCTATGCTACAGCAAACAAGGTGTACCAATTTCAGTAAAAAACAGTTAAAATATGCAGGCACTATAAGCCTTTAGCCAGTAATTCCCAGCTCAGACAGGCAGAGTCCAGCCTCTTCTCCCACAAGAGTGCAGACCATGAACCTTCTTAATGTAAAATAACTGGCCTGAAGCCCAAGTGCTTAAACTGGAAGTAATACACTTTTAGAATAACAGACACTGAGCCCTCAACCAGCAGTTCCCAACTTAGAAGGATGTAAGCTACCTGTCCTGCCACCACAGTATCCTTGACATTTAATGTAACTCACCCTCCTGTCATAGTTCCGTGTTTTGGGGCTGTCAAGCATGGTATGAGGTGTAACCTGGTAGTATTAGGGTGCTCTTGTGAGTCTTGAACCTGTTGTCTATTACTGCACAGATATCAACATTCTCCATGCAGAGTAGAGTTTGGACTGCATGCATCTTGTGGTTTACATGTCCGGCATTGAGTATCATTACTTCCATTTTCATATCCCCTGTGCTACCTATGTAGGTGACCTTGTGTTTTCAGCCTTACCACCAGAATGCAAAGATGTGCAGACATTACACTATGGTAATTAATAGTGGTGTACAAAACAATACAATGACAATTGTACTGTTAATGCATCAGGCATGCTGGGATATACCCACAATGATATCATTACACTGTACTGCTGACAACATCATAATATTACTACACCTCTGTGTAGTCACCCTGTGCATCAGCACCATGTTAACCTGTTCCTGCATAAATGTTACAGATTGCAGGAGGTGGCACAGTTTCATCATATGCACAGGGTGTGTACTTGGTATGCCCGAGTCTGCCACTGATACAACCAATCAACATGTATGTGTGTGTGTGTGTGTGTGTGTGTGTGTGTGTTAGTGAGGGACAACAGTACAAGATGGGGCAATGTTGATGCAGTGTGTGCATGTATGTGTTAGCCCTAGGTGTTAGCATTATGCATGTGTGTATGCATGCACACAGTTCCACCTCGTGGCTGCCATATACGGGTGTTTGTGGAAAGCCACACACTGTACCTGCCAGGTCATACAGATCACTGTCTTTGGCCACAGACACGGTACCTGTGCCTGGCAGGGGTGCTATGGACAGTATCAGGTACTAAACCATATTAGGTACTGTCATCAGAAGCAGTTGGTTGATGACTGGAGACATTTCCCTGCTGGGACTGTCCAGAGCCACGTGCACGTGGTCTCCTAGGGCAGTCTGATGACAGCACAGACCCAGCATTACTGGGGCTGGCACTGGCACTATGGGAGCGGCTGCGGGTTTGTTGTTGTCCGCGATGACTGCCAGCTGCTTATGTTGCTGGCATACGTCCACGTCGATGCCTCAACTGTCCTGCATTGCCCTGGCTCATGGACATGTAGTTGTGGAACAGATCTAATGAGTCCCCCTAACGTCTGTCAATGACATCAGTGAGATTATGGATGGCAGCCGCAACATCACGCATAGTGTCATTCATAGCAGTGCGATGTGCTCTCAGCTCCCTCAGACCCCATGCTGTGGACACTGTTCTGTGAGTGTAAAGGTTGGTATGTCTCTCATATTTAAGGCTGTGTTGTAGGCACTGAAATGCATGTTGTACTGAAACCTGACTATTGCTTCCTCCAGTTCATTCTTCTCAGTGTGTATGTTAACTGACACCTAATAATACTAATACTGTTTAAATGGGAGTATGTGCTTTCCCGTGGGACTTGTGGATTAACTGGTATACAGCAGTGGCTCTTGCAATTTGTTGCTATGGCTTCGCTATTTAACCTTTACATTCACTCCTTGAAGGACTACTAGGTGTCTTTACTGGAATGTGTTGCTATGGCTTTCCGATTTTCCATTTACATTCACTCCTTGTAATTCTTGCTATATTTCTTTCAGCAGCAATCCCTTATATGTTTGGTGTGGTTTGGTGGTACTGCATGCAGTCTGGTCTGGCCAAGGTGTGGGGCTTGACACCTACAAGGGTATTTTATTTTGCTGCTGAGCAGTAGTGGGGCCTTGTACTTTGTACTAACAGTTATGGATAGCAGGCACATGCAGCACTTGTAAACTGCTATACTGTCCTTATTTTATTAGTTGGCTACATACTTTGATATTTCTGGGTTGCACTCCTACATGAGGGTGTGCTTGTGTAAGCTATTCTACAGCTATTCACAGAGTGTGTGACAGCAGACAGAATGATATGCCTGTGAGTTTGTGACACTTGCAGGCCCCAGATACTCTCAGGTGTATCTTTTATCAGCCTCAGGGAATGGTACATATCAGTGGGATACACCCATGATATATTTCAGATATTCTGCAGTTGTGACTGTGGGGTATTTTGAGCATATGTATTACTACACCATTTCTGACATGCAAGTAGTGCATACTTTAAGGAATTGACAGTTACCATTACGTGGGATTCCACACCTTTCTGCCTACTGTTAGTACATTTCACAGGGAGTCAGTGGGGCACAGTTAACATTTGTTTTCAAATCAGGGACATCCCTGTAAATCAGTCACAGTTGTGAGGTCTGGCCTCTTACCTATTCAAATATGGCAGTGTTTATCCTGCTCTGATAGTGTGTGTGGTTTTCAAGGTGCTACTGTCACATTATTACCTACTACCTACCTACAGCATGGGTGTTTCTCTTCTCACACTAATGTTATGCAAATCCACAAGAATTGCCAGTAAAGATACAAGAAAAGCTTTGTGTAATAGCCTTCCTATATTCCCTTTACATTCAGTCCTACTATTTCATGATATATTGCTTTCAGCACAAAGTTCTTGTATATCAGTCATGGCTTAGTGGTCATGCAGACTAGTGTTTCCAAGGTCCTGGGTTCGAGACTGACAGAGGAATTTTATTTTGCTGCTGAGCAGACTACAGGCCTTGTCATTCAGAGTGACTAAAGCACTTTTAAGCAGATGTAAGCGGGTTAGCTCTGGTTTGCGTGGAGCTCACGCATGCACAGTGCCGCTTAGCTACGCGCACACATGCTTAGCTAAGCACACACAAGCGCACACCTGCTTACAACTGCTTAAAAATGCTTACTCTTGCGCACACCTGCGCTAATTTCTTTGAAAGAAAAGAAAATGGGGAGATAGGAAAGTGGTGAAAAAGGGGGCACAAAGAGGGTAGGACAGTAGGAAAACAAGCTCGGGATTTGCAGGAAGGATGTAGGAAAGGCCCATAGCTGCCCATTTCTTTATCAGCAACAGCTGTGCATATGTCTGTAATTTGGTGTGAAATTTGAAACCTTCCACCCCTGAGAGAGGGGTGAGGACAACAAAATATTATGTACAGCCAATTGTAATTACTAGTTCACATATCCAGCAGACATGTCTGCAAAATGGGTAGCTATGTATGGGGCTTAATTTTTTTGCGGGAACAGAGTGCCCTTTTTTTATTTTTGTTTTCAGGTGAGAGTGGAATGTGAGGTACAGGAAGTAGGTATATTTGGGGAGGTAGGTAGGGGTGGTTAACAGACAAGACAAACAAGATGCACACAGGGGCAGAGTATGACACATGTGGGGGGGACACAATTGAAGGGGACGGATGTTTGGATTTCGCAAGCCCATGAGCCCACAGATGGCAACAGTGGAACTGAGATCCCCACCCATGGGCAATTGCCACTGCACCTTCACTGCCCAGAACGGGGCTGTGCTGGGGGCTGTGTAGGTCGGGCAGCAGTCACACCCGTGAGTTGTGCCACCCGTGCCTCAAGCTGACGTAGGGGTTCAAGCACAGAATGCCTGATCTCGCTACGCACCACAGACTGGGCACTTTGGAGGGTGAGTGGATGGTCTCCTCCAGCCACGCTTGCAGAGGGGGGATGAGCCCCATCCCCTGCAGCGCTTCCACCCGAAGGTGACACAGTGCCACCGGCGGAGGTTCCAGCCTGGGCACTAGTGCCAGGTGCACTCGCCAGCTGAGGTGGGAGAGGTGGGTCCACTGGAACCCGCCTTCCCTGTTGTCCTATGTTTAGCAATATTTTATGACATTTTGGGTTAGTAACAAACAATACCATTCAAAATTAGTTGTAACAGCATGCATCAGTATTCCCATTAACAAAACACCCATAAATTCCAAACATTGAACAGCAAGCATAACACATGCATATTTTGAACAACAGTACACAATCCAACAGCATGCATGGTTGATTGATGGCAACAGGCCATCAGGTTTGGATATGTGAACAGGGCACATGCATCAACGTACGTGCAAATATGTTTGAACCAACAGGACACATGTCCATAGGAATTAATTGTGAATACACATACCCAGTTTGTTGTGGAATGGCATTATTTGTGAATATAGGGTAGGGTGAAGAAATATTTCATTAACAACTTCAACTACCTATACATATGCTGTACATCTCTAGTAGCTGCAGATATATATACCCTACAGGTCTTAGTACAGTTTCCTATATGTAACCTTAGGAATGTTGGTGATGGGACTGTTACTGCTACATTAATATACATTGCATTTTTATTCATACACGTTCATATCTGGCTGTGTTCAGGTACAGCATCCTGCTACATTTGATTTATATGGCCCTAGACAACTGTGGATGTTCATTATTTAATACAACCATACTATCTCCATATTGCAAGGGTACAGCAACATATCCAAATTGTGGGACAGACACATTCCTGCTTCAGTACTTTATTACAAACATTTCACTGTTTGGCTGTGGCTGTCTCATTCATTTCATTATGTACTGACTACAGTATACTTTATTCAAGAGTTATGACAGCTTTCTTGGTCAATTCATACCTCTTTCTTACACTCTCACTTGTTTTGTTTTTACAATTCAGGATGGTACTTAATTCTAGGCGTTATTAACATGTCTTACTTGGTTACAACAATCCTTTCCAACAGATTCACTTGTTTCACATGGCAGATTTTAAAAGGGGATGTATTTGACACATGTCTATTGTCTTTAGCTTGTTTACCACTAATTTTCAGGCTGCAGCAGGTTATCTGATATTACAATACAGGTGGAAAATCTCTATTTCAGACTTGTTTTATTTTTATTTCTGGATTACAGGCTTTATCACTTATCTAATCATACAGTACTAGCAGAATCTTTTTTCTAGTGTTATTTGAACTTTATTAATATGTAACAACACTAAGCTCTTTTACAAGCTGTCTCACTTTTATTGTATAACAATTACAGGAAAATAATTACTAACCTGCCTGGTGGCACAACCGCTCCAGCCTATCACCAAAGGCTTGCCGATTTGCGGAATGCACACCTGCAGCTGTAATATAAATGAAGTAATATTTGAACATACATCTCCGTAATATCAGCTAGGATAATTTCTTACATACGTAATTACATGGATACTTACTCAATAGTGGGGCGTTGGGCATTTGCCGGGCCTCCTGGATCCAACGGTTCACTTGGTCCTGCTTTCGTCTCTTCAGGTCTGCATGGTAGTGATGGACCTGTTCACCAGTCAATGGTATGCCTGTGGCACTGGTGAGATCATGTGCCAACCGGTTCCACGCCTCTGCCTTGTACGCTCCCCACAGAACCTGGCCCTGCATGAGTTGAGCCTCATGATCGTGGACTAGGAGCAAAACCATATATTTGGACTCCACAACACCCAACCTCTGTGCTTGGAAGTGACTTCCCTCTCCTACACCTGCCATCCTGACTGAAAATAGGTTCCACAATCAGTTATGCTGTGTATTCCCACCAATGGGGCTTATATATGCCATTTTTCCCGCACTTATCTGTGGTTGGCCATTTTGGAAATGTATCAGCTTAAAAAAACCTGCTTTGTCATGCTTCTATTTCCATTCATTCATATATATATATGCTAATACTGCATTTTTCAGTACAGCTGTCATGGCTTAGTGGTTCAGTACTTTGACTATGATGCACAGTATCCTGGGTTTGAGCCTGGGCATTGCTTTTTTTTATTTTACTACTGTCTAGACAGGCTAGGAGGTGTGTCTGTGTAAAGGCAGCTTTGATACAGGTTGCTCAACATTGCCCACCAGTAAGCTGGTTGGCGCGCTGCGCAGCTCTGCGCAAATGGGTTACACTGGTTAATGCGTTATTTGGCTATAAGCACGCATATTACGCTATGAAAAATGTTGCTCAACTACGGGCACACAGTTTCAGCATGTTAAAGCACTGCTCAACTCCACGCATTCATATTACACCTGTTAAACCTCTGCTCACCTGCGGGCAATCATATTCAGCTTGTTAGAGCGCTGCTCAGCTATGGGCACATCTAAAATTTATTTTTTTTTATTGTGCCAGATTTCTTCAAAAATACATGGCCCATTTCATTACATTTTACTTAAATTATAGTTATCTATATATACATATATGTCAGGGGATTGTTTCATGCTTATTTCACTAAAAATAGAAAATGATGTTGTTGGGGCTCGAATCATGACTACCTCCTCTTTGGCCAACGTCTCTACTACTACGTGATTGCTACTTGGCTTAATTTACATATTTAGATCTTATATGCTTTTCCAATGAGTGCTAACTGTGGCTGAGCGAAGGGCACACCCGCGCAAATGAGCGCAATTACGGGCAAACATTTTTGAAATTATAAAAAAAATTAAACTGTTGATTTTTACGTTTTACATTACAGTTGGGTTTATAGTCTGTGGGGGCATGTGTGCTGTTGTGCTTCTTGACATTTCCGCGGACTCGCTTGTGGGTGTTTCCTTTCGGGACTGTGATTCTTCTGGGGGCGTGTCCCTTTGCAGGGCTCACCGTGCGGACACGCCTCCTACTTTCCTACATGAACCGTGTTAGCCTAGGGTGTGATTCAGCATGCCCTCATGAATATGCATGGCATGCTGACATCACATCGTTTAACTGCAGCCTCCGTGTAAGACTTGCTAACTCTTACATGGAGGTTTTGTGAATCCTGCCCAGAGTTTAATATTTCCACACAGATGTTATATCTAAACAAATCTGCAGCAACATTGGCAAGCACAAACACTTATTTATTCATAAAAAACATGATAAGAACTCTTGTTTCATACAAAAAGAAACTTCATCTGATGGATTTGTTCAGATATAACATCTGTGAGAAAATATTAAGCTCTGTTTTTGCAGTCCATTTCTAACAAGGGAGACTGAATTAAACTACTTTCCATTCCTGGAGACAACTGGCGTCTTCCATTTTATGAATGGGTATTCTTGGTTTTTGTTAGCTGAAGTGTTCATAGAAATTCTCTGACTGCATTTTTCATGTAGTTTTTACTGATGTGAAAGCTCAGAGGTACATAATTGCTTGCAGTTTAGTGTTTGTAAATATATAAATATGTATACAAACACACCCATATGCATGCAAATAGTATGTCAACAAACACTGACATGCCACTGCTCATGCTCCAAGTAAGATCTTGCATCCCTCACACCACCTGATGCTTAGTTATTTCCACTATAAGACTGCATAATCCCCAGGGAAAGGGCATATTCCCTAACCCTAACGGTTTGTCTGCTCTAACACTTCTCTCATCCATGTGTGTAATTGACCAAAGCGTGTCCATAGTACAGTTTTACAGTTTTGGCAAAAATTGACCAATACTTGGATAACCATGTTTATACACACACACACACACACACACACACATATATATATATATATATATATATATATATATATATATATATATATATATATAAAATATAGATAGATATATATATATATACATGTGTGTATATATATATATATATATATATATATATATAAATATATATTCACACACACACACACACACACACACACACACACACACACACACACACACACACACACACACACACACACACATATATATATATATATATATATATATATATATATATAAATATACACATATATATATATATATATAGAGAGAGAGAGAGAGAGAGAGAAAGAGAAATAAGAGTTGATTTACAAATCCTTAGTTTTCTTCCTAAAAGCCTTAAATCAATCCATTGGTAGACAATGATCTATTAGTTTTACATCTGACCTATTAGACTCTGTGGCTATCACTATTCATACACCTTACTAAGAATCTTTTCCTGTTACATCCTACTTTTATTATCTTTCACTTAAATATACTACATGCATTTTTTTATTGTACTGCATTCTGACAAGGGTTTAGCTATGCATACTCTGTGTATGCTAATGAGCATGTTTTATTCTGACCAAATCTTGGAATTTTGACACTAAAAAGCACAGAATGTTTAGACATGCAAATGGATATATATGCTATATATGTATAGAAAAATGCTTGTTTGAAAGGAATACATCTCTAAAAATAGATTTTTGTATGGCTAGAAGTTGAAAAAAATGACCAATTTCCTTATGTCTGGAGGTTGCATTTTGAGTGTTGAGTACATTTTTAAAAGGATGGTTAGGTGGATGGGGGGAACAGCATTAGGTCTGAGTACAAAAAATAACTTTTTGACTGCAAGCATACATTCTGGTTTCTTTGTAAACAAATCTGCTGCTGACTAAAGAACACATGGCTACCCGCTGGAATCTGTTTCCTCAGGAATGCATCATCAGAAGGTGGTGCGTGATGTCATGGAATCAAGGAGTAATTGGTCAGCTACTCAGCATGCAGTAAACAGAAAGATCAGTTTATTAAACTTAATAAATATATGTCCACTGAAGTAAACAATGTAAAGATATAAACCACACAAAAAGCTAACTTTACAAAATGAGGGCATAATTATAACAAAACGAAATGGTAAAAAAAAAAACTTTGCACTCTGCACAGTTTCTTTAACATTGCACATGATAGATGCCAGAGGCTGAAGCCTTAGAAAACAATAAACCTGTTCATAAGGATCAGTGAGTGAACTCTGCACCAAAGTCAACATACAACAAGGAAATACCTTTGTTTACCTTTGCATACACTTTTGTTGTGAACTTTCTCATTGGTTATCATAGATGTGTTTGTGTATGTGTGTGTGTGTGTGTGTGTGTGTGTGTGTGTGTGTGTGTGTGTGTGTGTGTGTGTGTGTGTGTGTGTGTGTGTGTGAGAGAGACATACCATTAGAACAAGATTAACAGCTCATTTGTTTCTCTTTCACAGAACCAGTACCTGTCACCAGCCTAACTGTCACCTCTGCTACAACCTCTTTGATCTCCTTATCATGGGGTGCAGTACAAGGCAGCCAGATTACATACAGACTACAGGCTGTGGGGCCATCTAATTCATCCACTACAGTATCAACAACAAGCACCAGTTTGTCAGGACTTGTTTCTGGTTCCAGGTATAACATCAGCATCATAGCAATTGCTGCAGACAACGTAACATCGTCAGATGCTACTTCTGCTACTGGATATACAAGTAAGTAATTACAGACCAGCTGCTGGGTGTCCATCACAAAACTGAAATTTACAAGTTATATGATTTCTAGTTTTAAGTAAAATCAAGTTCAGAATATTTACCTTATGCAGATTACTAACATTAGCAGTAAAAGTCTAAAAAGTGCTTAGCTATTATTCAGAAAATAAGAAATTCATACTATTTCATTTATGGGTCTATATTAGAAGACCAAATGTTTAGGTGATCGAACACCTAAACATCAATCTTCTAATATCGAAAGCAAAAAAACGGAGAACAGCTGATTTAACGCAGGGAAAGGTTTCCCTTGACCGTTCACCAGAGTTTGCTACTTCCCTACTGTTGAACGATCTCGGAGTTTGTATATTTAGTTAGGGGGGTGTGGGGGCACAGCTCCCCACATCGGGGGGTGTTGAGAGGTGAAGCCCCCCACTTAATTTAGATGTAAAGTAATGTTTTTGTGTTGAGGCCGAGGGTCGTATTTCCTGGGACATTCGACATTGTGTGGTTTGATATTAGAAGATTGATGTTTAAGTGTTCGATCACCTAAATATTCAGTCTTCTAATATACACCCTTAATTTATAACATCTATGTTGCAGTGTTCTTTCTTTATAGGTTCATAGGTTTATAGGTTCATACTAGGCTATCTGCCCGAGGGCATTTACAAGCCTAGCCCATCGTTTTGTGGCTTACGCCACCCCTTTAGTATGGGGAACTATACCCATTATTTTGCTGTGCCTCTGTCGAGCAGTGACACTGAGGTAATCCCTGGGGTATATCTGCGATCTCCCATCCATTGGTCAAGATTTCTCTTGAACAAGACCAGCGAGGTGCTCTGCCTCACATGTACCGGGATTTTGTTCCACAGCATAGGGAGTCTTTGGGTGATGAATCTATCCCTCCAGCACGTCCTATTAATAGCCGTGTCAAGGTTTAAGTCTCCCGCCCTTGTGGCTCTGATGGATCTAGATTTTTTGAGGTGAAGCATATTCATCAAATCTGGGTTTGACATGGCCTTGTATGTTAGGCAAAGGTCACCTCTGAGCAAGCGGTGGCGACTGAATAGAGCTGGAGTTCTTTCAGTTGGGCAGCATAGGACAGATTTTTGAGACCCTTTATCCTTTTGGTGAGGAACTTTTGTGGCCTCTCCAGCTGCTGCAAGTGTTGGGTCAGATACATTCCGAATGGGGCATTGTACTCAATCATTGGTCTGATGAGTGATGAGTAAAGGGAGACTATGACCTCCCTTGATCTAGATGAGAATCCCTTCATGATAAGGTGGGCAATGTAGAAGGTCTTCCTAACTACTTTAGCTACATGGGTGTCGAATGACAGACTACTATCAACCTGGGTCCCCAGGTCCCTGATAACTTCTTCTGTGCTCAGTGGATTGCCACCTATTTGGTAGCTAGGGGTAACCTTGTTTTTCCCGAAGGGTATGACTATGCATTTTTGGCATTTAACTTTAGGCCATGGCTCTGGCACCAGTTATCCGTTTCTGTGAGACCCTTCTGAAGGATATCTGTGTCAGATGTGTTTTCTACTATGGCGCCCAGTTTGCAGTCATCTGCAAACTTTGTCAGCCATAACCCTCCTGTGTTTGCTTGTACTTGGAAAAGTAGATGCCAAACAAGAGTGGGCCCAGGACTGAGCCCTGTGGGACACCACTTGTGACAGGCTTTGAGTCTGACATGGCGCCAGCAACTCTGACCCTGTGGGTTCTGTCACTCAGCCAGTTTGCAACCCATCTTGTGATGTATGGGTTGACATTTAAGCTGATGAGTTTTTCAATGATACCCGAGTGGGGTATTGTATCGAAGGCCTTAGCCAGATCGAGGTAGGCTGTATGGACTGCCTTTCCCTCATCAATGGCTTTGGTGACTGTTTCAAAAAGGTCAACCAAGTTTAAAAGGCATGATCTGCCTTTGACAAAGCCAAACTGGGTTGGATCCAAAGTCTGCAAATTCCTATGTCTTTATTTATGAGGTCCATTATGATCCTCTCCATGGCTTTGCAGATAAGGCTTGTCAAGCTAATGGGCGGTAATTTCCAGGGTCGGTGGAGGCACCGCCTTTGTGAAGTGGTACCACAGTTGCAGTGCGCCACTCCTGGGTGCGTATCCAGAGGTAAGACTTTGATTAAACAGCTGTCCTAGCTGTGGGTTTAATTCCTCATTGAGTTCATGGAGCACACAGCCGGGGACACCATCAGGTCCCATGGATGCTGTGTTTTTGCTTTGGAGAGAGCAGTTCTCACTTGGGCGCTGGAGATGTTTGGGGGCTGCAATCATTTGGTATAGATATCTCTCCTTTTGGGGAGGGGAGAAGTTTGCACTGAACCTGTCAGCCAGTATGTTGGCAATGTCTGTAGGATCAGTAATCTTCACATCATTTTGAACTAGCTCTGAGCATATCTGGGAGTTTCCTCCCAGGTTTCTAACATAGCTAAAGAAGGCCTTATGATTGTCTTTTGTGTCTTTAGCTATTTTTCTCTCGAAATTTGCTTTGGATGATTTTATGAGAGCTCTTAGTTTTTTACTTATAGTGATCAAGGGTGTCTTACCTTTTAAGGATTTTGCTCTATCTTGTAGTAGCTTCCTCCTTTTGTTGTAGTTTGTTTATGGCTGGGGTCCACCAGACTGGACGCTTGCCTTTGGTACAAAGAGTCTTTGTTTTGCTTGGGATTGCCTTATCCATGCAGTCCTGCAGGTGCTGGTAGAAGGCATTTGTAAGTGATTCAGCGGCTTGAGTACTGTTTTCCGCCGGCTCGGAGGCCTTAAAGGAGACCACACTAGTCATTAGAAGTGTGAAGTCGGCTTTTGAGAAATTCTTTACTGTGGTCTTTTTTATTTCAGGTGGGGGTGGGATGAGGACCTCCAGCGAGATTAGTTTGTGGTCTGATCTCACCAGTGAGGGGTACACCTCCGGTGTTGAACATTGTGCTCCCATGTTCATGATGATGAGATCAAGTATGTTATCTCCTCTTGTGGGGATGGTGACTAGTTGTTCCATGGCATTTGAGTTTATGAATTCCAGGAACTTTTGGGCTAGGGTGTTTGGGCTTGAGTAGTGTTCCCAGTCTATATTAGGGTAATTGAAGTCACCTAGTATGATGGTGTTTGGTGATACATTTATCCCTCTAGTGTTTTCAGGAAGGCCATGTGAGGTTCCTGAGTTTGTGAGGGTGGCCTGTAACATGCTACAATTTGCAGAGCAGTCTTGCCTATGGTTAATTGCACCTGGATGGTCTCTGATGCATCGTGCATTGCCACCAGTCTTGAGGTGTGGATGTCCTTGATGAATATGGATACCCCCCCTCCTTTCTTGGTATTGTCCGGATTTTGGGGCCGGAACGCATGATATGAGGTAAAACCTGATAGCGCTGGGGTGCTCTCAGGAGCCTTGAACCAGGTTTCTGTCACAGCACAGACATCGATGTTCTCCATACTGAGAAGGGCCTCGAGTGCGTGCATTTTGAGATTTAGACTTCTGGCATTGAGCAGCATTACCCTTAGTTTTTTTCCTTCTTTGTGTGCTAGGGTGGTAGGTTTAGAATTTGAGCCTTGCCTAAAAAGGGCACTATGGGGGTGGCAAGAGCCTTTGCCAATATCCAGCATCCCAGGGGTGACAGGTGCAAGCCGTCCCTTGCGAAGCAGCGTGGCTTGTCCAGCATGTCATCCCAGGCAGACAGACACTGGATCCTCTTTGAATGACACCAGTGTTTAAGCCAATTGTTAAAGCTGATCATCTTATCTCTGTATTGTGGCATCATTCTTGGTGAAGGTAGGATACTGCTCAAGGTCAGGGTCATACCTGCCTGGGCTACATAATCAGAGAGCTCCTCAATGTCTCTTTTCATGTAGTCCAAGGAGTGCGTCTCAGGTCGTTTACACCAGCGTGGACAATGACTGAGTCATATTTGTACCTGCTGTTGAGAGACCTGAGTGCTTGCGTTATGTGGCAGATTCTAGCGCCCGACAGGCAGCTTACTGTGACCTTCTCCTTACTCAGTCTGGTGAGCGGGACGTCAGTGTGTCTGACTATGGAGTCACCAATGACTAGTGTGTCTGGCATTGTGTTTGGCCTTAAGGGCTGTGACTGTTTGACACTCTGACTGTGAGGTCTATGTGTTGCAGGTGTTGTGTTCTGAGGTGGTGGTTGTTTGGGTGTCTGCTTTGGTGGCCTCTGCTGTTTTGGTAGATTTTTGATCAGAGCCTCCGAGTATGTCTTTGTGTGTTTATGTGTATGATTTGAGGTTGTAATGGTACTATGTGAGACTGGGTCTATAGTGTGTGTGGTAACCTTCTCCTCCTGACTGGTCTTGCCAGTCCTATGTTGAGAGAGCTCAGCCTCCAGTTTGGCCGTATAGTTGCATCTCTCACATGTATTTGTGTTTTGTGGGAGGAGGAGAGGGTTGTCTGTGTACATGAGGCAATTGTAACATTGCCTCAATATTCCCAGGTTCACCAGCTGAGCAGGAGAGGACACTAGCAACTGATCCCTCGACATGCTAGAAGGAATAGACAAAAAACTTTAAAAAGATTCCGGGGACGTGGGTGACCGAGAAATGGGGGGTTGCCTTTTTGGGGTACTATCTATGACAAGAGTGCTGTATCAAGGTAATAAGTACTGTAGGAGCAAGTGCTACGTTTAACAGATAGAGAATAGTCTACTTGGAGTCAAGTAGAGATGATCTTTTTAATTATAGGATACGCTGATTAGATCAGTAGTATAGTTCGAGGGAGGTAGTTTTAAGGGAAAATTTGAAGAGTGGACTTTAGGTAGCCCAAATAGTTTAAACCTGCTTAACCGGAGCTGCCCTAGTGTGCAACAGTGGCAACTCCGCGCTAAATCGCGCTAATGCGCGCTAAAGCGTGCTTTATAGCAGGGGGCTAGAAAAGACAGGAAATGACCCAAAATGGCCAATAAACTACAAGTTACTGCCTTAAACCACTCCTCTGAGGACAAATGAAGGAGTTATGGAAATGACCCCTAGTGGCCAATAAAACTACAGTTTCAAGTCAGTAACCACCTCTACGGGGCAGGGAAGCTGCTCAATGTTAGTCACTGCCACTGATGAACACAGAGACCCTCCTTCAGCCCAAGCAAAATGGCCTCACAGAAACTTTCAAACAGTTCAGGAACAGCAAGCCTGTAACTGAACTTTTTAACTCTCAGAAAAGTGGGAAAAAGCAAGATTTTTTTTTTGTTTTGTTTTTACAGAGATAGCAGAGGTTCACAAGTAATATCAAGTTATAACAGTGCAGTAAATGACCCCACACAAGAGTGCTAGGTCAAGGACAGAAAATATGCAAGTTTTAAGAAAAAAACGATTTAAAATTAAGTGCAAACAGGAAATTCAGCAAACAGCTTTTGGTTGTGCTCTAAATACAGCTACTAATACAGAAATCAAGTTTAACAAGCCAGAAAATGCTCAAGCTAGGCAGCTATGCAGAAAAACTTAGCAAATAAACAGAGAAACAGTATATTTCTTGGTACTTCATCTCTGAAATACTTTACATACATTCTTATAGAATGAATCTGTTTTTAAATGCAGTTCTCATTAGGTAGCCAATTATTCTTTATCCTGAATTTACAATATCATCCCCTTATCTGTTTTTAACTAGAGTTTTACTTACACTCATCATCATAATCTACTGTCTATGCTGGGGATGACTTTATCTGCCTTACTCTATCTGTTTGGTCTGGTACACTTTGTCTATGATGCCAGGCATTTGCAAAGGGCAGCTATGCAGATGCAATGTCCTATTTAAATACCTTTACTCTTTTACTATACTTTGAAGATGTGCTTATTTCTTTTTTTAGTGTCCTAATTTTCTACCAAATATTTTCTCATAACTTTTTTAGTTATTAATTTTTCTTTTACCTCTGGAAATATATATTCACTCCCCTGTCCTTCCATCTATCATTGTATTTTTATCCTCACTTATAACATTACTTTGTTTACATCTACAAATGTTGACAACATACTAATGTAGTGACTCAAGCAGACCAGTAGATACATGGACAAATGTGATTAATATCAGATGTTAGCACTCACTCTAGCTGTTCATTCCATGATGTGCTATCTGAATAAACTATCTCCACCAGATTATGGGTTTTAATAAATGCAGGTCAATATGTCTGAAGACAGAAACATGTCAACCAACTTCCAACATTTACTTATACATTTCTTACTGTATACATATGTATGTTACTCAGTATCACATATTTTGATTATTTTTACTGTATCTAATTTGCTAGCCAGGTAAATCTGTCTTTAGGTTGGCTTATAATAGTTAACTTTAACCAACACTTCTGCAACAATATAGCAATGTATTTTAGCTTTTCCCAGTTAGGGGTCACTACACCGGATCACCGGTCCACAGATTGATTGGTAGTGAAGATTTTAGAGTAGTTGCCAACCCAGCGCCCAACCTTCATAGAAGGCCCACACACGTGCACGCACGCACCTATCTGCATATCTTTAAAACTCACTCAACTGCAGGGAGGACATGCAAACTCTACACAGAAGGCTCGCCTGTCGAGAATTGAACTGTAGAACCTCCTCCTGTTATGTAACAATGCTAACCACTGCACCACCACAGCCATAAATACTTCAACAACAACAATACTTAATTATCAAGCATGAAGCACAATTTGTACCCCCAAACCTATCCTGTCTCCCCTTTCATCAAATAAACTTCAGGATGTGTTATTATACTTTCATCTGAG
The DNA here is from genome assembly GCF_019279795.1 of Protopterus annectens. NCBI lineage: Eukaryota > Metazoa > Chordata > Ceratodontiformes > Protopteridae > Protopterus > Protopterus annectens. The sequence goes on from NC_056734.1 coordinate 914,637,051, forward strand.
AACGAATGACACATGCTCATTTACAAAAGCATTGCTCTGTCACAGCTGATGAAGCTCGTGTTTCTGGCAACCCACCTGAAATAACAGGAATAAGCATGTTGTCAATAGGGCAAGGGACCATGCTCCCTGTCCTTGGAGGGGATGCCAAGCTTACACAATCACAGACTTGTGTACTCTGTGATATCACAGTAGTGGAGGAAGGTTAACATGGTTGTCTTGCAAGCATAATGTTCCCAATCTATTTAAAAGTTAAGTTTTCTTATCTTTCTAAACACTGTTTACAAGTTGTGTTAGATAGACTAAATCCAGTAAAACTGGTCATTGATGACCTGCAGGAAACAATTTTTGCAGGTGGGATTTGCCTCTCAGTACTTTCTTGCACAGCTGTCAGCTTGAAATGATTTGCATCATACTTATCTACATCTACTAATGAGAAAGAAGAAAAAACACCAGATGTCCAGGACACATTTTTTTCTGCCAGCAGTGATGCAGTTAGAGCAATCTGGATATGGAGATACACACACACACACACACACACACACACACACACACACACACACACACACACACACACACACACACACTCACACACACACACACTCACAGCAATTAACTGGATGTGTAAACTAGTATCAGTGCTTTTCGTACACTTCAGCAAGCCACAGCAATGATGTCACTACATCAGCACAGAATACTGATTTGGTCCTGTTTGCAGAAACTGGTAATTAAATATGTGTCTAAGAGCTTACCAGATCCAGTTTACTCTTTTAACTTTCATTGAGTGTACAGCAGTTTCTCTAAAACTTTACATGAAAATCAAAAATGTGAGTGTATCATCTTAAATTTTCTATACACCTTTAGGGACTACCAAGATCTAAACTGTGACTCTATAAAACAATACGATTTCTCCAAATGCTAACTCTACAAATACATTTCAGGACACAGTGCATACAGGCCAACTGTGGCATAGGAAGATACATCCTAGAATATATCTAAGCTGCCTGGTGTTCTAACAGTCAGCTTGATGTTTCAGAATCTGTCTGGTGAAAAGATGCAATTGATGCAGCATAGAGTGCTTATCTTTGTCTGAGGGAAGGGTTATTAAGTACATGTGTTGATTTTGGCTCCCAAGTTAAAATTCCTGCTTTGAGTTGAAGATTACCAAAGGCATTTAACCTTCAAGGGACAGAATACTTCATATCATGTCTCTCATTGAAGCAGGTGCAATGTGGCTCACACATGCTCATTGCACAATGTATCTTGACACATATTTTGGGATATCCCAATGTGAAATCAGTGGGATTTAAACTGTGACCCTCATTCCTATAGCAGCTGAAGTCACCATTTCATCAACCTTCCCAGTTGTGAAAACCAAATAGGATAAATTTTTTGGTAGAATAAATAGGCTAAATGCATGAAAGTACAGTGTTATAAAGGCCACTAAGGGATCGGGAAGCAGAAAATGCATCTCTTAGCTGATTATCTGTGGGATATAGTCTGAGTGTGAACCTAAAACTGTGTCATTTAGTACATGCATTCAATACGCAGAGGACTCCACACTCATTTGCTCAGCCACATCAGTACCTAATCTTCACTCCCTTACACAACACATATTTAACTCCGTTGAAGAATGGTTTTCTCAACGCTGTCTCCTACTTAACCCAAAATAACTAAACTCCTTCTCTTTACACCCTCCAGTAAATCTCCACCTATAGACTTTACAATAACATCTAAAAATGGCACACCTATATCACAAGATCCCACTACTAAACTATTAGGAATTACCATAGACAACAACCTTAACTTTGATACCCATATAAGCAACACTTTGAAAAATATTAACAAAAAAATAGGCTCTCTTTACCAGATCAAACCTTTCCTCACTCCAGAATCTAGAATTACTAATGCCCACTCCCCTCCTCTGTGCCTCACCCATATTTACTAACTTGTCAAAAAAGAATCTTCTTAAATTAGAAAACTCTTACCACAACATAGCCAGATTTGCTACAGGTAACCCTTTCAGAACACAATATTGTACTAATCTAAAGCAACTTGGCTGGCTTGAATTTCAGCAGCAACTTAAAATCAATCAATTAACCATAGCCCATCAAATACTGTATCAACCTGACAAAACACCTATGCTATCTACCCTTATCTACCCCTACCATAACCTAAAATCTCTAAGATCCGCACACAAACTTCTTGTAAATATTGGCAAAGCAAACAACAAAGCTGGTGATTCCCTCTTTTCCAACACTGTTGGAAAACACTGGAACCTGCTTCCCTCTGAACTTTCCACTATTCCCTCAAAATCTCTCTTCAAAAAGAGAATTAAACTCCACCTCAGATCACAACGGCTGTGCCCCTGTACTAATCCTGACTAACACTAGCTCTTGCCACCTGACTAAAACCTACATCTTATAACCTATAACCTACCTCTTATTTACATCCACTGTCATAATTCCCCTTCCTACTATTTAAAAAAAAAACACAATTGTAAATTTTGGCAGTATTTTTTCAAAATGCCACTTGTAACATTATCCTTGGCACAATATTGTTAACAGTTATGTTACAACTATTGTATTTTTACACTTTATAACTATGTCTGCAGTTATAATGCTTTTTATTTTTTGGGTTGTACTCTTTGTACTCTTTACTTTCGTGTTATTTCTTTAATGTAAATTCATCCTAAACTCTAGAGCTTAACTCCCCGGGCCTCTACTGAAAATGGACATGTATCCAGCCAGACTAGCCCGGTCAACAAATGTAAAATAAATAAAATAGTACACCTAGCAGTGGCAGTGTGTGGAGATGGTCCACAGTATATATCACATATGTCCATGTGGCACAAAGTATCGATGAATGCAGATGAATACATCTCAGATTTATCTCCGCTACAGATATGAAAACAGTCTTGTGCAGTATCTGCTACACAATGTGGAAGACATGTGCAGCCTGAATGTTTGACTCTAGCCACATGATAACTGATGTTATGATGAGAAAAGGTGACTCAACAGCATAGAAAAAAGTCATATCTAGTTTATTGACAAATTCCTGTCAACAGTTAATATGGGATAAGTAGAAATCAACACAATCTGGAAAAAGCATAACAAGGTGTCAATAAACAAATAAGTAAATATTTATCAAAGCAAATGTACAAGATGAGACAGATAATATCAGTTCTCTGACACCATGATTGCTGATGTTGATGACTGTAAATTAGTGTTTCTTGTTCATCAAATAGGCACATTCACTGCATTGTGTCTTGAAAACAGATATAGGTACATATCAGACTGCTATAGCTGATACAAAGAAGAGAAATCACAACGGTAACTGTGAATCTGTCATTAAACACAATAAATGAAATATGTTTGATCAAGGCAATACGAAAATGTTTGATCTGGAGACCAGTGTTGTATAACCTTTTTTTTTCTTTTACAAAACAGCCATTTAAAATCTTATCAACAGTAACTGATACTTGTATCTTTTTCAATAGTCAAAGCCCAGGTCCAAATGCCTAGTGGCAATCAGATACTAAAAGTCCTTCCTAGGACAAGATAGCCTAGCTAACCACAGGTTTTCCATATAATTCAAGCTATTCCAGTCAGTTGTTAGATCAAACCTTAATCTGGGGATTGTCAGTATTTTGATTTGTAAGACTGAAGCATGTAAGGGGAGAAGCTGAGGCAGTAGAGATGCACTTTGTTGTACTGGTAAATTGGTATTTGACGTCAACAATGTGGCCTTTGCAATATTCACATTAGGCAGATTCCCCTTAGAACCACAAAGCAAGATATCCACATGGGACCAGTAAACACCATCCAAACATGATAGAAAATGAATAATATATCTGTACTTGAAAAATGTTGAAACAAACTTTAAATTGATTTTTATTTCATGCACACAAACTGTCCTGTCACCTTCACTAACATCTTTAAGGGATATGAGAAAAAAAAAACACACACACACACAACAGTGGTGCAAATAGTAAATATATCAGTTAAATCAACTAAAAACAAAAAGTAAAATATAGTCATTAATATAATTAAACAAACATTTAAGTAAAAACATTCAAGCATGGTCGTTATTCAGTCAATAAGGTCCTGAAGAATTGCCCTTTAAAATCTAATTTATATTCTGGGTTAATTCCAAACATAAAATTCTATCCTGTTATTTATTTCAACAAGAACAGTGACTTATTCTAATACAGAATTTCCATTCTGACATATAGCAAAATATTGGATACGTACCTTTCCAGTTTTTGTTTACAAATGTTATTAATATGTTCTTGTAGGTGGCTTTGAATGGTATGAGATGTCTGATCAGTATCAACCTGGTCAGATGGTCTTAAGTCACAAATTAAAGTTTTAGAATTCTATAACTTGATATTTCTATCATTAACCTTAACATTATTTTCAAATCTAGGTGCTTAGGGTTTCCCTCTCTCTGACCTGGTGTGACTCAGTTTGAACTTCACATTTACCGACACTAACATACTGCAGCTCCTGCAAAATGGTGTCTACAGGATTGCAGTTGGCTACCACAACAAAAACTGTTTCTCACAGCAATTAATAAGAGTAGGTTACACATATAAAAAGCATTTGTGAAGCTTTCTATAACATTGCTGTGTAATTAAGCAAGTCACCATTTTGGTCAGCCATAGGGCTCTTTTCTATTTAAGTGTTTGCCTCCTTCCCCTGTAACTAAAGTATACTGACTTACATTTGTCTCTCTGACCCTAATTTTTACAGGTATACCTTGTACCTTTCTGGCTTTCTAACTAGGCTTGCCACCCCTCCGTTTTTTTTCCGGACTATCAGGAAATCAAACCGATTCTCCGGTAGAAGTAGTCCAAAAACTCCCATTCTGTTTCTATTCTGTTTCAAGGAAGCAGACTGACCATCGAGTTTAATGCGGTTGATTTATTTTACAGAAAAGCAAAGCAATTAGCCAAAGCCAAAAGCAGCTGGAACCAAAACCAAAAAGGCGTTGCTTGTACTATGCTTTTTACTATTTTAGCATAGCAAATCAAAAAAGAGGCGAAAGGAGGCATGGCGGAAAAAAAAAGAGGGCGTTCTCATTGAGTGATGCTGTCGTGACATCACAAAATAGGCGGGTATGTTGGGAGAGGGGGTGGGTGGGTGGGGTTACTGACGGGTAGAGGGGTGTGGTGTGGGCAACCCTTTCTAACACTCAGACATAGATTCCTGTTGAAAGGTTTACTTACTTGTCTGACATTTGAACAAGTAACCCTTGTAAAATCCTGATGAGTGCAAGTAACGTTAAAGTGCTGAGTGCAGATTTTAGGCCCTTATATTCTACTTACCCCTGGTTTGGTGTCTTGAGTCAAAGTATTCCTCTAACCACTCCTACTGCCTTCTCTTTTCCCCCACCCCCTGTTTCCTTATACAGGTTAAACTGCTACAACTTAGTACATGCATCATTTTCAAATCTAGGTGCTTAGGATTTCCCTCTCTCTCCCCCCCCTTGGCTGACCTGGTGGGACTCAGTGTAAGTGTCTTCATTGTAAGGATTTTTTACTGTTTTTGTGTGTAACTGAATGACCTGATGCTCCCACCTAAAGCTCTGAAATTTATACTCTAAACTCATAACCTACAGCTAATAAATATCCTGCAAGAGTATAAAACACAGTCTAAAACATAGTGTATAACTTAGTGTAAAATATAGTTTAAAAATACAGTTTAAAAACACAGCCATTAATTTAATACTAAATACATACCATACGGCTCCAGGACACCTAAGAAAACACTTGTAGTCAGTGTTAGCCCCGCTCTGCTTGCCCTCGCTCCACTCAGGCTTGCTCTGTGCTCCCCCCTGCCCCCAATTCCCACCACCCCAGTACAACTAAATGTATAGTTACTTAACCACACCCTCTGTTATAACATCCTATCAGCTTTCACCTAGCATACTCTCTCCACCCTTTTATAACATCCTATCAGCTTTCACCTAACATACTTTCTCTACCCACTCTATTACCTCTAAATTTACCATCAGATCTTTTGCTATTGTGCCATGCAAACAACATATCTAATTACTATACTCCTCTTCTCATAATGCTATACTCCTCTTTACTACCCATTCTGCTGGCCACTTACTTACTCACCTTGTATGAAAATCAGTTTCTCATTGGTTATCAGTACCCAAAAGGCCATACTATCAGCCCAGTTGTAAAGCATCCCACCTTCAGTTATGTTAATAATAATGGTTCCAACTCAACATCTTGTTCACTCTTTCAGCATACCAACCCCTGGCACATTATCCCTAGATCTAGACAATACTTCAAAGTTATAAACAAACTCCTGAAGTTTATCACTAAGCACAGACCTAGCCTAATACTTGGTGGAGGTATTCACCCCAGCCCTGGCCCCCCCACTTCTGATATATACACCACCTATACTTGTAACCTAAGCTGTAAAACTATAATCAATAGACCAACTAACTCTCTCCAGGCCTGTCATCTCAATATTAGAAGCATTAATAACAAGGTACATGAACTGCATGCACTCCTGGCTGCCCACTCCCCTGAGATTCTCTGTCTATCTGAAACTGGATAAAACCTAACAATACCAACAATGAAGTGCTACCACCTGGGTATAACATACACAGGCTGGATCGCGTTTCCAGGAAGGGGGTGGGGTAGCTATACTCTACAAATCTGAGTTGAATGCAACCATAGATGTTACTCAACCACCTCAGATTAATAACTCTGAAATTCTTGCCACTAGATTTCAACTTAACAAAAGTAAATGCATCTATATCATATGCATGTATATTCCCCCAGGTAACAATATAACCACACTTGAAGATACCCTACACTAGCTATCATTTCATTACCCCCAAGAAACCCTACTTCTCTGAGATATTAACATAGACTGGAACATCTATTCCTCAGAATCCTCATCTACCCATATTAACCTGCATGCATTTACACAAATCATAACCACCCCTACCAAGCTAGGTGAACCCATCCAAAAAGAAAGCATACTTGACTGGGTACTCATAAATAGTAATCCCCAACTGTATAATGCTGGTACCCTCCCCGATGACCTAAGCAACCACCTTCTCGCTTATATAGTTAAGCTAAAAGCCATTAATCCCCAACAACCCTTACTCAGAAAAGTCAGAAACAAAAACAACTTTGACCCTGCCAAATTCCCACAGGAACTTAACTCCTGTAACTGCTCTATTCTAAAACACCTGTTATGTAACAATGCTAACCACTGCACCACCACAGCCATAAATACTTCAACAACAACAATACTTATCAAGCATGAAGCACAATTTGTACCCCCAAACCTATCCTGTCTCCCCTTTCATCAAATAAACTTCAGGATGTGTTATTATACTTTCACCTGAGAACGAATGACACATGCTCATTTACAAAAGCATTGCTCTGTCACAGCTGATGAAGCTCGTGTTTCTGGCAACCCACCTGAAATAACAGGAATAAGCATGTTGTCAATAGGGCAAGGGACCATGCTCCCTGTCCTTGGAGGGGATGCCAAGCTTACACAATCACAGACTTGTGTACTCTGTGATATCACAGTAGTGGAGAAAGGTTAACATGGTTGTCTTGCAAGTATAATGTTCCCAATCTATTTAAAAGTTAAGTTTTCTTATCTTTCAAAACACTGTTTACAAGTTGTGTTAGATAGACTAAATCCAGTAAAACTGGTCATTGATGACCTGCAGGAAACAATTTTTGCAGGTGGGATTTGCCTCTCAGTACTTTCTTGCACAGCTGTCAGCTTGAAATGATTTTCATCATACTTATCTACATCTACTAATGAGAAAGAAGAAAAAACACCAGATGTCCAGGACACATTTTTTTCTGCCAGCAGTGATGCAGTTAGAGCAATCTGGATATGGAGATACACACACACACACACACACACACACACACACACACACACACACACACACACACACACACACACACACACACACACACACACAGCAATTAACTGGATGTGTAAATTAGTATCAGTGCTTTTCGCACACTTCAGCAAGCCACAGCAATGATGTCACTACATCAGCACAGAATACTGATTTGGTCCTGTTTGCAGAAAGTGGTAATTAAATATGTGTCCAAGAGCTTACCAGATCCAGTTCACTCTTTTAACTTTCATTGAGTGTACAGCAGTTTCTCTAAAACTTTGCATGAAAATCAAAAATGTGAGTGCATCATCTTAAATTTTCTATACACCTTTAGGGACTACCAAGATCTAAACTGTGACTCTATAAAAACAATACGATTTCTCCAAATGCTAACTCTACAAATACATTGCAGGACACAGTGCATACAGGCCAACTCTGTGGCATAGGAAGATACATCCTAGAATATATCTAAGCTGCCTGGTGTTCTAACAGTCAGCTTGATGTTTCAGAATCTGTCTGGTGAAAAGTTGCAATTGATGCAGCATAGAGTGCTTATCTTTATCTGAGGGAAGGGTTATTAAGTACATGTGTTGATTGTGGCTCCCAAGTTAAAATTCCTGCTTTGAGTTGGAGATTACCAAAGGCATTTAACCTTCAAGGGACAGAATACTTCATATCATGTCGCTCATTGAAGCAGGTGCAATGCGGCTCACACATGCTCATTGCACAATGTATCTTGACACGTATTTTGGGATACCCCAATGTGAAATCAGTGGGATTCAAACTGAGACCCTCATTCCTATAGCAGCTGAAGTCACCATTTCATCAACCTTCCCACTTGTGAAAACCAAATAGGATACATTTTTTGGTAGAATAAATAGGCTAAATTCATGAAAGTACAGTGTTATAATGGCCACTAAGGGATCGGGAAGCAGAAAATGCATCTCTTAGCTGATTATCTGTGGGATATAGTCTGAGTGTGAACCTAAAACTGTGTCATTTAGTACATGCATTCAATACGCAGAGGGCTCCACACTCATTTGCTCAGCCACATCACTACCTAATCTTCACTCCCTTACACAACACATATTTAACTCCATTGAAGAATGGTTTTCTCAACGCTGTCTCCTACTTAACCCAAAAAAAACTAAACTCCTTCTCTTTACACCCTCCAGTAAATCTCCACCTATAGACTTTACAATAACGTCTAGAAATGGCACACCTATATCACAAGATCCCACTACTAAACTATTAGGAATTACCATAGACAACAACCTTAACTTTGATACCCATATAAGCAACACCTTGAAAAATATTAACAAAAAAATAGGCTCTCTTTACCGAATCAAACCTTTCCTCACTCCAGAATCTAGAATTACTATTGCCCACTCCCCTCCTCTGTGCCTCACCCATATTTACTAACTTGTCAAAAAAGAATCTTCTTAAATTAGAAAACTCTTACCACAACATAGCCAGATTTGCTACAGGTAACCCTTTCAGAACCCACTATTGTACTAATCTAAAGCAACTAGGCTGGGTTGAATTTCAGCAGCAACTTAATATCAATCAATTAACCATAGCCCATCAAATACTGTATCAACCTGACAAAACACCTATACTATCTACCCTCATCTACCCCTACCATAACCTAAAATCTCTAAGATCCACACACAAACTTCTTGTAAATATTGACAAAGCAAACAACAAAGCTGGTGATTCCCTCTTTTCCAACACTGTTGGAAAACACTGGAACCTGCTTCCCTTTGAACTTTCCACTATTCCCTCGAAATCTCTCTTCAAAAAGAGAATTAAACTCCACCTCAAATCACAATGGCTGTGCCCCTGTACTAATCCTGACTAACACTAGCTCTTGCCACCTGACTAAAAACTACATCTTATAACCTATAACCTACCTCTTATTTACATCCATTGTCATAATTCCCCTTCCTACTATTTCAAAAAAAAAAACACAATTGTACATTTTGGTAGTATTTTTTCAAAATGCCACTTGTAACATTATCCTTGGCACAATATTGTTAACAGTTATGTTACAACTATTGTATTTTCACACTTTATAACTATGTCTGTAGTTATAATGCTTTTTATTTTTTGGTTTGTACTCTTTGTACTCTTTACTTTCATGTTATTTCTTTAATGTAAATTCATCCTAAACTCTGGAGCTTAACTCCCCGGGCCTCTACTGAAAATGGACATGTATCCAGCTAGACTAGCCCGGTCAACAAATGTAAAATAAAAAATTAATAAAATAGTACACCTAGCAGTGGCAGTGTGTGGAGATGGTCCACAGTATATATCACATATGTCCATGTGGCACAAAGTATCGATGAATGCAGATGAATACATCTCAGATTTATCTCCGCTACAGATATGAAAACAGTCTTGTGCAGTATCTGCTACACAATGTGGAAGACATGTGCAGCCTGAATGTTTGACTCTAGCCACATGATAACTGATGTTATGATGAGAAAATGTAGCATAGAAAAAAAGTCATATCTAGTTTATTGACAAATTCCTGTCAACAGTTAATATAGGATAAGTAGAAATCAACACAATCTGGAAAAAGCATAACAAGGTGTCAATAAACAAATAAGTAAATATTTATCAAAGCAAATGTACAAGATGAGACAGATAATATCAGTTCTCTGACTCCATGATTGCTGATGTTGATGAAGATAGTAATATTAGTTCTCTGATGCCATGATTGCTGATGTTGATGAAAGAAATAATATCAGTTCTCTGATGGCATGATTGCTTATGTTGATGAAGGTAATAATATCAGTTCTCTGACACCATGATTGCTGATGTTGATGACTGTAAATTAGTGTTTCTTGTTCATCAAATAGGCACATTCACTGCATTAATTTGTGTCTTGAAAACAGATATAGGTACATATCAGACTGCTATAGCTGATACAAAGAAGAGAAATCACAACGGTAACTGTGAATCTGTCATTAAACACAATAAATGAAATATGTTTGATCAAGGCAATACGAAAATGTTTGATCAGGAGACCAGTGTTGTATAACCTTTTTTTTTCTTTTACAAAACAGCCATTTAAAATCTTATCAACAATAACTGATACTTGTATCTTTTTCAATAGTCAAAGCCCAGGTCCAAATGCCTAGTGGCAATCAGACACTAAAAGTCCTTCCTAGGACAAGATAGCCTAGCTGTCCACAGGTTTTCCACATAATTCAAGTTATTCCAGTCAGTTGTTAGACCAAACCTTAATCTGGGGATTGTCAGTATTTTGATTTGTAAGACTGAAGCATGTAAGGGGAGAAGCTGAGGCAGTAGAGATGCACTTTGTTGTACTGGTAAATTGGTATTTGACGTCAACAATGTGGCCTTTGCAATATTCACATTAGGCAGATTCCCCTTAGAACCACAAAGCAAGATATCCACATGGGACCAGTAAACACCATCCAAACACGATAGAAAATGAATAATATATCTGTACTTGAAAAATGTTGAAACAAACTTTAAATTGCTTTTTATTTCATGCACACAAACTGTCCTGTCACCTTCACTAACATCTTTAAGGGATATGAGAAAAAAAAAACACACACACAACGGTGGTGTAAACAGTAAATATATCAGTTAAAGCAACTAAAAACAAAAGGTAAAATATAGTCATTAATATAATTAAACAAACATTTAAATAAAAACATTCAAGCATGGTCGTTATTCAGTCAATAAGGTCCTAAAGATTTGCCCTTTAAAATCTAACTTATATTCTGGGTTAATTCCAAACATAAAATTCTATCCTGTTATTTATTTCAACAAGAACAGTGACTTATTTTAATGCAGAATTTCCATTCTGACATATAGCAAAATATTGGATACATACCTTTCCAGTTTTTGTTTACAAATGTTATTAATATGTTCTTGTAGGTAGCTTTGAATGGTATGAGATGTCTGATCAATATCAACCTGGTCAGATGGTCTTCTTAAGTCACAAATTAAAGTTTTAGAATTCTATAACTTGATATTTCTATCATTAACCTTAACATTATTTTCAAATCTAGGTGCTTAGGGTTTTCCTCTCTCTGACCTGGTGTGACTCAGTTTGAACTTCACATTTACCGACACTAACATACTGCAGCTCCTGCAAAATGGTGTTTACAGGATTGCAATTGGCTACCACAACAAAAACTGTTTCTCCCAGCAATTAATCAGAGTAGGTTACACATATAAAAAGCATTTGTTAAGCTTTCTATTACATTGCTGTGTAATTAAGCAAGTCACCATTTTGGTCAGCCATAGGGCTCTTTTCTACTTCAGTGTTTGCCTCCTTCCCCTGTAACTAAAGTACACTGACTTACATTTGCCTCTCTGACCCTAATTTTTATAGGTATACCTTATACCTTTCTGGCTTTCTAACACTCAGACATAGATTCCTGTTGAAAGGTTTACTTGTCTGACATTTGAACAAGTAACCCTTGTAAAATCCTGATGAGTGCAAGTAACGTTAAAGTGCTGAGTGCAGATTTTAGGCCCTTACACTCAACTTACCTCTGGTGTGGTGTCTTGAGTCAAAGTATTCCTCTAACCACTCATACTGCCTTCTCTTTTCCCCCACCCCCTCTTTCCTTATACAGGTTAATCTGCTACAACTTAGTGCAGGCATAATTTTCAAATCTAGGTGCTTAGGATTTCGCTCTCTCTTCCCCCCTTGGCTGACCTGGTGGGACTCAGTGTAAGTGTCTTCATTGTAAGGATTTTTCACTGTTTTTTGTGTGTAACTGAATGACCTGATGCTCCCACCTAAAGCCCAGAAAAGTATACTCTAAACTCATAACCTACAACTAGCAAATAGAGTATAATACACAGTCTAAAACATAGTGTAAAACTTAGTGTAAAATATAGTTAAAAAATACAGTTTAAAAACACAGCCATTAAGTTAATACTAAATACATACCATACGGCTCCAGGACGCCTAAGAAAACACTTGTAGTCAGTGTTAGCCCCGCTCTGCTTGCCCTCGCTCCACTCAGGCTTGCTCTGTGCTCCTCCCTGCCCCCAATTCCCACCACCCCAGTACAACTAAATTTATAGTTACTCAACCACACCCCCTGTTATAACATCCTGTCAGCTTTCACCTAGCATACTCTTTCCACCCTTTTATAACATCCTATCAGTTTTCACCTAACATACTTTTTCCACCCACTCTATTACCTCTAAATTTACCATCAGATCTTCTGCTATTGTGCCATGCAAACAACATATCTAATTACTATACTCCTTTTCTCATAATGCTATACTCCTGTTTACTACCCATTCTGCTGGCAACTTACTTACTCACCTTGTATGAAAATCAGTTTCTCATTGGTTATCAGTACCCAAAAGGCCATACTATCAGCCCAGTTGTAAAGCATCCCACCTTCAGCTATGTTAATAATAATGGTTCCAACTCAACATCTTGTTCACTCTTTCAGCATACCAACCCCTGGCACATTATCCCTAGATCTATACAATACTACAAATGTATAAACAAACTCCTGAAGTTTATCACTAAGCACAGACCTAGCCTAATACTTGGTGGAGGTATTCACCCCAGCCCTGGCCCCCCCACTTCTGATATATACACCACCTATACTTGTAACCTAAGCTGTAAAACTATAATCAATAGACCAACTAACTCTCTCCAGGCCTGTCATCTCAATATTAGAAGCATTAATAACAAGGTACATGAACTGCATGCACTCCTGGCTGCCCACTCCCCTGAGATTCTCTGTCTATCTGAAACTGGATAAAACCTAACACTACCAACAATGAAGTGTTACCACCTGGGTATAACATACACAGGCTGGATCGTGTTTCCAGGAAGGGGGTGGGGTAGCTATACTCTACAAATATGAGTTGAATGCAACCATAGATGTTACTCAACCACCTCAGATTAATAACTCTGAAATTCTTGCCACTAGATTGCAACTTAACAAAAGTAAATGCATCAATATCATATGCATGTATATTCCCCCAGGTAACAATATAACCACACTTGAAGATACCCTACACTAGCTATCATGTCATTACCCCCAAGAAACCCTACTTCTCGGAGATATTAACATAGACTGGAGCATCTATTCCTCAGAATCCCCATCTACCCATATTAACCTGCATTTACACAAATCATAACCACCCCTACCAAGCTAGGTGAACCCATCCAAAAAGAAAGCATACTTGACTGGGTACTCATAAATAGTAACCCCCAACTGTATAATGCTGGTACCCTCCCCGATGACCTAAGCAACCACCTTCTCGCTTATATAGTTAAGCTAAAAGCCATTAATCCCCAACAACCCTTACTCAGAAAAGTCAGAAACAAAAACGACTTTGACCCTGCCAAATTCCCACAGGAACTTAACTCCTGTAACTGCTCTATTCTAAAACACCTCCCCTTAGAGGAGACAGTTGCATATTTTAACAACAAATTTCTTGAAATCCTAGATTTACATGCACCTGCCTGTTCAAAGAGAACAAAAGCAAAAACTGCACCATGGCTTTCTAAAGAGTCTAGACTAAAAATTACCTGTAGAAACAAATTATGGGCTTTATGGCATTCTACTAAAGACCCCCAAGATCAAATTAAATATAGGCAATCTAGGAACAAAACCAAAAAATCCATTTTACAAGACAAAAAACAATACTACTGCAACTTACAGACAGTAAATCAAAACAACCTTCAGAAGTTTTGGGCAGAATTGAATAATCTACTTCATCCTGGACAAACTTCTACCTCCATCCCAGCTGCTTCTATTGTTAACCCCCCCAAGGATGTTTCAGATAGTTTTAATCAATTCTTTACTGAGACAATTCAAGCCCTAGCAAACCAACTACCTCCTAGCTCCCCTGGCCCTGATAGTACCACCCCTATGAACCTACTCTCATTCAGCTTCCAAACAGTGACCACGTCACTTATCCGTACCTTGATCAAAAAATTAAAACCCACCACACTCTCTGATGATCAACTCCTCACCAAGTGCCTTCAAAAATCAGCTGATGCTATTGCCTACCCAGTATCAATACTAATTAATCATACCATAGCAGAGGATAAAATTCCCACCATTTGTAAAACATTCTACATAATCCCACTACATAAAGGAGGCTCCTCCACTGAATTCTCCAATTATAAACCAATAGCTATACTTTCTCCACTTGAAAAGATTATGAAAAAATGTATACGCAAACAACTCATGCACCACCTAATCCAGAATCACCTCATGGCAGAAACCCAACACGGCTTCCGTTCACACCACAGCACTATTTCAGCCTTACTAGCTTTTACCGATACCGTAAACAATAACCCTGACAATAATCACATATTCTCAGCCCTCTTCTTGGATTTTTCCATGGCATTTGATATGGTTAACCACCAATTTCTGATTCACACCCTGCAAACTTTCTGTCTAGATTCTAAAGCCCTTCAATGGTTTAAATCCTACCTCAATGGGAGACAGCAGGCTGTTCTTTGGCAGAACAAACTCTCTAACCTACTACCAACCACTCTTGGAGTACCACAAGGCTCCATACTAGAGCCCCTACTGTTTTCCATCTTTATTACCGACTTGTATACTGTCATTCCAAATGTCAGCTGTATCCAATATGCTGACAACTTCACCCTGATTTGCTCAGCTACATCTCCTACAGATTTATGGTCTGGCTACCCATTCCACCTTTAATACTATAGAAAAATGGTTCTCTGAATGTCGACTGATATTAAATCCCAAAAAAATAAAATGCTGTTATTCTCACCAACACAAAGTTCTGCTGCTTTTACCATTACCATAAATGCAAATGATGGCACAATAATCTCCCCCGACCCCTCTACAAAACTATTAGGTGTCATAGGTTCATAGGTTCATAGGTTTGTACTAGGCTATTTGCCCGAGGGCATTTATAAGCCTAGCCCAGAGTTTTTGTGGCTTTCACCACCCCTTTAGTTTGAAGAAAACTATGCCCATTGTTTTGCTGTGCCTCTGTCAAGCAGAGACACTGAGGTAATATCTCCCATCCATTGGTCAAGATTTCTCTTGAACATGGCCAGCGAGGTGCTCTGCCTCACATGTACCGATTTTGTTCCACAGCATAGGAGTCTTTGGGTGATGAATCTGTCCCTCCAGCATGTCCTATTAATGACCGTGTCAAAGTTTAAGTCTCCTGCCCTTGTAGTTCTGAGGATCTAGATTTTTGAGGTGAAGCATGTTCATCAAATCTGGGTTTGACATGGCCTTGTATGTCAGGCACAGGTCACCTCTGAGCAGAGCTGAAGTTCTTTCAGTCGGGCAGCATAAGACATATTTTTGAGACCCTTTATCCTTTTGGTGAGGAATTCCAGCTGCTGCAGGTGTTGGGTCAGATACATTCTGAATGGAGCATTGTACTCAATCATTGGTCTGATGAGTGATGAGTACAGGGGGACGATGACCTTCCTTGATCTAGATGTGAATCCCTTCATGATCAGGTGGGCAATGTAGAAGGTCTTCCTAACTACTTTAGCAATGTGAGTGTCAAACGATAGGTTACTGTCAACCTGAGTCCCCAGATCTCTGATAACTTCTTCTGTGCTCAGTGGATTGCCACCTATATGGGAGGTAACCTTGTTTTTTGACTATGCATTTCTTGGCTTAACTTTAGGCCATGGCTCTGGCACCAGTTATCCATTTCTGTGAGACCCTTCTGAAGGATATCTGTGTCAGATGGTTTGCAGTCATCTGCAAACTTTGTCAGCCATACCTCCTGTGTTTGCTTGTACTTCAGAAAAGTAGATGCCGAACAAGAGTGGGCCCAGGACTGAGCCCTGTGGGACCCCACTTGTGACAGGCTTTGAGTCTGACATGGCGCCAGCAACTCTGACCCTGTGGGCTCTGTCACTTAGCCAGTTTGCAACCCATCTTGTGATGTATGGGTTTACATTTAAGCTGATGAGTTTTTCGATGATACCTGAGTGGGGTAT
Organism: Protopterus annectens; assembly: GCF_019279795.1. NCBI lineage: Eukaryota > Metazoa > Chordata > Ceratodontiformes > Protopteridae > Protopterus > Protopterus annectens. The sequence goes on from NC_056734.1 coordinate 914,653,927, forward strand.
TGTGTCGAAGCCGTTTGCCAGGTCGAGGTAGGCTGTATGGACTGCCTTTCCTCATCAATGGCCTTGGTGACTGTTTCAAGTTTAAAGGCATGATCTGCCTTTGACAAAGCCAAACTGGGTTGGATCCAAAGTCTGCAAGTTCCCTATGTCTTTGTTTATGAGTTCCATTATGATCCTCTCCATGGCTTTGCAGATCAGGCTCAAGCTGATGGGACGGTAATTTCCAGGGTCGGTGGAGGCACCGCCTTTGTGAAGTGGGACCACAGTTGCCGATCCTGAGGTGAGGCTAAGATTAAACAACTGTCCTAACTGTGGGTTTAATTGAGTTCATGGAGCACACAGCCGGGACACCATCCGTCCCATGGATGCTGTGTTTTTCGCCAGAGCAGTTCTCACCTGAGATGATTGGGGCTACATAGATATCTCCTTGGGGGGGAGTTTGCACTGAACCTGTCAGCCAGTATATTGGCAATGTCTGTAGGTTCAGTAATTTTCACATCATTTTGAACTAATTCTGAGCATATCTGGGAGTTTCCTCCCAGGTTTCTAACATAGCTAAAGAAGGCCTTATGATTGTCTTTTGAGTCCTTAGCGATTTTTCTCTCAAAATTTGCCTTGGATGATTTTATGAGAGCTCTTAGTTTTTACTTATAGTGATCAAAGGTGTCTTACCTTTTAAGGATTTTGCTCTATCTTGTAGTAGCTTCCTCCTTTTGTTGTAGAGCTTGTTTATGGCTGGGGTCCACCAGACTGGACGCTTGTCTTTGGTACAAAGAGTCTTTGTTTTGTTTGGGATTGCCTGATCCATGCAGTCCTGTAGGTGCTGGTAGAAGGCATTTGTAAGTGATTCAGCGGCTTGGGTAATGTTTACCACCAGCTCGGGGGCCTTAAAGGAGACCACACTAGTCTTTAGAAGTGTGAAGTCGGCTTTTGAGAAGTTTTTCACTGTGGTCTTTTTTATCTCAGGTGGGGGCGGATGAGGACCTCCAGTGAGATTAGTTTATGATCTGATCTCACCAGTGAGGGGTATACTTCGGTGTTGAACATTGTGATCCCATGTTCGTGATGATGAGGTCAAGTATGTTTTCACCTCTTGTGGGATGGTGACTAGTTGTTCCATGGCATTTGAGTTTATGAACTCCAGGAATCTTTGGGCTAGAGTGTTTGGGCTTGAGTAGTGATCCCAGTCTATATTAGGGTAGTTGAAGTCACCTAGTATGATGGTGTTTGGAGATACATTTATCCCTCCAGTGTTTTCAGGAAGGCTATGTGAGTTTCCTGAGTTTGAGAGGGTGGCCTGTAACATGCTACAAATTGCAGAGCAGTTTTGCCTATGGTTAATTGCACCTGGATGGTCTCAGATGCATCTGAGGTATGGGTGTCCTTGATGAATATGGACACCCCCCCTCCTTTCTTGGTTTTGTCCGGATTTTGGGGCCGGAACACATGGTATGAGGTAAAACCTGATAGTGCTGGGGTGCTCTCAGGAGCCTTGAACCAGGTTTCAGTCACAGCACAGACATTGATGTTCTCCATACTGAGAAGGGCCTCGAGTGCGTGCATCTTGAGGTTGAGACTTCTGGCATTGAGCAGCATTACCCTTAGTTTTTTTCCTTTTTTATGTTCTAGGGTGGTAGGTTTAGAATTTGAGCCTTGCCTAAAAAGGCACTATAGGGGTGGCAAGAGCCTTTGCCAATATCCGAAGCCCAGGGTGACAGTGTCCAGCATGTCATCCCAGGCAGACAGACATTGATCCCCTTTGAATGACACCAGAGTTTAAGCCAATTATTAAAGCTGATCATCTTATCTTCGTATTGTGGCATCATTCTTGGTGAAGGTAGGATACTGCTTAAGGTCAGGGTCATACCTGCCTGGGCTACATAATCAGAGAGCTCCTCAATGTCTCTTTCATGTAGTCCTTACACCAGCATGGACAATGACTGAGTTTGTACCTGCTGTTAAGAGACCTGAGTGCTTGCGTTATGTGGCGGATTCTAGCACCTGACAGGCAGCTTACTGTGACCTTTTCCTTACTCAATCTGGTGCAGTGTGTCTGACTATGGAGTCACCAATGACGAGTGTGTCTGGCATTGTGTTTGGCCTTAAGGGTTGTGACTGTTTAGCACACTGACTGTGTGGTCTATGTGTTGCATGTGTTGTGTCTTGAGGTGGTGGTTGTTTGGGTGTCTGCTTTGGTGGCCTCTGCTGTTTTGGTAGATTTTTGATCAGAGCCACCGAGTATGTCTTTGTGTGTTTATGTGTAAGATTTGAGGTTTTGATAGTGCTATGTGAGACTGGGTGTGTGGTGTGTGTGGTACCCTTCTCCTCCTGTCTGGTCTTGCCAGTCTTATGTTGAGAGTTATTGAGAATAACTTAAACCTAATTAGCAGACCTGTATTTTTATGTTCCAATATGACTATATGAAAAGATGCCAATATTAGTATGCAAGTTTAGTAAGCCGTAAATTCATTGGGGATTAATTCAAGGGGACACTTATATTATAGCTAAAGTATTTGACATTTGATAAATGTATCCTCTCAATGATGCATTCTATCTAGTCATTAACTATAAAACAACTTTTCTGAGAAATATTGTAATGCCAGTTAATGATTTGAATTAAATATTTCTATATACAGTCATAAAGCAATTACCAGGATAAGTAATACTCTTGCAGTGCATGGATCACCATAGCTATCCTCTGATGTTAGAGGAAAAAGCTTTAAACACCTTTTTGACATAATAAAGGTGTTACCCCATAGTTTAAATACATTTTATCTATTTACTGCAAAATGGGTTAGGAATTTTAACCTGTAACATTTTCATACATAATAGTTTAAATCTTAGCAGCTTCCATTATTTTGATATGTTCTCCAGTATACTTTTATTCAGTCATAAGATTAAATTACTGGTGTTAATTAAGTCAAAATTATATCTCCAGCACTTATTGTCAGCAGATAAACTCACTGGTTAAGTGTCAGTCTAAGCTGTAACAGTTAATATGTGTTATACATAGATGTTTGCTTTAAAAATGTGGTCAAGTGCACTGCAGTTTTACCTCTGTACTGTGTCAGTTTTGATTATACAAAGTCCCTCTGAAAGTTGATAGAAGTGTTAACAACAAAACACTCAATCAAGTAACAACATTATAAGTAGTCTCTTGGATAAGGGAGATGTCTAAATTGTGATCTTGTTGTCTCCAGCCATGGGAATTATCTTTGAAAAGCTGAAAAATGCAATCAGAGGAACATATTTAATGTCTACTAAAGAAATATTAATATACTTTTACATTGTATTGCATTTCAGTTTATGTTAAACATGAAATATGATGTGATTTCAGAACTATTCATGTTATTCCAATTTGACTTTGCAAATATTAATTTAAACACTGGTTTTGAACTTGAGTAGTCTAAAACAATTGCACAACAATGGTATTGTATTATACAGTAATGTCAGTAAATAGTTTTCAACAGATGTATGAAATATACAGTTATAGATTTTAACATGATGTTTATTAATACCCTAAATTATTTTGAAATGATACTACCTTAATCAAAATATTTGTACCTTTTTGAAACCTGATTAGAAATAAGTATTAATAAATTACAATAAGATGAGTAAAGAATATATGTATATATTTTAGCTGATTAGATTATCTTAATATATTATTCAATTATCTTTATTTAAAACTAAGAGGATAAGACAAACTGATCCAAATATTATTTGTGATAGTTTGTTTGGTTAGATTCACTAACCAAACAAAGAGGTATATTACCTCATAGTGATAGGGAATGGTTTTTAAGGTTAAGAATTACAAGTTTGGAAGTTCTTTGTTTTTTTTTTTTTTATTCTATCACTTTAGTGTTGCTCAGAAACATGCAAAAATCATACAAGAAAAACTTTTTGAATTCTGTATTCAAGATGGAACTAAGAATAAACAATATTTACATAAACTCACACATAAAACAAACTCAAAACTAGGAAATGAAATGTTTATCCATAAATGTTAATGGTCTAAATAATAGTAATAAAAGAAGCCTATTCAAGTACATAAACTTACATAAGCCACAAATAGTCTTTTTACAAGAGACACACTTATTAGATAAAGATATAAACAACTTAAATATTAATAATTACACAGTACTAATAAACTCTCAATACAAAACAAAAAAAGAGGAGTAGGTATACTACTGCAACTCAACTATAACACCTAAAATAATCACTACTCATCAAGATACATCAGGTATGTTTTGTCTAGTTTCAATAGAATTAAATAAGAGAATCTATACGTTAGTAAATCTATATTGGATCCCAGGACTAGGATTAAAAACAGTTAAACAGCATTTTGAAGAGATAATTCATTTAACTAAGGGTAGCCTGATATTGGCAGGAGACTTCAACTGTATAATGAATGAAAAAGATACAGATTCTAAATCCAAAAGAAGAAAACAACCTATCTCTAAAGCACTATCAAAATTTATAGATACATTGTATTTAAAGGATATAAATGAATTTGCGGAACCAGACTCACTAATCTTCACATTTTATTCTTATAGATATAAAACTAACTCTAGAATTGATAGAATATATGTTGCCAATGACCTAATAACAAAAATCGACAAAGTCAAAATCATAAATTGTCCCTTATCTGATCATAATGCCATAGTCTTTGAGATAGAGCTTACACCATTTTATGCAAATCCCATTACTAGGATACCTTCCTATATTACAAAATTGATAGATTTCAAAGTATTTTATGAAGAAACAATCAAAAACTTTCTAGAAATAAATTACACAGAAGATATTTCAGAAATATATGTCTGGGATTCATTAAAAGCAGTTACATATGGGAAGATATTATCCTGGTACATAAATAAAAGGAAGTTATGAAATAAAGATATGCTAGACTTACAAAACAAAGCAGATACATTGAAACTGGAAATACAAAAGGGTAATGCTACTCAAGTTCAAGAACTTACACAAACCAATAAGAAGTATACAGAATTGCTACATCATAAGATTATGATTAACTTAGAAAAGATAAAAATAAACTTATACTCTACTAATTCAGCACACCTGAGATACTTAACTAATAGAACAAAAAAAAAAATTAAATCTAAGCAAATAAAAGAAATATTTATTCCTACTACTAACAAAAGAGTTACGGAACTAAATGATATTTTAGAAGCATTCAGACTCCAATTTAACATTGATAATTCCATAAATACTCAAGATACACCTACTAAGGATATAAAAAAATACCTAGAAAACAAAATTCATATTAAATTAACACAAGAACAAATAGACATTATAAACAAACCAATCAATATGACAGAATTAAAATCACAAATTAAAAAGCTCAAGACAAATAAAGCACCTGGCCCAGACAATATGCTACCAGAAATGTATAAATGAATACCCAATCAAGCCATATCTTTATTATTAAAAGTATATGATATAGCCAATAAAGATTTCAATATACCACCCTCTTGGAAATATTCATTGATATCCCCGATAATCAAACCAGATAAAGATGAGAAGCAGTGTTCCTCATATAGGCCAATATCATTACTCAATATAGACTATAAGATGTTTATGGCTTTATACGCAGATAGGATCAAACACTTTCTTCCTTTCTTAATTCACAAAGATCAAACAGGTTTTATTAAAGGAAGAAATACTTCAGATAATATTAAAAGAATACTAACATTAATAGATTATAGCAAACATAAAGTCCTAGATTTAAATGTAATCTCATTAGATATTAATAAAGCTTTTGATTCGGTTAACTGGAACTTTCTTTCACTAGTTTTAAAAGAATATAACTTTCCTTCTAATTTTAATAATCTCATCCAAATACTATATGAAAAATCTACTGCATATGCTAAACTGGGATCATATAGATCAGGCCCTATAACAATCAAAAAGGGAACTAAACAAGGTTGTCCTTTATCACCATTGTTATTTGCATTACTCATAGAACCCTTTGCAAATCAAATCAGATCAAACAATAACATAAAGGGCATTTGTATTAATAAAATGTTAAACTTTAAAATCCAACTCTTTGCTGATGACATACTATTAGCTCTCTCAGATGCAAATGAGTCTTTGAATGCTCTATTTAACTCCATGAATAAATTTCAAAATATTTCAGGCTTAAAATTTAATGAAAACAAAACTAAAATTATGCCCTGTAATTGTAAAAAAAAATAATAATATAAACAAAAGATTTTCCAAATATATAGTAATAAAAAGTAAATTATTATATTTGGGAATAAATCTACTCAATGAATTAACAGATTCTCTAATATTTAACTATAATAAAGTACTAGACAAAATAGAACAAACAATTGGTTACTGGAATAAATATATCTTTTCAACAACAGACAGATTATATCTTATTAAAATAATCATATTTCCCAAAATATTATACTTAATACAAAATTTTTCATTGCCACCTCCCAAATATATTATTCAAAGATACAATAAACTAATTTTAAATTTTCTATGGTTTCCAAATAAACCCCGTATAGCCTTAAATAAACATTTGCCAGATTGGGAAGATGGTGGAATTACTTTACCGGATATTGATTTATATATTACCTCATCTGTCATTAAAAACATAACACTATGGTTAAATAATTCATACACACCTATATGGAAACAAGTCCATGAGCAGATTTACATAGAAATCAATTATAATCACATACAAGACAACTTAACAGTAATACCATCACCCCTTATATGGACGTTAAAAGATTATTTTTTAGGAAAAAGGAATAATATTAAAAAATTGCCATCAAACTATGTAAGCTCTACACTTTCAGTGTTCAAAACATATATAAACAAAATACCAAATATTAATTCTTGGATTTTTCTTATTTTCCCTATAGCTTTTACACCGAATATTCTAGATACATTCCAAATATCTAAAATAAATATACTTAAAGAAGAAACATTACTCTTTTGGCATCAACTTATAGAGAAAGGGAACATTCTAACAAAGGAACAGATAATTTAGAATTATAATATAAATAAAGACAATTGGCTATTTTTACAAAATCTAAGGCATTTTCTTATAAATAAAATAGAACAAATGCAACCTTCAGTTAGACATGAAGCTCCAAAACTCATTGAATACCTTATTCTTATCACAAAACAGCCTTATCAGGGTACAGGTTATTTGTCTAATATCTATAAAATTGTTAAAAAAACAAAAAGCTATCATGAAAAATCATACTGGGATTATTATACTTTAATAAACAATCATCCTCCAGTTGAACAAGAAAAAAGTAATATTCTAAAATCTTCCAAATTTTCTACATTATCAAAATACTGGCAATTATTCACTTGGAGATATCTACACAGAAGTTTCTATACACCACATAGGTTAGCCAAAATGTATTCTATTGAAGATCAATGTTGGAGATGCCATACCAAGATAAAAGCAGATTGGCAGCATGTTTTTATGAATGTATATGTCTCAATATGTACTGGAAATCCATTAACTATTTTTTCAGACTGTTTATAATGATAATTTTCAATTAACAAAGTCTTTAATTTTATTCAACTCTCCTATTCTAAACTCTGTACCAAAAAAAGACACTAAAATCCTATGGTCACTATTGGCAATTTCACGTAAAATCATAACTATACACTGGAAAAATGAGGCTTTGCCTACGTTCAAGGAATTTGAGACTTTAACAACAACAGTTGCTCACATGGAAATATTAACAGTGAAGAACAGAACTAAAAGATCTACGTCTTACTATTACTCTTGGATGAAAGTACTGGAAATACTCGAAAAGACTGAAGAAGATATATCATCTTATGTTTCTAACTATATTATATAGAATTTCAATGTTATTTGCATAGACACCAAAGTAAATAGTTATATAATGGTTTGAAGTTAGTAATGTTTTAGAATTGTAAATATGTTATTTATCTTTATTTCATGTAATGTTTAAGAAATCTTATTTGAAATAATAAAAAAAAATATTTAGTGAGAATAACTTAAACTTCGGCCTACATGTTAACCAGTCAATCAAAACCATCAATAAAAAAACTAGGGTCACTTTACGGAATAAAAGCCTTCCTCACCCCTCCAGCCAAAATTGCCATAGCTCACTCTCATCTACTTTCAACACTTCTATATGCATCCCCCTACTCTCTAATCTAAACAAGACTGTACTTAAACTCTCAACCTGTTATAATCACATTGCCAGGTTTGCCACTGGCCTGCCTTTTAGTTCACACCACTGCATCAGTCTTAACCAGCTTGAGTGGCTTGAACTACCCAGTCTAATCCAATATAACCTACTGATTATGGCTAATAAAATCCTTTATAATCCAGATAATACTCCGCCACTAAAAAATGTTATCACCCCCTATAACAATCCATGACTGTTTCGATCCTCGAACAGACTACTAATTCAGACAATCAAAATTAACCATGACCCCTGATTCCCTCTTTGCAAACTCTGCAGGCAGAGCCTGGAACTCACTTCCATCTGATATTACTTTGCTTTCCTCCCTAGGCCAATTTAAAACCAGACTCAAACAACATCTGGCACTAAACTGGCTTTGCCACAGCAACAAGCCTGGCTTACTCTCATCATGAATGTGAAACATCTATTAATCAGATTACTGTTGAACTTCCATATATCAAACAATTCAAAAAAGATAAAGCACAAACGTAGTCCAAAGTCCAAAAACCAGCTCTTTATTTTCGGATCTGTTGAACTTACCCCTGACTGTCACCAGGGAGTAACACTAACCTGTTGAACTTATCTCTTCATGTTTCCTTATGTATTCTTTGTCTATACCATATTTGTAATATGTTTTCATTGTTTTTATTCTATCTGCTTACCTTGGAGCTTTTCTTCCCAGGCCTCCACTGAAAATGGACATGAATCCAGTCAGACTATCCTGGTCAACAAATGTAAAATAACAATAAATAAAATAAAATTTAGTTGATCAAAACTATTTAACACCTTATTGCAACTACAGTAAAAATTACAGGGGTATGTATCCATTTGGTGTAAAGTTTCCCTAATAAGCTGTCTAACACACTAAGCATACTTACGCCTAATGAAATAAACTTTGCATTTCTTGCACTTCCTACAAGGTATGTATGCAGACTGATGGGAAAACATCATAAGAATCTGTTTCAAACTGTAACACACTAAGATAGAAATAAATTGGTCAGTATATTGTAGTAAAGATTGTGTAATAAAGCTTGCTTCACACTATGCAGAAAATTTACTGTCCATTAAACTAGAGCATAATGTATTTAGTTACTAGTAAAAATAAAATTCCACACTATAGCTATGGATATTTTCATATAATTCAGAATAAGACAAAATAATCCAACATGGGTGCAGCAACTATTATATATGACCATCTATAAACTAGTTGGTTTTATAGGTTAGTTATTAAATGTATGGGACTCTGATGATGCTCATTTATGTGAGGATAAAAGAGCTTAGCCATTGTGTCTATGATTTTAATTTATTGTAATAAATATATTGGCTCTGTTCTATCTGACACCATGGTGTTTTTATTTTCTTATTTTTATTTGAAGTTAATTATTAAATGTAGACTGACAACTCCACATAATGACAAATAAAAAAGTAACTGTACATTTATCATCTATAACAGTACTTTTATGGCAGATACATTTAAAGGCAACTGATTTACAAATGTTATATAATGTGTATATTATGGGGGTCACCACTAGAAATAACAAGTTGTCTATATATCAGTTTACATGGTGTATAAAACCCCATTACAATAAATTAGTACCTGCCATAGTAGCCCCATAAAAAGATTGATGTATACATTCACAAATTTTGTACCGATAGCAGTACAGCACAGGTTTAAAATCAGTTGTCCATTACTATAGAATGTCTGAGAATGGTATGCAGAATGCTGCAGTTCAAATAGAATACACTAAGCTCAGTCATAAGTGTTGCTACAAGTCCTTGATGAAAAAATGTAGAAAAAAGTCACTGGGCCAAACTTAGTTTATATTTTTTTATCTAGTGGCAGTTATATATATCCAACAGCCACCTGATATCCCATATTTTCATCCAGAAGTATGAAGAATATCTTACATGACCATAACCTATCAATATACTGCAAACAATGAGGAATGATAGATTATCCAAAGATTTCTACATACCTCTTAAGGCACATTTTCCTAGGATCATAAGATCATAGGAAGTTGCTAAGCTATTGGCCCTGAGGCCCTTATAAAGCCTAGCCAAGAGATTAGCCCATGTTTAGACAAGTCAGCAGCCAAAGCCCCTGTCCAGCAGGGACACAGGTGGAATCCCAGCGGTGTTTTTTCTGTTTCCCAGCCAGTTTTTCAGGTTGCGCTTGGAAAGGGATAATGAGCCACTCTGCTTAAAGTGGTGAGGGAATCTATTCCACAGATGGAGGAGTCTCTGGGACACAAATCTGTCCTGCCAACAAAGTCCTATTGTTGACACAAACCAGGTTGAGGTTGCGCATATGGGTTGCTTGAGTGGAGCTTGACTTGCGGATATACACCAGTTCCATCAAGGCGGGGTCTGAGATTGCTTTGTATGCCACACAGAGGTCACATCTGAGAAGTCTGTATGAAACTGAGTAGAGGGATATTTAGCCTATCTGTGTAAGGTAGATGTTTCAGGCCCTGGATTCTCCTGGTGAGGAACCTCTGTAGTCTCTCCAGCTGCTGCATGTGCTTTGTGAAATACATGCAGAAGGGGACATTGTACTCAATAATTGGTCTTATAAGTGAAGAATATAGGGATGTTATGACCTTCTTGTCCCTGGATGTGATACCCTTATTTATGAGGTGCTCGTGTAGAAAGCTTTCCATACAACAGAAGCAACATGGTGGTCAAAAGTTAGTTTGCTATCAACCTGGGTGCCCAAATCTTGCAAGACTGATTGTGTGCTTAGGACATTGTTATTAATGTGATAATATGTGGGGACATCACTCTCCCCAAAGGGGATGATTATGCATTTTTTGGCATTCAGCTTGATGCCATGTTTCTGGCACCAGTCATTTGTTTGGATGAGACCCACTTGGAGGATGGCACCATCACTTGGGGAATTGATGACCATGCCCAACCTGCAGTTGTCTACAAACTTGGTCGGCCAGAAACCACTGGTTTTGGCCTGCACCTCAGAGAAGCATATCCCAAATAACAAAGGCCCCAAGACCAATCCCTGGGGTATGCCACTCGTTACGGGTCTACTGCTTGAGTTGGCTTACCCTATTTTGATTAGCTAGGTTCTATCAGTGAGCCAGTTAGCCACACATCTGATAACATATGGACTGATGCCTAGTTGAGACAGTTTATCTAGTATGCCCGAATGGGGAATAGTGTTGAAGGCTTTGACCAGATCAAGGTAGGCGATGTGCACCATATTCCCGTTGTCCATTGCTTTGGTGACTGTCTCAAAGAAGTCGACCAGATGTAACAAACATGACCTTCCTTTGACAAAGCCAAACTGTGTGGGGTGGAGTGGTTGGAGGTTGCCAGTGTCCCTGTTAATGAGGTCCATGATAATTCGTTCCATGGCCTTACAGATCAGGCTAGTTAGGCTGATGTGTCTACAATATCCCGGATCGATGGACGCTCCACCTTTGTTTAAAGAGATGACAGTGGCTGTCCTCCACTTGGCTGAGACAAAGCCAGCACTCAGGCTTTGGTTGAATAGGATGCGTAATGCTATTTGCATTTTAGCCTAGGAAAAGCTAATATTCTTTCACCTTTATGTACAGGAAGAAAAATATTTCCAGGATGATTTATTAATCAGTACTCGGACTAACAGTCATAAATCACATAGTTTAATATTCAAATAATAGTTTGGCTTCTCTGTGTCCAGGAGTTTGATATACTATAATATTAGGAACTCATCTGAGTTGTACTTAAACAAATAAATGAAATAATGAGGCCAGCAACAGCTATTTCTGTTTTGTGTCTCTTTAGAATGGAATTGTGGATCACATTGATAAGTCATGTAAGTTGGATGTTTGTTGTATCAGATTCATCTGCTTGTCTACTGTAAGTTTTATAGTATTGTAGGTAATAAAATTATTCATTAAGTCGATTTATTTAGTTTTGGAGGTGGAAGCATTTGATCACATGTGCTTAAAGAAGACCATTGTAATCTGTCAGGCAGTTTATGATTTCTGAGCACCATCCAAAACATGCGGTATTGTATGATATTAGTTAAAACACTTGTGGTGACTTTCTGTTGTATGATGGGTGAAACGGCAGATGGGATGCATAATTTGTTGGATAACATTAGAACTTAATTCATAAAGAATGATATTTTGGAAATTTGAGAAGAAACTAAACCTTTTAAATTATTGTTTTTACTCATGAGTTTAGTAATTTAGACAATTTGTAATCATAGCTACTTCTTAAAAAGTACTTTCAGAAATATAACAGGAAAAGGTGATTTTACTGTAGGAAACAGCATGTAGAGATGTGTTATTGATATAAATGTCAGATCACTTTCTTCTAGGAACAAATAAAATGGAGCTTAGCTAAGCGAGTTGAAGCACTCATACTTGGCAGTTTATGACAGCTGGAAAAACAACATACATCATTTTAGAGCATTTGCCAAGAAGCATTATACATGTAGGTAAAAACTGCACTATAAACACAGTAAGACACAGTGGCAATATTTTAGAATGATTTTATTTGATTTAAACTTAACCTCTCCCTGGTCTTCCCTAAAGATGGTGGAATAAAACTCTTAAGAGTAACAAAGTGAAAATATGTTAAGATTGTTTGGAATATAGAAAAGTTACAGCAAACCATTTCTAACAATTGATTAGAAGTGCTAGAAATGTTCCATGTCTTCTTCCTTATATTTAAAACCTCTGTCTGACTGGAACATGCAGCTGCATTGTGACAACTCAGTGCATGTTAGAGGTTTCGCTCACAAAATATGTTACTGATTTTATTCCTTTTCTGAATGTCTCATTATGTAACATGTTCTAGTTCATCTTCATTTTTATAACCTGGCACACTAAACTCCTTCACATATTAAGGAAAATATTCCTTAAAAAATTATATCATGTAGCTTATAATGTAAGCGTTAATATTTCCTCTGGCAATGGTGATGTTGAAAGACATAAGTTCCTGCAAAGGTTTTGAATAAAGACTGGCAGACAAATAGGAATTGTCAAATAATTTTAACAGAAAGTATTAAGTGGTATTGCCATCCATGAATAGATTTATAAGAAGATGTTTCTTCTTTTACAGGACCAGCACCAGTAACTAACTTTGTTGTGGTCAATGCTACATCCTCAACAATATACTTATCATGGAGTGCAGTACCAGGTGACCAGATTAGTTACAGGATACAGACTGCAGGGCCTTCTAGTTCCAATATTACAACATTTGCAACACGTATCAGCATGACAGGACTTGTTTCTGCATCACAGTACAACTTCAGCATTTTAGCTGTTGCTGCAGACAATTCAACAGTTTCAGATGTAACTTCTGTCACTGGATACACATGTAAGTATTTTACCTCAAACAATTATCTAAGAAAGAGGTAGTTAACTGTTTGAAAACAAAGGCATTCTTATATTGTACTCCTTCAGAAAATGCATACATTGCATTTATTATTATCATTTGTATGCTCAGTCATTGTGTATAATATTTATGTGCTTCTTCTTTCTCACTGCATGCCTTTTTGTATATTATCCAGTTACTTGGTTTCATGGTGGAAAAGAGCACTACAGATGCAATGTTTGCTCTGAGAGTGTTGATGGAGAAGTACAGAGAATGTCAGAAGGAGTTGCATTGTGTTTTTGTAGACTTAGAGAAAGCATATGACAGGGTGCCTAGAGAGGAGTTGGGTATTGTATGAGGAAGTCAGGAGTGTCAGTATGTAAGAGTGGTACAGGATATGTACGAGGGTAGTGTGACAGCGGTGAGGTCTACGGTGGGAATGATGGATGCATTTAAGGTGGAGGTGGGGTTACATCAAGGATCAGCCCTGAGCCCTTTCTTATTTGCAGTGGTGATGGACAGGTTGACAGACAAGATCAGACAGGAGTCCCCGTGGACTATGATGTTTGCAGATGACATTGTGATCTGTAGTAAGTGTAGGGAACAGGTGGAGGAGACCCTGGAGAGATGGAGATATGCTCTAAAGAGAAGAGGAATGAAGGTCAGCAGGACTAAGACAGAATATATGTGTGTAAATGAGAGGGAGGATAGAGGAATGGTGAGGATGCAGGGAATAGAGGTGGTGAAGGTGGATGAGTTTAAATACTTGGGATCAACAGTTCAGAGTAATGGCGAGTGAGGAAGAGAGGTGAAGAAGAGAGCACAGGCAGGATGGAGTGGGTGGAGAAGAGTGTCAGGAGTGATTTGTGACAGACGAGTATCAGTAAGAGTGAAAGGTAGAGGGTAGTGAGACCAGCTATGTTATTTGGGTTGGAGACAGTGGCATTGACAAAAAGGCAGGAGTTTGAGCTGGATATGGCAGAGTTAAAGATGTTAAGATTTGCACTGGGTGTGATAAGGATGGACAGGATTAGGAATAAGTATATTAGATGGTCAGCCCAGGTTGGAAGGTTTGGAGACAAAGCCAGAGAGGCAAGATTATGTTGGTTTATACATGTGCTACGGAGGGATGCTTAGAATATTGGGAAAAAGATGCTAAGGATGAAGCTACCAGGTAACAGGAAAAGAGGAAGGCCTAAGATAAGGTTTATGGATGTGGTGAGAGAGGACATGCAGGTGGTTGGTGTGACAGAGCAAGATGCAGAGGACAGGAAGAAATGGAAACAGGTGATCAGCTGTGGCGACTCCTAACAGGAACAGCCAAAAGAAGAAGATGATGATGATGATGATCCAATTCCTTTACTTAATGATAAAAATAATTTAAAAAAAAATGTTGTTACTTTTTGTAAAAATATGTAAAGTTAATAAGAGCATACTGCCTGGAAAAATGGACATCCAAAATTCAGTATTCTAAGCCAACACTGTGTATGAGCTTGTTAAATTTGTCTTGTTGCATGCTCCTCATTGTCAAAGTCAGTGCAGTATTTATTGCTGTTGAATTCTGTTTTAGAGAGTTAGTTCTTATTCACTATTCAGCAGCTCAATATTAAGCTCTGGAATTGTAGAAGGTGTTCTATAAATACAACAGTGAACTTGGAAATATCAGTATGTCTAATAACTAAAAGACACCATCTCCTGTTATTGCTGTAAATTCAGCCAACTAAACACAAAAGTACCACTAAGCAGCATCAAACTATTTAACAGTTTATAGTACACTTCTTCAGCATAGACAAGTTGTTTAAACACACGTGTTCACACACTTATGCATGTGTGAGCGCGCGCACACACACACACACACACACACACACACACACACACACACACACACACACACACACAGACACACACACACACACACAGACACACACCCACACACATACACACACATGCACATATACATATACACACTACAGATTGGCCTGATGTGACTGTCTCTGTATTTATTCACAGGACTTTTATAGAATGTTGATGATGAATGAGAGCTCCTGTCATTTCAATAATATACATTTGGTTGCTTGACTCATGACATTCACATATACATATTGGTTTTATACACCTTTTAAGACATTACCGAGTCCACAATTCTGAACATGCATGTGAAGGAAGATTTTATCAAATTTCAATTTGGAGAGTTAATTTGTTTACATAGTGCTTATAGAGTACATTCCACTTGAGTAAATGTCACTATAGAATGAGATTTAATATCTATTCCAAAACAAGGTGTGACATCCCCACTATGGGCCAGTAATCAAGGAACTTCAATCCTCACCACTGGCACTGGAGAGGAATGTTCACTTGGGATACAAATGGATACATCTCTGCGTCAAGCACAATTTCCCTTAAGAGCACACAGGGAACACAGTCAGCCTGGGGTCAGAATTTCTGTATCTGTCCCCAGTAAGACTCCTCACTGGCACAGCCTCAGAGTTAAGTCCTCAGTCACATGCCCAAGCTGAGTCCTCCACCGCTCTCTCTCTCTATGAAACCAGTGGTTTATATCCCAGGCTGGCACTGGTTTACTGGCTATGCCCCCATCTGCCCAGACTATAAGGTAGTTACCACTGCCATCAGGCACTACAATGCCAGGTTTCTAAGGCTCTTACAAGGGTACACAATAATACTGAATGAAATTAATATTAATACAAATGATAATGTTGACTAAGCAGCAAGGCTTCAGGAGTGGCCAGAGCTGTCACCAAATGCATATATGCAAATATTCTCAAAGCTTAAATATTTTCTAAAAAGACCAGCCACAATGAAAGGTTTAAATATATTTAATAATAAATAAAAAAAAACTACATGAACATTCTAAATATCTATTTACAGTGAACACCAGAGTTTTAGCCACAGGAAATATTGAAAATAACACAGCTGGAAAGAATCACACAGATGCAGAAAAACAATACTTAACTATTCTCACTATATTTTCCTAACTGATTTAGTAAAATTACTATCCCTGGTCACTTACTAGTGCAAGGAAAGATAAACTGGATGAATGGTCCTTGTCAGATCCAAGACAGAATACAGAATACTGAGAACAATCTCCTACTGATAACTTAATATTATTTCTGGCTTACAGAATGACATCTTACACATCTGGTCATCTGACTCTTTTTCCCTGCACTAACCCCCATAACAAGAAGCTGCTAGGATTTTAGCATCTATGTGATACCATACACACAGATAGAGCTTTGCTCAGATTTGCTGCAGCTCCTGGAAGACATAAAACTATAAAGTACTTACCTTCTCTTAGAAAAGCTAATAAACCATACTTATTACAAACATTGTGTCTCTGGTATCCTTCAAAATTGTGAGGTAACATATTTATGGTTTAACCCATAAAATAATGTAATTTGAGATATATTTTAAAGTTGGCTGATCTGAGATTAAACTCTTCTCTTCCAATATCCTCTGTTACAATGTATATATTTAAACAGTTATAATAATGCATGCACATTTCTTTGCTTTCTAGCAGGGCACATTGTTGTTACATTTTTTAAAACAAGCAGCTTTGCAGATACATTTCCAACACAAGCATCTATACAAATCAGTTTGATATTCAAATTACAAAATTCCAGCTAGCTGTGTTGCATATGTTATACATTTACTGTACTACTTTTCCTGGCATGGCTGGCAGTACCTCCTATTGTCACACTAGGTTGCTCCTCTGTTTATTAATATGCAAGTGCTGAGTGAGTTACATAGTGAAAGTGAGATTTTTTTTTCAAAAGGACTGTTAACTCCGTCTTAAGTGTTTCTGTTCCGAATTTCTGAATTCATTTAGGAGGTATTTTTAAAATTATTGTATTAAAAATAGAAATCTGCTATTTCCAGTACTGAACAGAATATTTTATAGGCTCAAGGGTTTGTGTAAATTTAAGAATATGCAAACGAAATTATCAGGCAAACCTATATGGAACATAGAGATAACAAGTATCTGTCCTTTCCATGTTTTAGCTAACATTTAGATAGATGAAGCAGAATAAACAACTAGTTATTAGCTTGTTGTCTAACTTAATGTTTTCCTTTGCAGCACCTAGTGATGTAACCCGACCATCTGTTGTCAATGCCACGACTACATCTGTGTTTGTATCATGGGGAACACCTCCTGGTAATCAGATTTCCTACAGAATACAGATTACAGGTCCTCCATCATCATCTTTGACAGTCACCACTTCTTATGTCAGCTTGTCTGGACTGAACCCTAGCAGTGCCTACATCATCACGATCACACCTGTAGCTGCAGACAATGTAACACTGGGGAATCCAGCCACCTTGTCCATATTTACAAGTAAGTTTTTATTCTTAGAATAAGAATAAAATAAAAATAAAACACATAGTAATTAAGCCTTACTTTAATGCCCATTTGCTTGGTATTTCGGATAACAAAATCAAGTTTGGATTAACATTTGTCAAAAACATGTGCAGCCATACATCAGACTGATATAACAATGCCAGTTGTCACTTGTAATAGTGACTAATACAGCACATCCAGAAAGTGAATTAAACAAGAAAACATAACCATCCTAAAAGGTCTTATTCTTAGTAGGGATAACTCTAAATACATCAATCAAGTTAAAATTGCATCAGTTTTCATGCTGATTTTAGATGTGGGAGTAAACTAAAACTATAATGTCTCTATAACATAGTCTGGATGCTTCATGTTTAATAATGGAAGAAATATTCTGAACAAACTGCTAAACATTTATTTTGGCTTGTTTTATGGCAGCATTTTTTTGCTCATGGTACAAAAGTCATATTGTACTAATAGAACTGCCATGAAAATTATGGGAATGTTTGCTAAGATATGATAATTACTTGTACAACATTAGCAACCAGCTTACAGTAATAATGTCAATGAGTCAAAAAATGTAAAAATACATGATAAACAGTATCTCTCTCTCTCTTTATATATATATATATATATATATATATATATATATATATATATATATATATATATATATATATATATGTATACTGAAATATCGAATTTCAGTATCTCAAGACTATAAAGCCAAAAACCCAAAACAACCAAAACCCAAAAACCGCAAAATTCAAAACCGCAAACGTAAACACACCATACACCACACAACACATACAACGGCCTCCCCACATTACAACAAACAAACAAAACACACACAAATACAACAATACAAATAAATAAACCTACCCTAAATATAAGCAGGGGACAAGAACCCCTGCACTCTCCATCTGGGGTGGCCGTGCCTCCCACACCCCCGCTACTTGTGTATACTAACTCCAAGGTCACACCAAACAGAAAAAGACAGTAAACTCACCACTGCACAGTCTAAAGTCCTCTCACACACACACATCACAAATGTACAACCACTACCACTTTCAACAATAACACACTCATACTCTTACCTACCTACCCTAACCCACACCTAAGATATCCCAGCACACTCACATACACGCAAATCCCTACCCAAAACCCATAAAAACTATTCATTTACCTTAAGCTCCAAACATATCCACATACCAAATGTAAACCAAGAACACAGTGTATCCCACATCATGTAGCACACCACCAAAACCACAAATTCGACATTTCCGGATTCGTGGTTATAGGGTTTCACTATTTCAGAAGTTTGGCTTTATAGTCTTGAAATACTGAAATTTGATATTTCAGTATTTTGAGATTATAAAGTGAATCTACATATATATATATATATATATATATATATATATATATATATATATATATATATATATATATATATATAAAATATTTCCATCTACCCACATATATTTGCATATATACATGAATATATATAAGCTGCAAGAAAGACTTTCAAGACATGCCTTCTTGCAATGTTTACTGAATGGCTTGTTTGCTTAATTTTTTAACCTTTGCTTTGATGTTATTTGGGATAGTTTGCAAGCACCTTAGTGTTTATCTGCATCAGCTAGATTTTCATGCCTGTGTATCTAAATTATGGCCAAGTTATCCCACTTATGCTGTACTGATGACGTGAAAAAAATTTCAAAACATGGGGTGAGATTCCAAAAGAGTTCTTCTCAATGTAAGTCCACCCCGATTTTGAAAGACCTACTCTCAGTGTAAGTGACCTAGTCTGGTACAAGGCCTAGCTATTATTAGGCTTACTATGAGGACCAGATTCCAAAACACCTACTCTCAGCCTGTTCTCATTGTAAGTGGTCACTTACACTGAGAGCAAGTGTCTTGGAATCGGGGCAATGGCATTTCTACAGCTAGTGGATTTTGGCATTACCGATCTGAATGAGGAAATAACTTAAAAGGTAAAAAGAAAAAAGTCATGAGAATTCTGAAACCATGTAACTGAATCACTAATATGTCCTTAAGGGACCATTTTCATATATATTTATACATATGGATGCCAGTGTGTGCATGTGTGTTTTTGTGTGTGTGTGTGTGTGTGTGTGTGTGTGTGTGTGTGTGTGTGTGTGTGTTTGTACATGTGTATATATATCCCCGCGGTGGTGGTGCTGCGGTAGCGTTGTCGCCTTACAGTTAGACGGTGCTCGTTTGATTTTCATTTAGAGCGTCTTCTGTGTGGCGACATGCATGAATGGGTGTTCCTTCGTTAAAGGTTGTGCGTTAGGCCCGGCAAGCCAGCACGTAAAAAAACTCTACTGCCAATCATTAGCGACCCTAACTGGGAAAAGCTGAAAGACACAAACATATATATGTGTGTGTATGTTTATATATATATATATATATATATATATATATATATATATATATATATTATACATATAAATATATATATATATATATATATATATATATATATATATATATATATACACATATGCATCTTGCTTACCATTACCGAATAATGAGGTATATTAAATTACGTCCCTCCTAAGTTTAGCAGAATCATGTCGGTGTTAATCATGAATGGAAATCAAACCAGAAATAGAAAAATTTAGTAAGTAACTGAATGTGCCAAAAACAAAAACAAACAAAAAAAAGAATATAAGGTGAAGGATCAGATGAGAAGGCAAGAAATGTGGAAATGCATAAATATAGTTGCAAGTATAAAAAAACTCTTGGAACAAAGAACTCAACCAGATTTAACAGATACAACCTCCCCTTGACAAAGCCAAACTGTGTGGGGCTGAGTGTTTGGAGGTTGCCAATGTACCTGTTAATGAGGTCCAGGATAATCCATTCCATGGCCTTGCAGTTCAGTCTAGTTAGGCTGATGGTGTCTATAATTTCCTGGATTGGTGGATGCTCCACCTTTTTGAAAATGGATGACATTGGCTGTCCTCCAATCAGGTGGGATGAAGCTGGTACTCAGGCTTTGGTTGAATAGGGTATAGGGTACATAATGATGCTGCAAGTTCATGCATGAGTTCATGTAGCATGCAGCTGGGATGTTATCAGGTCCCATGGAGGCTGTATTTTTTTCCTTTGAGAGGGTAGTGATGACTTGTTCCCTAGAGAAAAGGGGTGGGGGGCAGATACTGGCGATGTTCTGATTTACTGATGGGGGGACAGAGGGGAGACGTTTTCGCTGAATCTGTCAGCAAGTAGATTGGCTATATCTACAGCATTTGTGTATGTGGTATCCTTGACCACCAGTTCTGAACAGATCTGCGTGTTTCCTTTGAGATTGCAGACATATGTGAAGAAGGCCTTATGAATGTCTCTAGTAGATGTGGCCAGTTTGGACTCGAAGTTGGATTTAGAGGATTTCATTAGTGCTCTTAGTTGCTTGTTCAGACTAAGGAGAGATTGCTTCCAACTGGCCCCTGCTCTTTCTTGGTCCTGGACCGCAATATCTTTGCTTTTGTTATATAGTTTATTTTTTGCAGATGTCCACCAGACAGGTTTACTCTTCCTTGCAGAGGACGATTTTATCCTGTCAGGTATTCCTGATTCCATGCATCTATATAAATGCTCATATAGTACTTTAGTGTAGATTTGGACATTGTTGCCAGTTCCTACAGTGGGGAAGGGGACTGTGAAGCTGTTTATACCATCTCTCAAGAGATTATAATCAGCGTTTGAGAAGTGTTTTCTTTGACACTAGCTGGGGGTGGTTAGGGGAGATGGTGACTTCGAAAGTGACTGTTTTATTGTCGGATCTTACCAGGGAGGATTATACTGTAGGGGTGTTGCAATCGTTACTCATGTTGGTTAATACCAAGTCCAAGATATTTTCACCTCTTGTGGGGGTATCAACTACCTTTTCCAAGGCATTTGCATTGATAAAATTGAGGAATCTCTGGGCATTTGTGTTCTGGCATGAGTAGTTTTTCCAGTCTATGGTTGAGTAATTAAAGTCACCCAGGGTCAGGGTAAAGGGTTGAATCTTGATAGATTTGAAGAGGTCCAGATAGCTGAAATGGGCATTTTGAGTCAAATAGGGGGGCCTGTAGCTAGCTATAATTTGAATAGGGGTCTTTTCAATGGTTAACTGCACCTGAGTGTCTCCTGTGTGTCATACTGTTTGATCACCCTGGAGGTGTGTGTGTCTTTAATATATACTGAAACTCCACCGCCTTTGGTTTTGCTGCCCACATTTTGAGGTCTGAATGTATGATATGATGAGTAACCAGGTAAGGCTGGGGTGCTCTCCACAGCTTTGAACTAGGTTTCTGTGACTGTACAAATGTCAGCATCTTCCAGGGTTAAGAATGTTTGCAATGAGTACAGTTTGATGTTTAGACTCCTGGTGTTTAGCAGCATGACTTTTAATTTGTGTTTTGTTGAGATTTTTATGTTGGTAGCATCAATCTTATGACTTTTTCTAAAAGCACCATGGTTATGGTAGGGGTTAGGCTGGGAGACCAGGATCCAGTCAAGTGAGGAACTAGTGTTTGTGGATTTGTGAAGAAAAGTGGGAGAGGAGATAAGCTGAGTAAAGCCGAATTGTATGCTGTTGGAAAAGGAATCAGAGGTGAGTTCAAGCCAGTTAATATTTACATCCCCTAGAATTATAGTTTCATTAGTAATAGTGTTAGAAATCAGGTGTAGAATCTGTTCTAAGAGGGGTATGTTATCTC
This sequence comes from Protopterus annectens, assembly GCF_019279795.1. NCBI lineage: Eukaryota > Metazoa > Chordata > Ceratodontiformes > Protopteridae > Protopterus > Protopterus annectens. The sequence goes on from NC_056734.1 coordinate 914,676,537, forward strand.
CAGGTGGAATATAAATGGCAACTGTAGTTATGGTTTTGGTTTACTCAGCTTACAGTTAGCAAGGATACGTTCTGCTGGGTGAAAAGAGGTGGAAGAGTGGGTTGTGGGGGATAAGGGGAGTAAATTGGAGTACATGATTGCAACACCTCCACCTTTTTTATGTGTTCTGTCAAGTTGTAAGATATTATAGCCTGGGGGAGGAAATCATTGTCTCTGTGGTTTTAGCAAAATCTCAGGGATAGCAATTAAGTTAGGGGAATATTGAGATATCCACGAGTGGAATTCAGTAGTTTTGTTGAGCAAGCTGTGGATGTTTATGGACTAGAAGAGAGCTGTTTGAAATTACGGGAAGATATATGCTAAAGTGTTAGAGTAGAGCTGATGGGAGTGGATAAGATGGTATTGGGGCTTGGGTTAGGATGTATATCTCCTGAGAGATAGGTGAAGTGAAGTGAACAGTAAGACATTTCAATTAATTTGTTTTATGATTTTGAGTGGTTTTAGGAAGAAGTGCGACTTTGGGGAGGGAGAGTTCAGTGAAGGAGAATAGGGTGGGGGATATGGGAGTAGAATAGTAGATTGGGGTGCATAATGAATATGAACATGTAGAGGAGGTAGGATGTAAATAGAGATGAGTGTGATAAGAGGTAAGGAATAAGTATGATGAGGGATAAGGAGTAAAAGGAAAAGGGTGGAGTGTAACTAAATGTAGAATGAAGAGAGGAGTTTAATGACAGTAGGGTATAAAGTTAGAGTGTAAGTGGAAGATATGTGTTAGCGTGTAAAAGAAGGAATGGGTCAAGGAAGGAGAAATAGTGTGATTGGTTAATGGTAATGTAAGTGGGTTCGTAGGAGAGGTGTGATAGATCTGGTTAGCTATAAAGGAAACTGCCCCAGGGGTGGGTGGAAATGGGGGGTAAGATAGGAGAATGTAGTGAGCCAAAGTATAGCAAGGGCACACGGAGCAAGCTGGGCCATGACTCATCTCCTTGCAGCATCAGAAAAACAATCTGTAAAGCCAAGAGGGGTTAGTATGATAAACGTTACAGGGTAAACTAGCAAGGGTAAAGGAGGACATTTCAAAGGTCTGCTAAGGGGAAGGCAGAGAGTGCAGCTGCTAAGTACAGGAGACCTAAGGTTACAGAGGATGTCAAGGAGAGCAGGGAGGGAAGGAGAGGGGAGAAGGAGAGAGTATGGGGAATGAAACCAGGAGAAGAGAATAATAGTGCAGTCAGCATGGGTAAGTAGTGCACAGGTCATCAGGTGTATTATAACATTTAAAACAGAATAACCTAGGGGTAACATACAAGTAGGGGAGGTTAACTGTTGCTGAAAAAGGGCTGTCTGATAATGATGCAAGTGCACAGTCAAAACTGACAAAAGATGAAAGGTTACTATTGGCAGACCAAGATAATGGACTACTCACATGTTGGTTTACAAAGTCCATTGAACATGTTGGAAAAACAGACAAATGTAGGTTTTGTAAAACAGAATTGGAAACAGTCGCACACTTCACTGCTGGTTGTGACATACTAATGGCAGAAGGACTGTATACTGAAAGGCATTGTAATGTGGCAAGACTCTTGCATTGGGGATTGTGCAAACATTATAATATTGACGTAGCTTTAAAACATTGGAATCATGAGCCACAAAGCATTATAGAAAATGATGATGTTTATATCACATCGGATCACCCATTGTCAACAGTTCAAAAAATAGATGCGAGAAAACCAGTTATAGTATTCCATGAAAAGAAGACAAAAGTAGCATTGATCACTGAAATTACTACATCTAGTGTCTACATTTTCTTACAGAGAGACATAAAGTCATATAATTCCAGGATTTGCAGGTTTAAACAAGGGCAATGTGGAAGAAGGATACCCAAAGAGTTCTAGTAGAAGTAGGAGCAATGGGCCTACTTAAATATGTTACTGATACATGTAACTTCATATCAAACATGGCTAACATCAAGAATTGAAATAATACTAATTTTATGAACTTTAATCATACTATGACTTGGGAATGGGGTCAATTCCCATCATGGTATAATAAACCCAAAGGACTTTAAGAAATTAAAAAGTAAATAGTCAGATAGGTAGATAGATAGATAGATAGATAGATAGATAGATAGATAGATAGATAGATAGATAGATATAGATATAGATATAGATATAGATTATATATATATATATATATATATATATATATATATATATATATATATATATATATATACAGATAGAGATATAAATATACAGATAAATATAGAAACATAGGTATGTATTTATTTTTATTTGATATTTGAATACTGGGAATATCTGACTGGGCATAAAACCCATTTTTACAGAAGGCCCAGAGAGAAAAGCTCCCTAGACATTATGCAGGTAAATAACATATCCATAACAATATTTTTGTATAATTAAAGGATACAGATTTTTTTTAGAGGGTAGACTGGGACATAACACTATACATTAATACTTTTAAGACATTATTAGATGACACTGAGTTATAAAGGGTTCTAAAGTTTTCCTGTTCAATTCACTTTCTTGATATGCTTCATCAGTCATTATAACGTGTCCTGTAACCAACTTATCTGAAATGGAGGCTGCTGTCTGCAAGCTTATTTTATGTTTTCCTACCCGGTCTGTAGGCTTTCTTTCGGGAAAACTTGTTTTTCTGATTCTATATAGGCACAATGTTTGCACTAGGCTCCTGTGTGTGCAGCGATGGCTAGAACTGCCCTGTATAGAAGTAAACACTTTTAAGTTAACATTTCTGTTAGAATAACTATCACTGCAACCTTCCCCAGTCCCTCGGCTGTTTTAGGAGCATCCAAGTTGTGCATAGAGCAGCATTACCATGTTGGATAGCTGCAGTTCACACTGAGTATAGCACCCATTCTTCATTTGTGTGCTATTATCCCAGTCCATTTAAATCTCCCCGCTCTTCTCCCTGGTTAAACCCATAGTAAAAACACTGAAACCATGGATAGGCCCTTTCCTGCTAAATCTGCAGTCAACCTAGTGGACATGGGCATCCTGAGACAATGTACCAATTGTCTCATGTACATTGACAACCACTTAATCTTGAAACAAACAAACACAGTATGTGAGACATGTAGCTACACTGTGAAATTTGAGAAATGACTTTCACATATCAACAAATCAAATGACAGACAGATGTCAGCACATGCACATCATTTCCCTCACTAAATAAGATCTTCACACATAAACCCGCATATGTGGAGGTACTCACAAGTAACTTACCAAAACCTCAGAACATTCCCATATGATGCCATCAGAAACCACAAGCAAACAAAACCAATACAACATCAACCACTGCACATAAAAATACACTTCTCAGTGTGTCCACAAAGAAGCCAGTAAAATGAAACACCACACACTCAAATATCTTGGTCATAGAAGACTCAGTCGAGAGACATATGGATGCCTGCCTCACAAGGTTAGATAAAGAGAGTTACAGTCTGTCACCTGTCAGGGTCCAGGATTCACCAGATCACACAGGTGCTTAGGTCACTCATCTGCAAGTACCAGTATGACTCGACCATAGTCCATGTGGGTGTGAATAACTAAAACATACCTCCCTAGACTATATGATGATACCTCCCTGGACTATATGATGAGAAACATGATGGACCTCTCTGAATATGTATCGTAGACTGGCAACATTCAATCCTCACCAAGAATGGTACAAACAGAAAATAATTAGCTTCAGTAATTGGCTTAGCTACAGGTGCCATTCCAAGGTGGTCTGCCTGGGACAACATGGTTGAAAGACCTTGCTGCTTTGCCAGAGATAGTTTGCACCTCTTGCCACTAGGCTTTCAAATACTGGCCAAGGCATTATCCACCCCATAGTGCCTTTTTTAGGCAGTGCCAAACCAACAGATCTACTTCTCAGTGATAGGGGACTTAACAGGAAAATGCATTCCCTGGAAGATCTCCTCGCCGTAGAGAATACTGAAATTTGTGCAGTGACATACATTTGGTTCAAGGCCATGGAGAGCACCCAGGCCTTGCAAGGCTACAATGCTTATCACACCTTCACCCAGTGAAAAGGAAAAAAAAAACAAAAACAAAAGTAGGAGGTGTTTCCTTTAACATAAGAAATGATGACAGCTCAAGCCTGATCAAGCAGAATGACTTGCTTGAGCTACTCCATGTCCAGGTGACCATAGGCAAAATCCTGCACCATATCATCGCTAGCTATTGATCCTACTGAAACATGAAAACCCCTCCACATACCTGAAGTTACTAGAGTCACTTACCATTCTTCCCAACACAGTACTTGTGGGCAATTTTAACTACCCCTCCATAAACAAGGAAACATAAGTGACCACTAGCATGGATATTAAAGGATTCCTGGACTTTGTCATTGCAAATGCTCTAGAACAGCTGGTCTACAGTCCCATTTCAGACACAAATATCCTTATCATTGTGCTCTCAAACATGGGGGAGCATTAAAGCCCCCCCAGCATAATGTCTTCATTGGAAAGATTGAATCAGAAACTGGTCTGCTTTGAAATTAATGTAGCAGTGGAACCCCCGTCAAACCCTAAAACCCTAAAAAAATTTCCAAGGCAAATTACTTTTTATTAAATGATAGCATTTGAAATTTTAAATGGCAGTACCCAACCGAGCTAAACCCAAATCTAGCCACTAAAACAAGTCATCCTGGTGCACCCCTGGCATGAATAGACTATACAAAAGGAGGAAGAAATTTCTGTCTAGAAGTAAGAGGCAGTGCATAACAGAGAAAAGAACTCATTAGTCTCAACAGGCAAAACATGTACTAGTCAAGTCTTCAAAAGCTAAATATGGGAATAAAGTACCCTCCAAAGCAAATGATCACCACAAAGCATTTTTTTTAGTTATGTCCAAAATCTTAAGGAAAACACACAACAATGTGCTGAGTTGGCTGTAGAGGGCACTACCTGTACTCAGCCACAGAAAAAATAGCAGCTGTGCTGGCTGATAAATTCAGTTCAAATTTCACCCTCTCACCACTTCTGGTAATTTTCCATGAAATCCCCTACTTTTCCTTTGCCTGTTATCACACTAGAACAGGTCTTCGCTATACTCTATAAACCTAGAAATGCAGCATCTATGGGCCATGATGGGATCACAATGTACCTATTAAATAGCTTGAAACATGACCTGTCAAACTCACTCTGGCCTCCAGACAGGCTTTGTCACAGTACAGTGGAGGACAGCAACAGTCATCCATCTGCACAACGGGGACCAACAGTGGACCCAGGAAACTACAGTCCCATAAGTCTAACTAGCTCATATGCAAGGCTATGGAAAGGATAATCATGGACTTGATTAACAACGACACTGGAAATTTCCACACTCGGAATGACCAGTTGAGCTTCATCAAGGGCAGATCTTGCCTGCTCCGTCTGGTGGAATTCTTTGTGAAGGTCACCAAGGCCATGGATGAGGGTAAGTCAGTGCATACTGCCTACCTTGACCTGGCCAAGGAATTTGACAGAACAACCCACTTGGGTATTACAGATAAACTTACAAAAACTGGGCATAAACCTCTACATCACCAGAAATAATGCCAAATGGCTCACATATAGGACATATTATTGGAGTACAAAATCCATATCAAGCAAAAGGGCAGTCAGCTGTGGAGTACTATAGGGCTCAGTGCTAGTCCCCATCATGTTTGGTATATACTTCTTAGATGCCAAGCAATGTAGAAGGTAAATCTAGAAGGCTTTTCGTTGACCAAGTTTGTTGATGACTGCAAGCTGGGGAAAAAATTATTGATTCCCCAAATTGTGTTGATATCCTACAGAAAGGACTGACACAGACTAATGTTTGGTGTCAGAACCATGGCATCAAACAAAATACAAACAAGTGCATAATAATACCCCTTGGGAAATCAAACACCCCTGCAAATTACAACATTGATAGCTCCCACTTAGGAGTGGAACCAGTCTTGAGAGATCTGGTACTCAGAGAGTAATTTGAACTTTGACCACCTTGTGTTCACGGTGGTGAGGAAATTCTTCTATGAGGCTCAGCTTATACATAGTGGCATGGCATCTAGATCGAAGGATGTCATAGTACCACTGTACTCAGCTCTCATCAGAACAATATTGAAGTACAATGCATATTTTGGCATGTACCACACCAAGTACCTGCAACAGTTGAGACATCCTCAGAGCTTTCTAACCAAAGGAATACAAGTTATAACCATATGTGGATCAATTAGAAGCCCTAGCACTGTATTAAATTTCCTACCGATTCTTGAGGGGTGATCTATGCCTGTCCTACAAGGCAGTCCCTGACCCAACCATGATGAAAATGTTGCATATTTGCAAAGGTAACTGCATGTGAGTGACCTGTCCCAGGGATCTAAACCTGATCTCTGATATGAATAGATCGTGCTGGAGAGAAAGATATGTGTCCCAGAGATTGCCCCTCCACTGAAATAGGCTTCCTATTGACATGAAGCTGAGCCTTTCCTTGACCATTTTCAACTGCAATCTGAACTAATAAATAGAAGGTCACAAATTCAGTCTAGGGTTGATGCCCACGTCCCTTAGGGACAGAGGCAGTCTATAAAACTTGTCAAAAACCCACTTACTGCTCCTTATTATCTTTCTTCTAGGAAGAGAAAATTAGGTAAAATCTGTGTAAAACTGGATAAACTTGTAAGAGCCATTTAGCCTAGTAATCTCCTATACACCTATGAATTTATGAGGTATAAACTGAGTTACAAGACATAAGATGATAAAACAGAAGAATGTGAAACAATGGCATGGTAATACAGACAATCAAATGGTGAAACTCAGGTTTCTATAAAATATTAATACAGGAATAAGACTGAGGGAGAGATATATTAGAAGGCAGATATTATCAGTAATGCTGTATACGTATATATTCATAGTTCTTTCAGTACAGGAACTCACAGACACACACATACATACACGGCATCATGTAAGTTTGTTAAGGTTTAATTATACAGGGAATATCAGGTTTGTTTAGTTGGTTAGTCAATTCCCGTTTCCCTTGTAAGACCCAGATCCCAGAATGGTGGTGTTGAGGGGATTTCTCCTTACTTGTACTGCTGTACAGTCCCAGATATAGAGGACGTATATGTGTATTTGATGGTGGTTAGGGTGGGGGGTTCAGGGATCGTACCTAATTATAAAATCTGTGTTTTTGTTTTTTTCATGGTTTTGATAGTATTCATATTTTTCTGTAACCAATGGCTTTGAAAAAACCCTGTTCTTGCATTTCTCTTATGCACTCCCCTTTTGGTCATTTGGAATGTTTTCATATCTTCCCAGGCAGTGGCCATCATCACTTTCAGACTGTCATATGAAGTTTTCTTTTCTACCTGGTAATAACTATTAGTCCATGAGGGTGACTACCATATAACAAATCAAAGGAAATAAAGACTGGAATATTGTTGAGGTTTTTGGCATATGGTAACAGCAAACAGAATGTATGGTATTAACTGGTCCAAGTTTTCCCATCTTCTTCAATATCTTTTTCCAATCTTAGATTTAATGTATAGTTAAAATGTTGCAATCATCCATTAATCTGGGGAGATATTTTGAGGACTTTAATCAACTAACCTTAAAATATTCATTTGAACATAAGGCAAGTCCCCTGGTAAGTAAAATATTCACAAAGATCTTTGCTTTAGTCTCATCCATTCCAAGGTTTCCCCCTCAGCACAAAGAGAAAAGCTTCACAAACAAGTTGTTTTGTCTCTGACTGCATTAATAACAATTATTGTACTAAGAAAGTGGGCTCAGTTGAAGTGTTCATAGAACTTCTTTGACTGCATTTTTAATGAGGTTTTTGTTGGTGAAAAAAACAGGGCTCAGTTGAAGTGTTCATAGAACTTCTTTGACTGCATTTTAATGAGGTTTTTACTGGTGAATATACACAGCAGTACACAATTACTGGCAGCTTAGTGTTTCTAAATATATATAAGTGTATTAGCAATCATTGCACAGTGTCAAGTGCTACATCAACGTCACAAATATTGAAATAGTTATGTCGACAAACACAAACATGCTACTGCACATGCTCCAAGGAAAATCCTGCACCAATCACACCCACTGATGCATATTTATTGTAATTGTAAGATCAAACAATCCCCTGGGGACGAGCATGTTCCCCAACCCAGGGGGAGTGTCTGTTATCACACAGCTGTCATCCATGTGTATTATTGATTAAAGTTTGTCGGCAATATGGAGTTCTATTTTTGCAAATATTAACCAGTACTTGGTTAACCATGTATATATATTGAGGTGATTCAACACAGCTGTAGTTTTCAACATAACATTGATTAATCAAGCCACTGGTAGACAATGATTTATTAAATTTATATCTGCCTTATTACACTGTCTCTATAGAAATTACTTAGAATCTTTTTCTATTCCATTTTACTTTTATTACATTTTACTTGAATACACTACATGTAGTTTTTTTATTGATTTTCTGACTGAGTAAATGATTGTGCTGCATTTTGGCAAGGGTGTAGCTAGGTACACTATGTATACTCAAACAAGTATATTTTATTCTGAACATATCTTGGAAATGTCAACACTAAACAGAGTACAATGTTTAGAAATGTGTAAATGAATATTTATGGTATAGATGTGCACAAAAAATCTTGTTTGGAAGGAATGTATCTCTAAGAATAGCTTTCTATGGTTATATGTAGAAAATAATGTTCCTTTCTTTATGTCTGGAGATTGCATTTTGAGGGTTGAGTACAAGTTTTAAAATGATGGTGGGCAATAACATTTGAATACTTCAAAATATAACTTTCTGGCTAAACTACTACATTCTGGTTAGTTTGTAATAAAGTCTGCTGTAGACTAAAGAACACATGCCTTCCTACTACAAACTGTTTCTCCTCTCTAGTGCATCATCAGAAGGTGGGGCTACATGGCATGACATCAGAAAGAAATTTGGTAGTTAGTCAAAATGCAGTAAATACAAACATCAGTTTATTAAACTTAATAAATATAGCTCCACTGAAGTAACCAAAATAAAAATGTAACCTATGCATTTTAGAATAAGGAAGCTGACTTGACAAGATGGGGGCATAATTATAGGAAAAAGAAGTGGTTAAAAATGTTTTGCACTTGTCTTTAGAGTGACAAATGATAGAATCAAAATTCATAGGATCGTAAGATCATAGGAAGTTACTAGGCTAATGGCCCTAGGTCCCTTATAAGCCTAACCAAGTTCTACTCTTATTTCAATAATCAGCAACAATTGCCCCTGTCCAAGAGGGACACAGGTGGAACCCTCATGGTTGAATTTATGGTTACTCATCCAATCGTCCAGATTATGTTTGAAAAGGGCCAGTAATGTGCTCTGCTTGATATGAAATGTTCTATTAATGTCACATACAAGGTAAAGGTCTTTAGAGTGAGTAACAAATGTACCATTTGACTTACGGATATGCAACATCTCCAATAAATCAGGTTAAAAGATTGCCTTATATGCAAGGTATAAATCACCTCTGAGTAGGCAGTATGAAACAGAAGAAAAGTGACAGTGATTTCAGATGATCCAAATAGGACATGTTTTGAAGACCTTACATTTTCCTTGTGAGGAACCTCTGTGGTCTCTCCAATTGATGCATTGTGCTTGGAAAGGTACATACCAAAAGGGGTCTTGCACTCAATTATTGGCCTGTTGAGGGAAGAGTACAGAGAGGTTACAACTTCTTTTTTTGGATGCAGTGCCCTTACTAATGAGATAAGTAATATAGAATGCCCTTCTTACCGCTGTGGAGACATGGTGATCAAAGGTAAGGTTGCTGTAAATCTGTGTGCTGTAGTCTCTTACCACTGAGTGCATACTTAAGGTCTTGTTATTGATGTGGTAGTTAGCAGGAACATCACACTTATGAAAAGGCATGATAATACATTTTTGCATTGAGTCTAAGGCTATGACTTTGGCACCAATCACTTGTTTGTGTAAGACCCTCTTGTAGGATGTTGATATTGTTTGGAGATTCTATGGCTATCCCAATTTGCAGTCATCAGCAAACTTTGTCAGCCACAGACCTTTAGTTTTAGCTTGTACTTAAGAGAAATAGATTCCAAACAGTAAAGGTCCCAGGACTGATCCCTGTGGAACACCACTGGTTACAGTTCTGCTGCTGGAGGTGTATTCCCCTATTTTGACTATTTGGATTCTATGAGTGAGCCAGTTAGCAAACCATCTAATGATATAAGGGTTGTTACCTAGCTGGGTGAGTTTGTCAATAATGTCTGGATAGTGTCAAAAACCTTGGCTAAGTCCAAGTAGGCTATATGCACAGATTTCCCCTTGTTCAAGGCATTGGTGACTGTCTCAAATAAGTCCACCTGGTTTAACAGGCATGATCTCCCTTTGACAAATCCAAACTCAGTAGGGTCAAATGTTTGGAGATTACCTATATCTTTATTGATAAGGTCCATGATGATTTGCTCCATGGCCTTGAATATAAGGTTAGTCAGGCTAATAGGTCTAAAGTTCCTAGGGTCAATGGAAGCACCAACTTTGTGCAAGGGGATAATGGTGGCTATTTTCCAGTCAGCCTGGATGAAGCCAGAGCTAAGACTATGATTGAAAAGAGTACTCAGTGGTGTTGCTAATTTTTGTTTGAGCCCATGTAGGACACAACCTGGGATGTTATCAGGTCCCATAGATGCTGTTTTTGACCCCTGCTCTTTAGAGATACAAGGTAGAGGACAGGTAGTAGGGATGTCATGGGGTTATGTGTGGTAGTGACAGCAGGGAGGATGAAGTTTTCACAGAAACTATCAACTAACAGGTTATCTCTGTCCACAGGCTCAGTATATGTGGTATCATTAAATACCAGCTCAGCACAAATCTGGGCCTTTCCTTTTAGTTTACTAATGTAACTAAAGAACACCTTGTGGTTGTCCTTAATTAAGGAAGCTAATTTGGATTCATAGTTTGCTTTTGACAACTTCAAAAGATGTCTTATTTGCTTGTTTAAGCTGAAAAGGGAGTGTTTCCAGTTAAAGGCTTGCTCCCACTTTCTCTTAGACAGGAATTTCTTCCTCTTTTTATAAAGCCTAATAATGGCAGTTGTCCACTGTGTCTATACTACGTGATTGAAGCTTTAGTTAGCCGAGAAACTAAAGCTCAATCACTAAATATCAGAAATGCAAAACCGCGAATGGCAGTTTCCACACAGGGAAATTATATAGTCCCAACAAAAAAAAAAAAACAAAAACATGAAATGCACCCCCCCAATTAACTATACCAACTCTGAGATCACTTCACATTGTAGGAAGGCCAAAATTCGCATAATGAATAAACAAATTGTTCCTCTGCATGGAAACTGCCATTCATGGTTTTGTGTTTTCGACATTTAGTGATCGAGCCATATAGACCCGTTGTCCACCAGGCAGGTTTGCTCTTCTTTGAGGAGCTTTTTTTGGTCCTATCAGGTACAGCCAAATTAATGAAGTTATACAGGTGTTTGTATAAAGCATTGGTGTAGAACTCGACATAGTTGCCGGTTCCATCTGATGGGAGAGGTGCAGTAAAGCTATTTATGCCATCCTGTAAGAGGTTATAATCTGCTTTGGAGAAGTTTTTTAGTTTAGTTGCTGCTCAGGGTGGGGGGGTCAGGTGTGATAGTTACTTTGAAAGAGTCTGATTCAGGGTCAGATATCATTAGGGAAGATCTCACAGTGGGGGTGTTACAGTGGTCCCCATATTGGTAAGCACCAGATACAGGATGTTGGCACCCCTTGCAAAGGTGTCAATCAGCTGGTCCAGTGCACTTGAGCTAACAAAGTCAGGGAACCTTTGGAAAAGTGAGTTTGAGCACAAGTAATTTGCCCAGTCAATGATGGGTGGTTAAAGTTGCCCAAAACCATGGTGTTCGTATGTATCTTAATAGATTCAAGTAGAAACAAATAGGCAGAGTAAGGGTCCTAATTCATGCAGGTGGTCTTGTAGCTGGCAATGACTTGAATAGGTGTTCTACCAACAGGTAATTGCACCTGAAATATCTCCAGGGAATCATACATTTTAACCAATCTGGAGGTGTATTCATCTATAATGAATATCTATACACCACCTCCTTTAGTTTTCATGCCTTCAGTTTGTGATCTGAACGTGTGGAAGGAGGTGTAGCCCAGTATGTTTGGGGTGTTTCTCCACAACCTTGAACCAGGTCTGCGTAACTGCACAAATGTCTAAATCTTTCTAGGTGAGGACTGCTTCCAGTGAGTGCAGTTTCATGGTAAGACTCCTAGCATTTAGCAGCATAACCTTGAGATTGTTTTTAGATGGAGTTTTTACATCATGAATTTTGTCCTACAGCAACTCCGTAGAAAAGGCACTGCAGGGGGTGACAAGAGCTTTAGCCAGTAGCCAAAATCCCAGGAGTGATGGATGAAGATCATCTCTGGCAAAGCATTACGTCTGTTGATGATATCATCCCAGGCTGAAAATTACTGTATCCCCTTAGAATTACACCAGAAACTAAGCCAATTATTAAAGCCAATCATTTTCTGTTTGCATTGAGGCATCATCCTAGGTGAAAGTAAAGTGCTGCTTAAGGCTAGGGACATACCTGCCAGAGCTCAGTCATGTCTCTGAAACCGTAGGGTAGAATAATCTTGCTTATAAAGATCACTGAGGGAATTATGTCATGAAATCATCATACAACAAGGATATTCATACTCATAGATGTTTATTTTGAAATTTGCCTCTAATTATTATAGATGTGTGTGTGAGACTTTCCATTAGAACAAGATTAACATCTCATTTGTTTCTCTTTCACAGAACCAGTACCTGTCACCAGCCTAAATGTCACCTCTACTACAACCTCTTCGATCTCCTTATCATGGGGTGCAGTACAAGGCAGCCAGATTACATACAGACTACAGGGTGTGGGACCATCTAATTCATCCACTACAGTATCAACAACAAGTACCACTTTATTAGGACTTGTTTCTGGCTCCAAGTACAACATCAGCATCATAGCAGTCGCTGCAGATAACATAACATCGTCAGATGCTGCTTCTGCTACTGGATATACAAGTAAGTAATTACAGAGCAGCTGCTTTGTGTATTATAAAGTGGAACTGGTAAGGAAATAGCCATCTATCACAAAACTGAAGTTTATAAGTTATATGACTTCTGATTTAAGTAAAATCAGGTTCAGAATATTCAAATTATGCAGGGTACTAGCATTAGCAGTAAAAGTCTAAAAAGTAATTAGCTGTTATCCAGAAAATAAGAAATTATTACTCTTTCATTTATAACATGTTTCCACAATAACACACGCACTGGAGGGCATTATTGCACTTAGAAAATGGGCTGTCTTTAAAATGATCGTGTTTTACTTAATTTTTTTAGTTTATATATATTTTTGTTGTAAAATATTTCCTCTGCCTAATGTTTCAAAGTTGCTGTAGTATACGGAAATGGTGTTGGAGGAAGCATTTGAAATCCAAAATATATCGCTTTTAAAAATATATATCTGGATGTTACTTTATGTTTTGTTCTCCTACTCATAAAATGTATGGTTTGCTGCCAGTCATTGGGTTGAAGTCACTAAATAGATCTGACTTTCAGACTTGAGTTCCTTCAGCAAATTCATGCTAATACAAATCCTATAATTTCATAGGTTCATAGGTAGGTACTAGGCTATCGGCCCTGGGGCCTATACAAGCCCAGCCAAAAAGGTACCATGGCTTTTGCCACCCAAGAAAATTATTTTCCTGTGTCACTGTCGAGCAGAGCCACAGAGGTTATCCCTGGGTTGAATTTCCTATTTCCCATCCAATCATCAACATTTTTCTTGAAAGGTGCTAATGAGGATCTTTGTTTGATATAGATAGGTAGTTTATTCCAGAGTATGGGAAGTCTCTGAGACAGGAATCTATCCCTCCGGCATGTTCTGTTTATTGTGGTGACAAGGTTTAGGTCCCTAAAGCGTGTAGCTCAGAGAGATTAGGATTTCTTTAAGTGGAGCATGTCCAACAGTTCTGGGTTTGACATAGCTTTGTATGTTAGGCAGAGATCACCTCTGAGTAGGCAATATGCGATGGAGTAAAGCTGGAGTTTTTTGAGACGGTCTGCGTAGGGCATCTGTTTGAGGCCACCAATCCTCTTTGTGAGGTATTTCTGCGGCCTTTCCAGTTGTTGTAGATGTCTTGTGAGGTACATAGCAAAAGGGGCATTGTACTCTACAATGGGTCTAATGAGTGATGAGTAGAGGGGAACAATGACCTCTTTTTTTCTGGCTGAGAAACCTTTTGTGATGAGGTGTGCCAAGTAGAAAGATTTCCTGACTACTGTGGTGATGTGATTATCAAAGGAGAGACTTCTGTCCTCCTGTGTCCCAAGGTCTCTTATCACACTTTCCTTGTTAAGTATGCTACCACCTATGTTGTAGTTCATGGGTACAGAGTTTTTACCAAAGGGGATGACAATGCACTTTTTGGCATTGAGCTTGAGGCCATGGCTTTGACACCAGGCATCTGTCACAGTGAGGCCCTTTTATAGGGTCTTCACATCATTAGGAGTTTCGATTATGGCTCCTAGTTTGCAGTCATCTGTGAACTTTGTTAGCCAAAGACCTTCTGTGTTAGCCTGTACTTCAGGGAAGTAGATACCAAACAGGGGAGGACCCAGGACTGAACCCTGTGGTACTCCACTTGTCACTGGTCTGAAGTTGGATTTGGTGTCTGCTACTTTCACAGTGTGCATTCTGTCAGTGAGCCAATTGGCAATCCATCTTGTGACATAGGGATTTATACCTAGTTTAGTGAGTTTATCTATAATTCCAGAGTGAGGGATGGTGTCGAAAGCCTTGGCAAGATCAAGATAGGCTGTGTGAACCACCTTACCCTTGTCTACGGCTTTTGTGACTGCTTCAAAGAAGTCTATCAGGTTTAGAAGACATGATCTGCCTTTTACAAACCCGAACTGGGTGGGGTCCAGAGTTTGGAGATTACCAATGTCTTTGTTTATAAGTTCCATGATGATATGTTCCATGGCCTTGCAGACCAGGCTCGTCAGGCTAATGGGGTGGTAGTTCCCGGGCTCCGTGTTGGCTCCTCTCTTGTGGAGTGGGATAACCGTTGCTGTGTGCCATTCAGCAGGCACTTAGCTGGGGTGCCAGTTCATTCTGTAGTTCGTGTAGAACGCAGCCTGGGATGTAGTCTGGTCCCATGGATGTTGTGTTCTTGGCTTTAGAGAGTGTGGTTTTTACCTGTGCAGCCATGATTACAGGAACTTTGCATTCTTTCGGTATAGAGATGGGCTCTTTAGGGGGTGAGAGGGGGTAAAGGTAGCACTGAACCTATCTGCCAGGATGTTGTCAATATCAGTTGGGTCTGTATATTTAGTGTCATTGTGCTGTAACTCAGAGCAGATCTGAGTGTTGCCATTCAGATTCTTGACATAGCTATAGAATGCTTTGTGGTTGTCTTTAAAACAGAACCAACATGCTATCCTCCAAAAAAAGGAAGACAGAGTCTTAAGGTCTAACAACCAAAACCTACTAGAAGTACATAAACCAACTCTAATCTTTATTCATTTAAAAATCTCTACACACACATCTAAAGTTGCAATGGGAATGTTCCTGTTCTCATCCATCATAAAAATATGGAACTCTTAATCCTTCATCCATTCTTAAGCTTTTCAACAAAGCCTATTTATCTTATCATTCCCTTCATAACTACATTCATTTATAACAAAACAACTCTACCTCTCTAAAGTCATACACAACTCACATCTATTTTACCTATTTCTATTACACTGTATTATATGTAAAATCAATGACTGTATCCTATTTTACATTTGTATAAGTATCTAAGCTATCTATTGTTTATTCCTACCCTCTGGTTTGTTTTAAGGGCTTTTTAAATTGTTTGTACCTATTTTGTGTGTCTGTTTTTTGGAGCTTTTCTTTTAGGCCCAATGGACTATCCTGGTAAACCAACTGCAAATAAATAAATAAATAAATAAATAAATAAAATAAATTTAGAATCAGTGACAATTTTATTTTCGTAACTAGCTTTGGAGGATTTTATCAGGGATCGTAGCTTCTTACTGAGGTTGACCAGGGAGCTCCTCCACTCGAGGGATTTTACTCTCTTTTGCAACAGTTTCTTCCTTCTGTTGTACAGTTTGTTTATGGCAGGGGACCACCAGATTGGCTTCCTTTTTTTGGAGGATAGCATGTTGGTTCTGTTTGGGATAGCAAAATGCATGCACTCATGTAAGTGCTTATAACGTGCAATTGTGTAGGATTCAGTAGTCATAACTATATTGTCCATCTGCATGGGTGTCATGAAGTTCACCACTTCTGTCTTAAGAAGCATGAAGTTGGCTTTGGAGAAATTTTTTACCATGGTTTCCTTAATGGAGGGTAGGGGCAGGATGTGGATATCTAGGGTAATTAACTTATGGTCGGATCGGACCAATGAGGCATTGACTTCAGGTGTGGAACACCAGTCACTCATGTTGGTAATGACTAGATCTAGGATATTGTTGCCTCTGTTGGGGGTGTGGATAAGTTGACCCAGGGCATTGGAGTTTATGAATTCCAGAAAGCGTTGAGCGAAGAAGTTGGTACATAAGTAGTTTTTCCAGTTAATGGTGGGGTAGTTGAAATCGCCCATTATTCGGGTGTTTGGTTGAACCCTAATATTTTCCAGTACATCAAGAAAAGAGGAGTGGGAATCCTGGGGCATTGTGGGTGATCTGTAGCAAGCTACAATTTGGATTGCAGTTTTGCCCAGAGTTAGTTGCACTTGGATAACCTCGACTGCATTATTGCTGAGCAACTAGCCTGGAGGTGTGGATATCCTTAATGAATATGGACACACCTCCACCTTTGGTGTTCCTGTCCAGGTTACATGGCCGAAAAGTGTGGTATGTGTTATAGCCTGGTAGTGCAGGAGTACTCTCTGGAGCCTTGAGCCAGGTCTCAGTCACTGCACAGATATCGATGTTCTCCATTTTAAGGAGTGCCTCGAGTGAGTGCATTTTGAGATTTAGACTTCTAGCATTGAGTAGCATCACCCTCAGTTTTTGCTTGCCTGTTCCTGTTGCGGTGGTGAATTTATCATTTCAACCTTGCCTAAAAGAGGCAATATAGGGGCGGCAAGAACCTTAGCCAGTATCTGGAATCCCAGGGGTGACAGATGCAGGCCATCTCTGGCAAAGCATCGTGGCCTGTCGACCATTTCATCTACTTTGTAATTTTATAAGAACAATATTTAAAATCTGTTCCTATTTTTGAGCCTTTGTTTCCCCTTTATTCCAGGTTTTATCCAGATTTCTTGAGCTAAGACGTCCAGAGGTATGCAAACCTGTTTGCTACTGCTGCTGCCAGTGGTCAATGATCTCACTCTCTCTCTCACATGCACACATGCTTGCGCTTCAGAAAATGCATGCTAACACAAATCCTATTATTCCACAACTTTGTGATTTATAACAGCAATATTAAAAATATGTTTCTATTCTGAGCCTTTGTTCCACCTTTATTTTAAGGTTCATCCAGATAACGGGAGCTAAGAGGTCGAGAGATACACAAGCCTATTAACAGCTGCTGCCAGTGCTTGGTCGCTTTCATCTTCACTCTCACACACACATACCCACATATACACACACACACACACACACACACACACACACACACACACACACACACACACACACACACACACACACACACACACACTCACACACACTTTTTTCTGTTTCATTTACTTTTTGCAATCGCTAAACAGCAAAAGCACTGCTTAACTAGTATAAAATAATGGCTTGATTGATCTCATTCACATGTATGCATACACACGCACAGAGATATAAAAACACACACACAGTTTTTTTTTTTAATTTTATTTTTTCTTTCTTTATTTTTTTTGTTATATTTTACACTTGCTAAACAGCAAAAGTGCATAAAATTATGGCAACTGTTAGGTGACTTTAAGTCAAAGTTCCATGGCAGCTTGATATGTTGCTGTGAAGCATCAGACTCATTCTTTATTGGGTGTTACCTGTAGATTAACAGCATACCAATCAACCTCTCAGAGCAAGAAATCTAGACAAAGCCATAAATAAAAGTGGGACAAAGGGCCCCAAAATAGGGATACTTTTTAAATATCACTGTTACAAACTTAGAAAGTTGATATAATAACATGTTGCATTACCATGAATTTTCGGAAGTGTATGAAGTCTGAAAATGTCTGTCATTATTTTCTGACTTCAGTATTTAATGATTTGCACAAATTTGGCAGAAAAACACAATTGCATGAAAAATGAACCAAAATATGAGGCAAAAAATCTGGACATTCTTCAAAAATCTGTACAGTTGAGATGATTAATACCCTGCTGGAGAATGCTTGTACATCAATCAGGTGCCAGTCTACAGAGGGCCCATTTTCCAATACTTCATTATCAAGTACTAACACCCTTTGTATCCCCAAAGCTTTCCTGTCTTTCCTTCCATCACAATAATCCTCAAGATGTGTTATTACAGCTTCACCTGTGAAAAACTGACATACTCATTTACAGAAAACATTGATCAGTCACAACTCATTAAGAACAAGTTTCCTAGAATCCCACCTGCAATAACAGGAATGAGCATTTTGTCAAGAGGGAAAGGGCCCCTGCTCTCTATCCCTGCTAAGGGTTCAAGCTTATACAATTACAGATTTTTATACTCTGTGATGTCACAGTAGTGGAGAAAGGTTAACATAGTTGTCTTGGAGCATAATGTTCCCAGTCTACCTAACAGGTTAGCATTCTAGTCCTTAAAAATATTATTTACACAAAAATGGAAGAACAGACACCAAAGGAAAAGGTGTAAGACTCAAACAGCACTGCCCAAACAACAAAAACCACTGGGCCACCAGGCTGAAAGCAAATAAAGTTTTAATAAAACAAATACAATCAGATACAAAACAAGTGAGTGCTTTTGGGAAAAATTCCCTTCTTCAGACAAGGTACTGAATGAAATTAGAGCTTTTTAAACAGAAAACACCAATGATATTTCAATACTGGGGTCTCCGCCCCTTCAAAACAGGTTTTAGAGGTAATACACCATTCAAGCCTGGAGCCCTATCAGCTCTCAGCTCAACTATCCATTTTATTTCATTCAGTTCAGTTAGTTTCACTAAATCTCCTCCCTTCAAATCATTTTCACAACCCGTAAAACTATAAATGCAAAATTGTGCCCAACATTACACATAACATGTTGATACCAGGCATTATGAATGTTTCTACATCTTATAGCTGATAAATGTAAAATTCTCTCATTGTGCCTACATAGAATATACTGAAGTCATTACACCTAGCAAGATACACATTTTTCATTTGACAGTCTGCATAATGCAGAAATGAATTCCATTTGCCCATTGTGGGATGAATAAAATCATTACACTGCGCAATACTGGAGCAAGCCTTGCAATATCTGCAAGCAAAATTATTTACAACAAGTTGTGTTAGGTAGTCAGAATCCAGTAAACTGGTCATTGATGATTTCAGGAAACCATTTTTGAAGGTGGGATTTGCCTGTCAGTGCACTGTAGCACAGCTATCAGTTTTAAATGTTTTATAACTTGCTTACCTATATGTACTTAGTGACAGAGAAGCCAAAGCAGCAAAAATCCAGTACAGTTTATTTCTGATACCAGTGCTGTAGTTAGAGCAATGTTAACATGGACACACACACACACACACACACACACACACACACACACACACACACACACACACACACACACACACACACACACGCGTGCATAATCTGAACTGGATGTGTAAACCTACTACCAATGCTTTTTGTACACTTCAGCCCCTATGTCAGCCAAGAGAATGCAGTAATATACCACAGCAATGATGTCAGTAAATTAGCACAAGCATAATGAGATAGCTATCTGTATGCAAAAACAGGTAAGGCATTCAACATGTCAAAAATCTTATGCTGTATGCTACCAGATCCTGTACATTGTTCTAGCTTTCATTGTAACATGTTACATACTAACAGTGTCCAGCAGTTTCCCTGAAACTTTGCATCAGAATAAAAAATGTGTCTCATCTTTCATGTTCCCACTGTCTGTATTTGGAAGCACTAATAGACAGAAATACTATACAATGCTAGGGATCACCAAGAGCTAAAGTGTGTCTGTAGAAAAACAATACTATTCCCCCAAATGCTAACTCTAGAAATCATTGCCAGACACATTGCATACAGGCCAGCCCTGAGGTATAGGGTGGTACATCCCATCTTCTGGTGTCACCCATTCCCAGGTATTATAGGAACTACCCTGCTAAAGCTACCTATTTGAGGCATGATCCTCAGACTTCTGCCCGGTTTTCTATCAGTGAACAAGGTATTTCAGAAACAGGCAGGTGAACAGATGCAATTGATGCAGAATAGACTGCTTATCTGAGAGAAGGGAAAATCAAATACATGTCTGGAGTGTGGTCCCCCAAGTTATAATTCCTGCTTTGAGTTGGGGATTACCAAAGGCATTTAACCTTCAATTGACAGAGTAGTTCATGTCATGTTACTCACAGAAGCAGGTGGCATGAGGCTTATATATATTCATTTTATATCATCTTTTGGCACATTTTCTGACAGCATGTTTCTATACGTTGCTAAAGGTTAATTAATATTTCTTGTTCGCCAAAGAGGCTTGTCTGTTGTATTAACTTGTGGACTGAAAACAGACACAGGTATATGTCAGATTACCATAAACTACAACAGTAATTGTGAATCAGTAATTACACACAAGAAATTAAACATCTTTGAACAAGGCAATATGAAAATATTTGGTCAGGAGACAAGATGTCCTTCTATTCCTATGTTGCAGTATTCTAGTAGATGCATTTCCTGCCCTCAGCTGACTTGTATGCCAGCTCCTATACAAAAGCTTCATCTTGGCTGTTGCAGTGTGCATGGGATGTCACACGTAGGCCATAAACCAGGGTTCTTAAATGTGACATCTGCACACACAATCCTCAGAACTTTTCAGCCACAGATGACCTTCACATCATACGATCTCTTCTTCACAGATGTCACATCTTAAAAGATAAGCAGCCTGTTGGGTTTCTAATTTTCTTATTTTTGCCAATTGTTATTGCTTAGGCTTGGTTTTTGTAGCCTTTAGCTGATGTCAGGTAAAAAGGGAAAGTGCCAGTGCGGGTACCAGATTCCCCATAAAAATGCCCATGATAGGTGTGTTTTTTGCTTAGGCCGGGAACACGATTACTCCTCCTGCTCAATTTGTTAATCCTTTGTGCCCAAGACCCTGCACAGCCATCTGATCACTTTAAACCTTTACCTTGAAAACCAGCTCCTTAAGCGGTTAGCCCTTAAAATAGATCCTGCATCGGAGGCCGCACCCGAACTTCCGTGCAAGAAGGCTACGTTTCCTAGGCCTTCCTCACCTGCCACTCCAGTTACTGATGCACTTCCAACTGCTGATCTAGGGCTTCGGCTGATCTGTCAACTGCAACTACGTCATTTGAGGAAGCCGTTGCACAGCCGATGACTGGCACATCCTCGGAGCTTATCCAGACAATGACTTCCATCAAGGGCAAGAGGGAACCAGTCTTGGGGGTACCTCTGACTAGGATCCAGGATTTGATAGCCTCAATACCCAACACCAGGCCGCTCCCTACTTCCACCCCGGCCAAAAAGAAGCTGAACACTAAACATACTTCCTCTTCTATGGAAGTCACACCAGACTGGCAGGCCTTCACCTCCTCCATCATGCAGGCCTCTATGGCTGTCAGGCTTTCAGCCACAACCTCCCCCCACTCTGCCTCTATTACGCCCTAGGCCTCCTTTTGCCTCTTCCCTCCCACCCATGACCTCTCAAGTCAGGAAGGAAGAGCATGAGTCTTCCTTCTCTTCCTCATAAGGGTCCATTTCATATGTATCCCAGATTGCCTCCCCTCAGTAATATTACTCTCCTGATGAGGAATCTGTGGAAGGGGATTCTCCTCCTGAGGATTTTATGTTTGGTGAGACCGTCACCAAGATGAAGGATTACTTTAAATGGGATACATCCCAAATGACTGACACCCAAAAAAGGTACTTTGAGCTGCTGCAATTTGAATCCCCCACCCCCTCGGTGGTCCCCCCGGTTTTACCGGCTTACTTGGATGCCTTCAACTCAGCTTCTAAGTCCCCAGACTCCCAGCCTCTGGCCCCCAAGTGACCTGACTTTTATAAAGTACCAGAGGAACAGAAATTCTTGGTTAAGCCACCCTTGGCGGACCCAGCTGTGATTGCAACCACTGCAGATAAGCAATCTAGACTGCTGCCTTCTGCCTTCCTCCTACCCACAGATAAAGATAGCAAGTATATGGATAGGATAGGAAGGAAGGTATATACTTCTTCCACTTTGGCCTTCAGAGCCATATATTATCAAACCCACATGACTAAGTACACACTAGACTTGGTTTCTCAAGCCATCTCCATGCTGGCGAATCCTGCTCTAGCTCTAGACGGCCCCATTAAGACTGTCATTACATCCAAGCTCTCCTTGGCTCAGCAGGTAGCCATACACTCCATCAGATGCAACTATGATGCTGCAGAAGCATCTGCCACAGCTGCAGCATTGGCCTCTGTTCTCAGGAGGTACTCTTGGCTAATAATTCAGAACCTCCAAGAGGATTTCAAATCCAAGATCCTGGATGTACCACTGGACCACAATTTCCTTTTTGGTAAACAATCTGCAGACCTTTTCAAAAATCTCCAGGAAAAAAGTAAAGAACTCCAGGACATAAAGCATCTTCTGGTGTCACCCATTCCCAGGTATTATAGGAACTACCCTGCTAAAGCTACCTTTTTGAGGCATGATCCTCAGACTTCTGCCTCATCTTCCAGATCTAGAAGAGAGACCAGACGACTCACCACCTCCAGACCTTCTGCTCCACCTCATCAGCCCAGACAATCCTTTCAGGCTAGAGGAAGCCCCAGTAATGCATGACTGCCTTGCCCACCTTCCCCATCTCAGCCCACCTTTCCCACTGTCTCCCCCTTTGGCAATACATCACCATAGACCAATGAGTCTTATCCATTATCCAAAAAGGGTACTTCCTATCCTGGAAAGTAAAACCCCCAGGAAAAGCATTCCATTCCCTCCCAAAAACCAGTCCCACCTCATGCCACAAGTTCTGGCAGACCTTCTAAAGCTAGGCAACATAGAACATGTCCACTCAGGACAAGAAGGAAAGGGTTTATATTCCCGTCTCTTCCTGGTCCCCAAAAAAGATGGCCCTGGAGGCCCATCTTGGACCCATCCTACCTAAATCTTCACCTTCAGGTACCCTCCTTCAAAATGCTTTCTCTCCCTACTCTGCTGCCCATAATTCCAGCCAAAGCTTTCATGGCCTCCCTAGAGGTAAACAAGGCCTACCTGCACATACCCATCAGGACCTCTCACAGACAATTCCAATGCTTCTCTGGACCTTTCTTGCCTAACCCCAGCAATTGTCTTTTCCAGAGCTCAGGGAATACAGGTTTACCCTTATCTGGATGACATCCTGATTCTGGCAGAGTCCAGAGATACCCTCTCAAGGCATCCATACTTCACCATGTCCCTTCTGCAGAATCTAGGTTTCACCATTAACTTGCCAAAATCCTCCCTGGTCTCAGGCCAGGACAAGATCTTCCTAGGTTGCAGAATCAGAACAGACAAACTGAAGGCCTTTCTCCCACAGGATAAGGTTCTTTCTTTGACTTCCCACTTTCAGGAAAACCTAGTATCCCAGAAGGTGATGGCAAGGAAATTCCTCCATCTCCTGGGTTTAATGGCAGCTACCATCCCCATGCTACCACGGGGAAGAATGCACATGCGCAAGCTGCAGTGGTATCTCAAAAGCATCTGTGCCGAACATCTTCATCCCTTTGAGCAGGTCATTCCCTTCCTTCCCTGTCTAAAGGCAGAAATCAGCTGCTGGAGCTAGTAAGTCCAACTATACCCGGGGATCCCACTACAACCACCCACCCCAACCCAAACAACGCATACAGATGCCTGGCTTCTTACAGGATTCAAGAAAAGTAGCATCCCTCTCTACAGGCCAAGAACATCCATATCAGGGAAATGACAGCACTCTTCTTAGCGCTGAAAACCTTTCTTCCCCTTCTGGTTCTGGGCGTGCTCTTGATAGTGACCGACAACACCACGGTCATGTGGTACCTCAACAAATAGGGAGGAATAAAGGCCTATCAGCTGTGCAGACTAACCTGCTGATATTGGACCTAGCCTCTTGCCACAACTTAGTCCTGCAGGTGGCCTACATCCCCTCACAGGACAACCACCAAGCAGATCTCTTGAGCAGGACTTCTTTGCCTCACCACAAATGGATGCTGAACAGAGAAGTCTTCCTGGACATAGTCCACCAGTGGGGTGCTCCACAAATAGACCTGTTTGCCTCCCCCCAGAACAGGCAACTGCGACCTTCTGCTCAAAAGCCTACTCCCCTCTTGCATGGAGAGTGGATGTTTTCAGCATCTCTTGGGAGGGAAATTTCCTTTATGCCTTCCCCCCATTCCCACTGATTCAGAAAGTCCTCCTGAAAATACAGAAGTACAAACCAAAAATCTTGTTAGTGACTCCCTACTGGCCAAGGCAGCACTGGCTCCCCCTACTTCACAAGCTAGCCAAAGGCAATCACTTCAAGTTACCCCACAAGGTGGACCTACTGACACAAGACAAAGGAACTGTCCTACACCCACACTTGCAAATGTTGTCCCTGACTCTATGGGTGATAAACTTTTAATCCCTTTCAGACACCACTACTCAGAGGACATGCTTTCTGTCCTAAGGGAGGCAAGGAAACCTACCACCAGAAAATCTTACCTGGCTAAGTAGGAAAGATTTACTAAATGGTGTCTGCACAAGGGAAGGGACCCTTGCTCTGCTGAGGACCCCTGGTTCTGTCCTACATGTGTCATTTCATTAAAGGTGGGCTCTCGTATTCTTCAATCAAAGTAGACCTTTCTACTATATCAGCCTTCCTGCCCCCTGACCCCCCCCCCCCTTGCTAGCCAGCTCGACGTAATGCTTTTCCTTAAAGGGGTCTTACACATAAGACCACCACAGAAACCTACCCCTCCACCCTGGGACCTGAACTACATCTTAGAGAAACTAACCCAGCACCCTTTTGAACCAGCTGGAGGCTCCTCCCTACAGATGTGTATGTATAGCAAATTGTACATATATAGGCAAACATGATATACAAATCATCATTACAATAAATCAGTTCCTGCTGTAGTAGCACAATAAAAAGTTTGACATATACACTTACAAAGGTAGCAACCATAGGAGTACAGCACAGTTTTTAATCAGCTGTCCATCACTATGAGAATTGATGGGAATGCTGTGAAAAGTGCTGCAGTTCAAACTGAATACACTATGCTCAGTCATAAAGTGAAGTTGTAAGTCCTTGATAGAAAAAAGTAAGAGAGTTTCTGGGCCAAACTTATACTTTATATTCTTATATATGCTAACTATATCTATGTGCTGTCAGTATATATCCAACAACTACCTGATCTCCCACATTTTCTGCTGTAAGTATGAATAATCTCTTATATATAAGTAACTTAATGTACTACAAACAATGAGGAATGATAGATTATTCAAAGTTTTCTACCTCTCAAGGTTTCTTTTAGCCTACTCTAAGAAACACACATACAATAGGTTTCAGTAACTAGTACTAACATAGTCATAAATCACATAATTTAATATCCAAATAACAGTTTGCCTTACTTGTATCCAGGAATTTGATATCCTATCACTTTAGGAACTCATCTAAGCTGCTGTAATTTAATATATAAATGAAATAATGAGGCCAGCAATAGGAACTTCACTTTTGTATCACTTTGGACTGGAATTGGGGATGGCTTTGATGAGCTTATTTTAATACTCACATTGATAAAAATGTAGAGATTAGATAAAGTTTGGATAAATATCAGTTAGATAAAGAAATAGAAGTGGGCTAACATTTCATTTAAGTAGGACCTGTTAGTTGTATTAAATTAATCTGCAAGTGTATCATAAATTTTATAGTGTTGGAGATAAAATTATTCATTAATTTAATGTATTTGTTTTTGGAAGCAGAAAGTATTTGATCATGAAGGTTTAAGGAAGACCCTTAAAAACTGTAAGGCATTGTCCATTACAAACAATATTACATAATATCAGTTACGACACTGGTGGTGACTTGCTATTGCATGGTGTTTGAAAGGGGAGAAGAGATTCATAATTTGTTGGCCCTACATTTGAACTTAATTCATAAAGAGTGATGTTTTAAAAATTTGAGAAGATTCTAAACCTTTTGCACTGCAACTTTTACCCATGAATTTAGTTATTTAGACATTCCCCGGGATTCATGAAGCTTGGCGCAAGGATGGCGTTAGCCTTGCGCCAACCGTGCGGTGTAGAGATGGCGCAGCAGCACCACATGCATATTAATGAAGGCGTGCTGCCGTAACGGCCACATGCATAGGAAACGAGTATGAGTGCAGGGGGTGTGTCCAAGTGCTGCACGGAGGCGTGATCATGTCGGCTGCATACGCGCAACCTAAAATGCTGACTAGTACAGCCTGCCTCCAATAGTAATCACTCCTGTCCGTGGTAACTGAAATGTGGTAACTGAAATGTATGCAAAGCATGCAAGACTACTTGCGAACACCACAAGAAGTAAACACAAAGGCACGTAGCTGAATACTGAGTCCCCGTCCCTCGAACAAAGGTATTTAAAATCCTGTGCCTGTATTCAATTGTAGTGTCACTAGTTATACCAAGTGGAAGTGAAAAGCATCATGTTAGCATGCCTCCAATTGCCAAGCCTAGCCCAATGGTATGGGTTACCACCTGTCCCACATTGTGATGGACAGTCTCCCTCTAGGCAGGTGTGTCCATACCAAATTCATAATAAATGTGACATGTCCTGCGATAGTAAAACATAATTATGTCCCATATGTTATGAAATAGTCCCATGCAGTACGTATGTCCGTATATAAAATACCTATATGTTACAAGAAACAGAATAAGCAAGTAAATGAAACAGAATAAGCAACTACACCACCACAACAATAAAAGCTTATATGTAGGCATGAAACTAAAGTACTATCCTTTGTAATGACCATGGGTA